>NC_070635.1:8437126-8777804 GCF_947347685.1 Pleuronectes platessa
TCCCTGCATTAATAGGGCTGCACCATTGTAGTTAAAAAGTAATAATGCGTTTATTGTGGACTATTAAAAAAAAAAAAGCATTTTTCTATGAATGCTTGGGAATCAAAGCAAATGCAGAGATTAATGACAAATGTTGAATTTGTACAGAATGTCTGTTCATTATAGAGAACTTTAAGTTTCGAGCTGAGAAATGTTTGCAGAATAAGCCGGAGTCAACTTGCGATGCTGGAAACCCCCAACATATATTTTTTATTTTTATTAAGTAAAATGCAGCCTTTTGCGGTTTTATAATTGCACAGGCTAACATCGTGATTGCGGTTAGATGTATCGTGCAGCACTCACCTACTAACACTTGCTAGTCTGTTTTTGTTGTTGCAACTGTGTCAAGGAAGTGTCGAAATACTCTGGTAATATTTAATGGGTTAGTTCCTGAAGTTCTCGTTTCCACCCCCTGGATTTAGATACATAAAGAAAACATGCTGCTCTTGCTGTTGCGATAATTCCTTCCTGAGACAACAGTCATATATGTTCAGTCAAAGGAAACACAAGTTGATGAACTACAGTCATCATTTGAGAAAACTTCAAATATCGTCACAAACATATGAACCTTCTTCATCGGCACGCGAACAAATACACAAGTTGTGATAGCAGCGCCATTTGTGAGGTATCCGTGCACACACATGCACATGCATGGAAGTGTGTGTGTGTGCCAGGCGACACAACAGAGAGTCAGCACGTGTGTCAGAGTGAAATATAGATGGAGGAGGCCGGTGTGTGTGGGGGTCAGCGAGGTGCAGTGTAACTGTCGACAATCACAGCCTTATTTACCTGTCAAAAACACTATCATCCCACACAGCCCCAGCCAAGCAATTTCTCCTGTCTCTTCCTCCCTCCTCTCCTCTCCCTCACTCTCTTTCTCTCCCTCTCTCTCTACCTCCAATTACAACCTAGAGGGCTATTTCTCTCCAGGACAAAAACACTACCCACAAGCCCTCCCTCTTCTTTCCGATAGCCCCTTCTCTCTCCCCATCGTTTCTATCCTTCTCTCTTGCTCTCTCCTTTTTTTTCTCCATTCCCCCCTTTTCTTTTCCTCTGCTGAGAGTTGGAGAGTGGAAATGAACAAGCTGTAAACACACACCACTTATAGCAGTGTATGCTGTTGTGTGTTTGTTGGCGAAGCGAAGGCTGATGTATATGAGGCCGGAGGTTTGGATCTACCTTACCAGACGGAGAGACGTGAAATAAAGATGCACCGCGGGTTGAAAAGCAGTTTGATCAATGCACCGCTTGTCACTCATTACAACCTCCTGCTCTAAAACTGGAACTGCAGAAATGTGCACGGTTATAGTTGAATTTTTACACAGACTGTAGAAGATCTCTTGTGATGTCTGCTGTCTAACACTGTTTACAAGGCCCCTCTGGCCTCAGAGGATACTGCTGTCAATAGGAGCTTTTTTCATTGATGACAAATTCCAAATAAAAGAACAAAACCATAATTGAAAGTTCCTAACAAGCTTTTTCTCTTTGTGCAACACTTTCATTGCAGGGCGAACAGTATAAAAAACACAGAAATGAGCCACTAAATATATATAAATCCATCCGTCAAAATAGTCGACAACAGTAACTTTTTAATACAGTGTCAGCTGTATTTGGTAAAATCTGAAAAAGACCTCAGCTGTTTTAAGAAATCAAGGAAAAATTAAGCCGTTAATACCGAGTTCAAATGAACATCCAAAGAAGTGAAGTCAAAGATGATTAAGAAATGGACTAATACATCATGTAGTAGAAAGATTATGTTGACGTTGAGAACAAATATAGTATCAAAGAGCACTTACCGATCTCATCACGTTGAAGAAACTAAATGAAATTCCTGGATCCACCTCTTTATTTGGATCCACTCCAAAATGTAATGGGTTCGTCCTTGAGGTCATGCCCCCCCCCCCCCCTCCACAAAACCTATATCAGTAAAATAAGACAATCAGTCCAAAACACTTTGGTGCTGAACACTTTGAACTTGGTGCTAAAGTGGACATATTTTGGACAAAAAAGGCATCTTTCATATTCATTGAATCCAGTATTTATGGTATTGTTTAACTTGAGCTGACTTCAGAAATGTATCAACCGTAATGTTGAGGGAAAATCTGATGTATATCCAGACTGACACTGTGGTGGGAGCAGCACTAAACTAAATATGATTTTGTGTTCTTAACTGTGGGTTGTATATATGTGTTTGTGTTTGTACAATTTCACAGCAACTGTCATTTGATCCAGTTACATATCAGATTGATTAAGTATGTCAATGGGCTGAATAACAGACGGTGACAGACAGGAGCGACTGTCCTGCTGCCAGATTGAAAAGCCGCTATAGGAGGAATTTTGCTGTAACATGTCTCTGGCGGATACTAGTGTGGCCTTTTATTTCCTGAAACAAGTCTTGATGCATGTGACTGAAACACACAGCCACGCACAAACACACACACACACAGACTGGTCGCAGTCCCCTGTCCATCTTCCCGACTGGCTCTGTGAAAAGGCCATCTGACAAAGCCATTAACAGGGCGGTGTAATACCTGTGTCTGCAGTGAGCTGCGTGACACAAAAAGACATTTATGGGCACTGCCATGACAGGAGAAGCACGGCGACGTCTGACTGACCGGATTGCGAGCTGGCTGACAGATAACGGCCGACAGAGACACTGACACCACCGAGACAGTGATGGAGACGGGAGACGGGACCTGAATCATGTCAGAGGGAGAGGAGGAGGATTCACATGTGCTACGCGGCTGCTGGATGGCTACACATGGGAAGATGTCGGTGGAAAGCCACTCGCTGTATTGACACCTCAGTGCCAAAGTTTTTTAAATCTATCAAAACGAGGGCGAGATTTTAACACAGCCGGGGGTCAACTTTGAGCAGAGGAGGGTTACGGCTAACAGATCACTGAGCGTTGTATTTGGAAAATTTCACCCCAAAAAAAAGGATTTTCATTATCAATAAATGTAGCACTCTGCCGTAAATTATGGGGAATTTAGATGTCATTTTATGGTTCAGGCTGAAAATGGAAACATCACTATCAATAGTAAAAGAGCGACCGGGTGAGTAAGATGAAAAAGAAAGTCTGAGCATAAATGTAAAGAGGGAGACAAAGCATGAGAGGAAGAGAAGGAAAAAGAATGATGCCGAAATGAGAGTGTGTGTGCGTGTGTGTGTGTGCGTGTGTGCAGCCAGGGCAGCAGGCAGAGGCAGCTAAGCAGAACCAGCCAGCCCTCACAAACCAATCAGGCCTTCATTAGGCTGGGCGGGAGGGATCGATGGCCAGCCCGCATCAATTAAACAGCACCCATACCACACTATGCACACACATACACCTATTATATACACAACCATCATCACCATGTACACACACTCACTCACAATTTATACACGCACCTTTTCGGCAACACATACTGAAACTATTAAAAAGATATGCAATAGATAAATCTGAATCGTACATATTGTTCATACCTATTCTTCACACATTTTACACTATGTACATACACGTGATTTTCTTGTTTGACAAATCTTCACTCTAACAGGCTAATGTTGGGAATATTCCTTGACATCTCAAGCCATTCAAACCTATCCTCACCTTTCCTATAGCGCCACATCCAAACACAATATGAGCAAAAAATAAAAGCTATTGTTATTTTTTATAAACCACCTTGGAATGAAAGAGAGAATTAAAATGGTCCCTGCCTTGAAGACACTGAAAAGCACTGGAAAAAAAATGAATAGACTTTTAAGAGCACTTTCCAAACTACGATCACACTGTATCCTGTCCATTCGCTCCCTCACCCTTGACATACACTCACAACATCGATAACACCCAATTACACACACGCTCACACATGGTGGGTCCTGAAAACACACAATTACACAAGCTCCGGACACACTTTTTATCAACACTCAATTACACACGCGCATAAATCACTGACGCGCCGCGCAGCCACGAGAGCGTAACTGCGATGACTGCCGCGTGAGGGATGGATCCTTTTCTTTAGTCATTGCTTTCACAATTAAGTCAAAATAATATGTAGGTATAACATCAGGACTGGCTACAGATCGTTTATAGTGGATAGACACAGTTTTGTCATTGTTGTTATGGTATGGTTTTGGTTTTCAGAAGAAAATGACGCCGCACTATGGTGTCCCAGTACCAAAGTTCTAATGAAATAGAGATTCACCTTCTTTGCATTGTTACCTCACAACTGGAGGTGTTGTAGATTTCTACCCTGGTGGAGTGTGTCTGTGTAGTCCCCATGTTTCCCCTGAGTTCCCCATTTTCCTCTTACAATTCAAAATAGACTGGTTTTCAGACGCACACCTGAGTTTTCCTTTCACTTGTGAAGAATGCAGCAGGAGATTATCCGGGTCAGAGAAGTTCAGTGCATGTCTGAGTGCAGCTCTACTGACCCACTGTAGTCTCATTCATCGTTTGTGCGAATATACTTGACCAGTAAAGTTGATTTTCTATTTACCAGAGACAACAGCTAAGCCTGACTTTATACTTTCCCCTGATGTTGAAAGCTTGTTCACATAAGTAATGTGTTTAATCTGAGTTTCCATCTTCAATTATAATGAACTGAAATAAGTGAAATCGGACAAAGTGCATTTTTTGTAATTTATAACTCCAACATTTCAATCATATATGTGAATATCTGTGGTTTATAAGGTCAGATAAAGAATGGACAGTAAGAATACCTTAAGGGGTTTTACAAATGTCACTGTCTAATGTATAATCAATCGATAAATGGAATTATAACTGCTGGATCCAATTGAATGCATAAGCCCATCGCAATTTATTGAGGTCACAAAAATATTTTATACAAATGTTTTTACAAATCTTCCATTGCTTTCTATTCATGTGACGGAAGCCTGATAAACAACCATTGTGTTTGAAGTGATTTTCCTTGGCGTTGAATTTGAGGCTCAACTGCAATAAAACTCTGAGTTTATTATTTAATCTAGATTTATAATAAAGTTTAACACCAGCCAGGTATAGATAAGGTATAGTGCCCCTTCCTTGACCGATGGACAGAAGTTTCTTCCCTTTAAATAGCCGCTGAACTGCGGCAAAAAACGCTGTGGCAAAAATATTCAACTCCAAAATAAATGTGTCTGTATTGGGCGATTACCGGGCCACGCTTCCTGAGCCCCACGCATCACCTGCTCGCCGTGGCATTGACACGTCAGTCTCCCGCGGCTAACGCAATGTGACAGTGTTGAGATTATAATATCTGGCCCGTATTACCGGGCATTAACGCCATTACCGCGCCCCACCCGCTCAGGTGGGCCACTACGGGACTGAGGGATAGAAACAGAGAGATCAGGAAATTGAGGGAAGACACTGTGGAAAAGCAGGGAGGAGGACGGTGAGATAGATGAATGAATTTGAGAAAATGAGAGAAGCTGTTTGGCTCCAGTAAAAAGGCCTGTACAATCGTGCAGAGATGGTTTAAACATCTGACAATCAAATGGGAGAGATGAGGCGTTTCTGTCTGATTTTATGGCATTTCAGGAGGATGCGTTTAAAGAATAACTGGGGCTATTACCAGCTGTGTGTGTGTGAGAGTGTGTGTGTGTGTGTGTGTGTGTGTGTGTGTGTGTGTGTGTGTGTGTGTGTGTGTGTGTGTGTGTGTGCATATCGCATCTCTCTAAGGATGCTAGGCGATTTGGACAGTCCTCACACCATTTGGTGTTACGGTCAGGAATTAAAGGAAGTAAAGTAAGTAAGACATTTGGTTGTGCATGTGAAGGTTAGGTTTAGGGCCTTAGTTATGTCAAATAAAGTAGCACTCAGAAGAGCACATAACTCCACCAAGGCCCAACAGTCCCCTTAAATTGAATCAAGCTGTACCCAATTGCACAATCTTATACCTAAACCTAAACGTTATGAATTTTCCACAGGAAAATTTACGAAAACTTCAAAAGATGCCCAATCTCACAATGCTAAAGAGAGTGAATGATTTGAACACTTGGGCAGTTGTTTATATGTCTGTTTAGATTTTGTCATACACAATATACAACGCATACAATTGTGCAAGACATAGTCACAAAACTGTACACTTGTGTAGTTGAGATCAAAATGAAAGCCCAGCTCGATGACATCCGAGGAGATGTTTTATGGTAGTTCTTATAACACAGATTTTTGATCAAGTGCTAATTCTTCCAGTAATTTATGTTTTAAATAGTTTTTTGATGCAATAAAAAGGAGGTGAAACGTCATGATTGACAGCTGAGACTGACTTGCGATCACTTAAACATGTATAAACGTGCATATGTGGGATACTTTGGTTTCATTTTTTGGAAAAGAGGGATGAAGTGGAGATACATCGTGCATCTTTATCCAAAGCCTATTGGTCTGAACAACGAGTCCTCAGAGCTCATGAGAACATGAGTCAACATGTTGACGGGCATTTGATATGATCCTATCACATGATTATCTCATGTTGTGATCCTGCCTGTGGCGAGTAAACTATTTACTTAATAATGGTGAAATCTGCCTTCCACATCACCAGAGCAAAAATGTCTCAGTATGAGTGTTTGTGTGAGTGTCTCGGTGTGTGTGTGTGTGTGTGTGTGTGTGTGTGTATGTGTGTGTGTATGTGTTAGTGTGTGTGTTAGTGTGTGTGCTAGTGTGTGTGCGTGCGTGTGTGTGTGTGAGTGAGAGAGAGAGAGAGAGAGAGAGGAGGGGCTGGTGTGATAAAACAACAAAGAGAAGGGGTAAGAGTAAGGGCAGCCCAAATGGATAAAGCTATTCTAATAATGAACAGCTGAACAAGCACCATCACTTCACATGATTTATTGTTTACACCATTCCACGCCCGGTTTCATATCGCTTTTCCAGGGCCTTCATTTGTTTCACCCACAGAAAATACTTCTATTCCACAGCCTTGTTGTTTTAATTAGGGAAATTAATAAATAAGAATAAATTAATGTAGCCTCCTCGCCCCCTCCTGTGCCCCCTCCAGAGCGGTGGCAGGCACCATCGCCTGCCTCCCTGCCTGAATGGGATGTATTTGCGTGCCATAATTAACGCTTAATAAGTAAGTGATTCATTATGATTAGCATGCGGATTCACCATAATGGCCCCCTCTCTGTGCTAGCAATCAACCTCACTGTTTATCCACACATAACCCCCTGATCCATCTCTGTCTGTGATCCCCAATCTACATCCACCACTGTACTCCATTCCTCTGGTCCTGATGCCGGGCCATTTGTTGGGCGGCTGGTGGAGGCCTCTATCAATCTGAGGGTCATTAGTCAAGCTGGGGGGGGGGGGGGGGCCTCATTGTCATCAGAATACAGGGGGGGAGTGTCATAAGATGGGAGGATCACTCAATTTGGTGATTGGGTATAGATGTAGAAATGAAAATCCGTTTATACAAAAGAAGATTAATATGTTTGCAAAGTAGATGCAAGTCAGTGCGGAGAAAGCTTCATGTGTCAACGGATCACTCATTACCACTCATCAAGTGAAGGATGTTGATCGGGGCTCAGCACAAACCCCAAAGAGTAAAGGAGATTGATTCATTATTGTTTCAAGTTTGGGGTGTGGGGGGGGGGGTCTGGATGGGAAGTGCTAAAATACCGTGACTCTTGTAATGTGATAGGAATTCATTTAGTTAAAGTCTCCTGGGGGCAGTTTGTTTATTGTTTTGCATTCACTTACGGCCCCATGGGGTTGGTGTTTAATGCACAAGAGGCCTCTGTGACAGGAGCTGTTGATGACAGAAGGAGTACAATAACTTAAAATCACTGGTTTGGTAAATACCAATAAACAACAAGTCAATAATAACACAGTACTCAAAAGACATACATGTGTTGAAATAATTAATTCTCACTGAAGCCACCCCCCCTCTAAGGTTAAAGTTTGCGTTGTCTGATGGACAGTGCATCTCTACTTCCTCCCACTATCCAGAAATTAAGGGAGAGTCTTAGCAGTAGATTTCGGGGGATGAAGCCTCAGTAGCAAGACCCTGTTGAAACGTGCGCTCAACCAATCAGTCTCAGCTATTAATCGTGACTTTCACCAGGTTTTTAATGCATCAAATAACTAATAAAAACTAAACTTAATGGAAAAATAAAGCCGTTGGATAAGAACTACCGAAAAATTAGAAAAATCTTCTTTGAGAAGACTGTAATTAACGTTTACTTTGACTTTTTAGTTTGTCATTAACATATAGGAGGTAGGATTTACGACCAACACTCAAGCCAGCCACCAGGTGGCGATCACGACACTGTGGCTTCACTTTTTGGGAGCATTCATGATATTCATCGTTATGTAAATTCTATGATTTTTTACATATAAAAAATTATTGTAAAAATAAGCATCGCCCAGATTGGCAAATTTCAGGTATTAACAGCAAACTTTGATTATTCCCAAGTCTTATCCAAGGAATTTGTGCCTAAGTAAAGCCTTACCATAGCTCTGTCATTTAAAAAAAAATTGGCGATTTGTTGAAGTTTTGGAAAATGCTGACAAATGATGTCGCCTCTTCCACTGAGGCCTTCAGATGAGAAAACATTTTCACATAACTTCCAGGATACCACTTGGTGTATTTTGGTGTTTACTTTGAATTCATTGCTGAGATTTGGATAATCAATTCTGTAATTCGAGATTAATTTGAGAGGTTATCTAGTCCTCACACCACATTGTGTGCATGTTCATACAGCCAAACATGCAGGAATGTACAACACACACACACACACACAGACAGACAATAACCCCTCAGACGGCTCCGTGGGGATCTACCTGCAGATGCACTTAACAGCAGCTTGCTCAAGCCATTTTGTACCCTTTGAGAAAGGTTTGCACTTTCCATCTGCTCCCTCTCCTTCCCCCCATACCTCCTAGAATGTTCATTGCCCAGAAAATAATTTCTCTAGTCATTTCAGCGCCTTTGTGAGTGGCAATCAATTTCTCTTCTCTTCATGATGGTCCCGCGTGTGGGCACAGAAGTTTGACCTTCTCTAAAAGATCTATCAATTTATCCGTCCATCCTGCAACCTATCCATTAATGTTTTCATCTTCTGCGTTTTTTTTCACCTTCTCTCTGGCTGCTGACTGTTGGATGGCGAAGTGGCTTTGAGCTCATGTTGTCATCAGGACCTAGGTAGTGTCTGTTTGTGCAATTATACCCCCAGAGTCTTAGAGCTGGACCAAAATCAGCCAGTGGAGAAAATGAGGGTCATTTTAACTGAGGAGAATATGCACTTGAGACAATGGGAAGGGAAGCCCATTTAGAGGATGGTGATGATGGTGAACCCGGGGAGGGGACGGGGTCGGGCTAAGGGTAAATGACATATCACATTACCAGCTGGGGGGTCACCCAATTTCTCCCAATCTGCTGGCAGCATTTCTGAAGCAGCAGAACTGTGATAAAAAAAATTACTATTGTTTCTCTGTCGGTCTGTTAGAATCTCTTTCTCTATTTCTGCTAAAAGAAAAATGTTATTCGTAAGATACAATAAAATAATTCATAGTATAACAGCTCTGAACAGCCGTGGACAAAATAACTGTTGACCTAACAATATGTCACTTTGACCACTGGGGGTCTCTCGATGAAAACAACAAACAAAATACCTAAGTTGATGACAGCGTAAGAAAGCGTGGAATCATGGTAGTTGTTGCCAAATGAAAATCTCCCTGATGCCACTAAGGTGCAAGTTGTGTTCACTGATGAGGTAATGTATTCAAGTTTGAGTCATGTTACGCAGTATTGAATAAATGTGATTCATTACAAGTGATCGATACATATATTGGAAGGAAAAACCAGCTAGCTCAGTAGCTAAGTGGCTAGTAGGGTGTTTTTCCTTCGTCATACTTTTGTTTGCCTCGGAAGTTATAGCAGAGATGGACAAAGCAGATATAACGCAATTAAAAGGAAACCAAAACAAAATGTCATGTAACCTTGAGTAAAATTGTGGATTACTGGGTTGAACATTGTCGTCAAAATATATCACATAGGTCCAGTCATTTTGTACTATTTTAATAAAACATTTTTAAATCAAATCTTGGCCTGTGACTATTGTAACTACCTGTATTTCTTCTTTTTCGTTTGCTGAGGACACATTTATTGCAAAGAAATACTGATGAATGAGTAGATTCACGTCATCTACGAGCACCTATTAATGTTGCCTGAAAGGGTGCACCTTGCTTTCTATGGCAGTCCCACTGGGATAGAGCTGGTTCCAGGATGCCTGAGAGGGGTCATGACCCCAGGAAGTAAAACCAGGTTGTGAAATAGTGATAACTGCCTCCTCTCTTCCTGTCTGGACCATTAAACCAGACAACAAGGCTCTTTGAGATGAATGATTTAGAGCATAAAAAGACGTTTGTTTTGAAGTCTGCGTTCAAAAGTGAAAAATCACATTCATTGTTTCTCTCTCGACATAATCCTTTTATTCTGATGCTGTTAAATGTTTTTTGTCTCCTTTGGATTATCAGAGAAGGGGAACTTTGGCTCTGCAGAGCTTCTCTCTGTGGGCCTATTCAGCTGCATCCTCTCCGTCTCACTGATCCCTTTCTTTCTTTTCCTCTCTCCCCCACAAACCCTCCTTTCCTCCCATCCCCACCACCTACCCTGAACCTTTCCATTCTCATCTCTCTCCCTCACTACTTTTCTCTTTCCCCTCATTCACACTGCTCTCTCTGTCCCTTCCAATCTCTCTCCTCCTCTTGCCCCCCCTCTCTCTGGCTCAGGACAGTATTATATATTCCAGTCTCATGCTTTGCATGATTTGGGCAATAGATGAAGCCATATCCCTCTGTCCTCTTTGGGCTCTCCCCTCCCTCTCTCTCTCGCCTTGTTGTTTAATGTTTCAATTTGGAGGAAGCAAACATTCAATCAGACAGATTAACTGTTTAATGCATGTCATCAGTCAAACTGTCTACGAGAGGGGGGCCCCTCGGCCTGGCGCTGCCTCTCCCCCCCTAACTGCCGCTACGTCCTTCTCACTCCCCTGCTCTCCACACGCACACTGTCTACTCTCATATAGACGGGCCCATCCGAGCTCCAGCCCAGACGCAGAGGCGTCTGTGTGCACACACACACGCACACAAGTACAAAAACACATATATTTACTCATGCACACACACACGTCCAAACACAGAGATATACGTGACCGGCAACCGTACATGCATGGACACACACTTATATGGATGATCATATACTCAGACAACCATGTATGAATGCAAGAAAAAGCTGATATCCATATAAATATAGTTTAAACAAAGTAGGGAATAAGCTGGGACACCCGCAGCCAAATACAAAATGTGTGTGTGTGGGTTTCTGAGGTACTTGGATTACATGAGACGTTCTATGTAATTCCAATGCCACATATACTGATGTGCTAAAGGACACATCCACTGATTCACTTACGATTGTGAAGCTGCTTTACACAATTAAGTCATGCTCTCTTAACAGACAACACACACACACACATACGCGCACACATATGTATACACACACACACATCCCACAGGCCAGTGGATAGGGAAATCAAAGTGACACGGAGGTAGAGCAAGGGGAGTGAGAGATTAGAGGAAATGAAAAGAGTAAAGAGGAAAGAGGGAAAGAGGGAATGGGAGGCCAAGCGTGCTGCAGATGGAGTAGACTGTAAAATAGGGAGTGACGCTCACGCCGAGTTTATAAATGATACTGTATGAATACAAGATGAGGATGTACACGATGACAGCCTACTTAATGACAACCCATAATATGACTGGGGATGTCACATGTTACCTGAGTTTGCAGAATGAAATGTATGAGATATCAATATCTTTATCAATGTGCATCATTGTAATTCTAAAACATGCTCTATGGATTCCTCTTGTTCTCAGTAACGTCCTTAAAACTGACCTTTTCTCTTTGGTAGAACATTATCACCTTTTGTCTCTGTGGCATATTTCTTCAGTTTTGAATATTTATTTGAGAATATGATCAGCTGTAAGTTCATCCGGTAAAAACTAATTCGATCTAGTATTACAGTGATGAAATAAAACCTGAATTCATGATACTTTTACTAAAACTGCTGGTGTTGATTCAACTGTATGATGATGTTGGAAGAAGTCATTTGTGTTGCTGTGGAACTGCATTGCATTATACAGAGAGGTGGTTCTATTATTTAGCCTTCTCTCATTGATATAAACAGGATGGATAAAATAAAGGTCAGTTGGGAATATCCAATTATATGCTAAGTATATTTACATGGATAGCTAATCTATGATCTTGAATTGAAAAACAGATCTTTTAATATCTGTATGTATAAAATTATTAAGGACTCTGAAACCTTAAACAGAAGACCTTAAGTCATTCATATTCATTCAGTCAGTAAATTGACTCTACTCCATTTAATGGTTTCAGAGATCAGAATGAACCTAAATGCAAACCTCAATAATATAGTTATGCACAAAAGTTTGATCATTTTAACAGCTAAGGGTCACTTGATTAGTAACAAATTATTTAAAACAAAATACATACTGTGTGTGTAAATTAAACTGGTTATTATTTGATTGTTAATTGTGAAATTTTAATTTCTTCACAAATGAATCATGTCAAAACCCTTTGTAGAATTTTCTAATATGTCAAAATATCAACTATAAATGTTTTATTGGTGGTTGTTTGAGTTGTTATTGTGACAAACATATGCCCAACATAATTGCTGAGTTTGCAGTTATTGCTGTCACTACCGCATCTTACAGTGCTGTGATGTTATATTTGTACCTGTATTGATTTCTGCTTGTGATTTTATTGGTATTTAGAGCAACTTGCCAAAAGACTGCAGATGAAATTTTGCTGGCTGGCTAACACCGGCACTTTTACAGAAATGTTGATTAATGTGCATTGTCCACACTCACACACTGCATTAAGGGCAAACATAAAAATATTGTTCTTCCCACAACCTCAAGATTGGAGGTAAGAGAGATTAGCTAAATCTTCTAGTTAAGTTTGATGAAGTTTCTTAATATACAAGATATATAAACATTTATATAAATATTCTTTTAATTAAAGCTTAACATGCCAGAAAGTGAGATGCTGTACCAAAGTGTAACAGCCTTATATGGGGCTGCTACTAGGCTGCTGACCAGCTGTTTCGCCACACTACCTCCCTCCATCATTTTCTTCTCCATCCCTCTTTGTTTTACTCTCCCTCTCATTCATTTTTATTTTATCTCCCGGTGCCGTGGAGCATCTCGTGTGTCTCCCTCTCTCCCCCACTCTCTGACCACAGCGCAGAGGGTGGCCAAACCTGGTAAGTATTGACAGGGAGCTCCAGTGACACGGAGCGAGCCAGTCAATGCCCAGACACCCAGGGCAGGGGGTCAATGACAAAAAGGTAGGCCGCCTGGAAAGAGGGAGCTCTAGGAGGGAGAGAGAAGAAGATAGAGACGGAGGAAAGAGGTTGATAGATGGGGAGGCGCGGGAGATATGCGGCGAGATAATACAACTTTGAAGCAAGACAAATACAAGGTGAAAGAAAGATATACACAGAGGGACGTGCCAGACAGAGGAACAAAGAGAAAAAGGAACATAAAAAAATTTATAAAAGGTAGTTTATGTTTTACAGATAGAATAAGACAGTATTTAATGATAAATCTAATGTAAAATATATCAGAGATGGAGAGATCAAGCTAATGTGAGTACATAAATAGATAAAGAGTTCAGTTGCAAGTGTGACCGGACACTGGAGAAGGCAACATGAAGTTCAAGACAAACTGTGATGCCGTGAGAACAAATGAGATTGACATGAACGTTCCTCAGAGACACCGGATGGGACAAGTGAGATAGGACACTGGACTAGGATTAACAGACCTGTACTTGCAAGCGCACACACACACACACAAAGCGTGTTTGTGTATTGACACAGAGAGTGTCAGTATGTATTGAACCGCGGGCAGTAAGTGAGCCCTCCTCTGCCGCCCATCCCCTCCTCCAGCTCTCCTTTTCTCTATCGGATATCAGTCCCTTCTCTTCTAATCATTTCCTTCCTTTTGGCCCTCTCTTCTTTCTAATGCAATTATCCCTCGTTCCTCCTTTCCTTCCTCCTTCATTCTCTGCACTTCTGTTTCAAGCACTTCCACCCTTCTCCTCCTGGTGGCACATTTATATTTTACCTTAAACCTTTATCCTCTCATCTCCCTTTTTTTCCCCCTTTTATCTCTCTAGTCATGTTCGGGCTAACAACATTGTGTCTACCATTGTCAGTTGTACTTATTGTTCCTTCTTGTTTGCACTTACCTTACGCTCTCCTTTGTTTTGATCTCTGGTGATCAGTCTCCCGTATCCTCAGTGTGTGACAAAAAGGTTCTCATTAATCAATATCACTCTGCAAATGTGATAACATTCTTCTCCGAGCCTCTGCAATATGGTGAAAAGAAACAGATACAACTTGTGAACACGGGTGCTTGGAAAAATAACAACCATGTTGTAACCAAAGACTTTTACAGGGGAGAGGTTAGTATTTTTTTTTTTAATGTTTTTTCAAGCTATTTCCTCAATGGTGACTTTTGTTCACAGATGCACCTGCTTTGTTAGTTGCCTCATGTTACTTTTCTGAAATGTCACAGATCAAAGCGATAATTGCCAGACACAGTTTTCTAGCTGCTAATTGGCATTGTATCTCACACGATTCACCTCTACAATAGTGTTTGTAATTGTGAATTTAGTTATTTAAAGGGCAAGTTCTGTTTGAATAAATAGTTCACATGATTTTGTCTAAACTCTGTAGTTTGAAAGCTAAGAGAAAAGTCAAACATGCAGGAAAATTTATTTAATTTACCATTTGTATTATTAAATTCAGGTGGTATTTAAAGTTTTTAATCTCGGTGTATGGGATTTTTATTTGAATTTAAATATAGTATACAGAATATCCTACAATAGGAAAATCCACTAATTTCATTTTCTAAAGTCCATGTGTAGAGACCTCCCTTTCCGTGGCCTTGGGCTACAATCGTGTAAACATGTTTCATTCACTGTGAAGTGTCTGCAGGTTCCTTTGGTCTCAGGTGATGCATCTCCAGGCCCCATCGTCTCACCTTTGCAGGCGTATGAGGTAACACCCCCCCAAAAAAAAGTAGGAGCAAGTGGAGATCTCATCATTTATCTGGATTGGTTTCAAATCCACCAACAGTGTCACCATGATAGACACAGAGCTCTGGCTTTAAACCACAGAGCTCCACATTTCTCCTTTATATTAATTTGTTTAAAATAGAATTAGCAAACATGCCACTAGGAGGAGTTTATCTGATTTAAATGAGATTAGAACTATACAGAGCGAAAAGATGGGAAGATCATATCTTCTGCACAGGTTGGTATTATGCTGTTTTGCTGTAGATGCCCGGGGCAGGACTCATCAGAGAGGTGGAGATTGGTTTGTCTCTCTGCCAGTTTACCTTGACACCAACTCCCTTCTTTCCTTTCTCTCTCTATCTTTCACACGCACAACGTGAACTGTACCACAACCTGTTTCCCTGTGCCTTCATCAGTGATATATCTCTACAACGTGAACTAATTCGACACTCTGTCCTCGAGTTATTAGGCTGGTCTTCCTTTCTGTTCTGCAACACTTCATTTCTCCTGCTAGGCGTACAACACGACAGACAAGTAGAAATGCAGGCCGAGGGAGGGGGAGGGCGATATTTCACAACAAGCGTGTTGGCAGACAACCACCTTTCCTCCCAAATTTGTGAGCCTTGCATCCTGCGTGCCCCGCGCCCGGCACTCTGCCGGAAACAGATGGTTCCCGGAATGTCCTCGAGCGGCGTTCTGAAGAGCTGCTACTACCCCGAGAGGCGCGTGAAGGAGGGAGGGGCGCATGGCGTCTTCCCGACAAACTTAACTTCATCTGCCTCTCTCTTTGGTCTTCCTGCTTGATAAGGATACTTAATAATAATGCAGCATAATTATATTGTCAAGCAGTGGAGCTTGTCGCGTTATCAAAGTGAAAAGGAACCACAGCACAGTCTAATTATGCCAGCTTAATGAGAGGTTTGGAGGTTTTAATCTGTTATGTCTGTAGTAAGGTGCATCTTGACATTAAATCCTCTGAGACTGAATCTGTGAGACAAACTTGTTGTTAGGAGACGTATGCTTGTTTCACGGGTTGTTGATATGACAAAGCCTGGAAATCACCAAGCTAAACCCTGGTTGCTAGGCGACCCCCCCCATCAGCATGGGTTGTGGTTTTCTGTTAGCCGGCTACGGACGGACGTTTATCAGGTCCCTTATTGACTCAACAAATCTTAAAATGGATAGATTAGTGATACTTAAAGCCTACGGAGCCGAGGGAGGCCTATAAAGAAGGTCAAAGGTCATCCGAGAGCTTTTAGATTGACTAAACACAGCTAGGTTGATGGGACAGGCTGGTTTCAGCACCACAGACAGCGAGCATGCGTCTCCACAGTGGGCCCAGCAAGTTCAG
Organism: Pleuronectes platessa; assembly: GCF_947347685.1. Lineage (NCBI taxonomy): Eukaryota > Metazoa > Chordata > Actinopteri > Pleuronectiformes > Pleuronectidae > Pleuronectes > Pleuronectes platessa. The sequence goes on from NC_070635.1 coordinate 8,453,591, forward strand.
CACCGTGGACAGCGACCGCGGAGAACACACCATGGGACATTGGGACCTCGCAGAGATGACAACAGCCTGAAGTATTATTCCACGAACATACTTGTGTGTGATGCACATACAACCCTGGCTATACATGGACAATAATACCTGTACAGTTTCATCTAAATGTTGTGGGAATACTTTATAAATGTTTTAGCTATACACAAAGCTATATATTGTCACATAAAAACAACAAAGAAACGTAGTGTTTTCATGAATGTATTGTGCAATTTTATGCATGTATTAGTCCATATGGATTTCACTAACTGTAGTTCATTACTTTCCACGTCATGGTTCTTGAAAAAAAAAAACAGACGAAACAGTATATTATATGGTTGAATTAAAACATTACAATCCTGCTTACTTGTAATACGATGACAGCTATTGTATTACTAGATAATACTTTTCATATACAAAGTGTATTTTCTTTATAATACTCTTTGTGTGAAAGACCAAAGTGTGTTTACATCTTGGTAAGACTGTAGAAGCAAAGAGTGCCAATAACAGATTTCTTTCACCACTATTACCATAAACAATATTAACGGATATGACGTGCACTATAGCCTGGAATAAAATAAAAATCTTGATCAAAAGTCTTTACAGGGAACAAGCAAGGAAACTACTTTTAACCGTGGCATTCATTTAAACACCCTTTAACGGACTGAAAGCATCGTTTCCAATTAGCCACTGTAATCCGCAGCTCATCCCGTCTTTACGGCCCACTTGTCCTACACCCGATACTTTGATGCAGACTAGTCGGCACTTGACGAGCTGGCCCTTTGTTACAGAGCAGGCCGGGGCTAATCTCACTGACCCGGCGCAACCTTGACCACCCACTCCATCGGCCTTGCAGGGTTGGTTCATCGCCGCCCCGGACACTCAGCGCTTCCCGGGAGGGGGAGAGAATGAGAGGGGGAGAGAAGGGGGGAGACGGGGAGAAAGGGAGAGAGAAAGAGAGAGCTCCTGATCGTTTCATCAAACCCGTCCCCGCTGTGAGAGCAAGAGCGCGCCGCCGACCTCCCACTCGTCCCAGCAGAGGGGATAACAGGGGGAAGTCGATGCAACAGCGGCGGCACAGTCGATGATCCATAAACGGTAGCCAATGAGCACGTGTGGGGAAATGAGGGACTTCATTTAAACTTTACGTAAACGATAGTAAGCAACACTCGACCTGATGGATGGAGGGGGTGGGGGAGACACATCTGGATTCGGATGTAGATGGATGGACAGCTAAAGCGTGAAATAAACTGATCTGGGCTCTGCTGAGAGATTACAGCGGTGTTGTTGTTGTGCAAAAACTGCAAATATAAAAATACACATTCAGAGTCCACTACAATGGACAATAAAACACACACATACACACACACACACACACACACACACACACACACACACACACACACACACACACACACACACACACACACACACACACACACACACACACACACACACACACACACACACTTAAAGTCAAGCAGAGAAAGAGAGACTGAGAGAAGGAGAGAAAGAAAGAGAGAAAGAGGCACCTTTCACCAGCCCCCTCTATCTCTCGTTTACACCCCCCCCCCCTCCTCCTCCTCTCTCTCTCCTCCAACATCCCCCCTCCTCCCCTTCTCTCTGAAAAAAAACGGCAAGGAGGCGCGACTCGCAGGGCCGCACATAGCTGATCAATATTCGATTTAGTTGCTAATTTAGGGCCTTTCTATAGCTGTCATCCCGTGATGTATGAGTCCTAACCCGAGGTCGCCGCGGAAAAAGAAGAAGAGGGAAAAAAATACGAGAAAAAAAATCAAACACCAGTCAACTTTTCACTTAACAATAGAGCGACTTGAATATTATTTATGGGCGAAAGACCCACTTTATGGGTGAATTGCTCCCATCGCTCGTGGGATGATGAAGCGCCTTGTAAGTACACGCCACACACGCGCTCTGACACCGGCGTATAACAGACATGCAGGCGCGCGGCGAGGAGAGAAACATGGAAACACTGCTTTTTAAAAAGCGGCGCGAGGCCGTTAAAAGAGGGGAAATATTCATATCAGCGTGCGTCAATATCCCGGAGTTCAACATGCAATCCGAACGTACATGTTGATTAATGGCCTGTGGTAGAGACCCCCCCCCACACACATACACACGTACTCTCGCGCACACAAATACAAACCTCCTCCACTATCACTACCTTTGCACAGGCCACGGACGTTCTCGTGCACAACACACAAGTTTGGAATGACACAAAAGAAGATATCCTATATGTCTTGTGGACTATATTGTTGTGTAGTGTGCACCCAATTGTTTTTGCACATTGCTTTACGCACGCACGCACGTACGCACATACACAGGTCCTCCACCGTCACCACACACCACGGACGTTCACGTGCACGCAGGCAAGTTTGGAACGACAAAAGAAAGATATCCGATTTGTCACGCGAAGCTAATATTAGGTAATGTGCATCTAAGATTTTGCCCACTTTACGTACACTCACCTCCTCCGGCATCACCACTCTTGCACACGCACGAGCCACACACGCGCACACATAGGCGAGTTTTGAATGACACAAAAGATTATAATAGTATATATTGTGAATCTAAGTTTTGCACATTGTCTTACGCACACGAGCGCGCGCACACGCATACACATCCGCATCATCACACTTGCACACCCACGAGCCACGGACGTTCACGTGCACACAGACAAGTTTGGAATGACACAAAATAAGATATCCCATGTGTCATGGGGATTAATATTGTGTATTGTGCATTGTTTTTACACACTGCTTTACGAGCACACACACACTTACATACACACACACACACACCCATCAAATCCGAACGCGTCTGCTTTATTTTGCCACTTAATGTCTTCCCGATCGATCACTGTTCTAAGGATGTTATCAATAATTTGAGAGCTTGATTAACTTCAACGTTTCCATAACAATCGTACACCGCGCTCATCCTCTCTCGAATTTTTTAATTAACGCTTGCTTAATTAGTTCGAGATCGTTTAGGAGTGAGATACTTTGTTTTAGACGGAGGGGGCAGGAAATTAACATAAAATCTCTGCTGATAAATTGATATATTATCAGGAAAGAAATGTTGTAGGGATTTCTAGGCGGAACGAGTCATAAACACACATCCATCAAAAGGAGACAGTTTGAGACAATGTATAATTCTTTGGCAGGATTATTTAATTATTTAATGACTCCGCTGTTGTAATTTCTTCAAATAATGAGCGCGCACATTCTCTCTGCTTGAATCATTCATAGACAAAGAGACAGATTTATTACATGCAGCATAAACAGGAAACCAATTTCCTCAGGTGACAAAGTATTGTAAGCCCCATAGTGGCTGCATGCACTGGGAACAGGCCTCAACCAGAACCAGCATCATAATGCTTAATGGGCTTAGTGGGAGTTAAAAATGTGAGGTGAAGGAAGATCTTCATCCGAAACAGAGAGAAATCTGCTGAAATTGTTGAAAGAAATTTCTGTGCATTTGTGCGACAATTGATCGCTGAATGCAAGTGGTTGACTGCCATGTAAACCACTGAATGAATAAAAGGCATTTTAATTAGAGCAATTAGTTAAGGAATCAATGAGCTGGCACTAGCAGAGCTTAAAGGGAGACCTGAGATCAGCTAATGGAGCAGTAAGACACTAAAGTAAGCTTTTACAACACCTGCTAGACTACAAACTCCTTTTGTTATTGGCTGGTTCCTGCAAGTGTAACCTTTCAATTCTGGAAGTTAGGGATGTTGTAGAAAAAGTTGTTTAAGTGCCCAACAAAACTACATTATTGATAAAATGATACAAACCTTATATCCCTTTCTCTAACTAGTTTGACAATCAGATCACATGGTTGCTATACAGGAGCTCGATGTGTGATTCTCACTGAATTCTGAATTTTTTACGCAGGCCACACATCACAGATCTAGTGTTTAGGAGTCTCTTTGCATATAAACTAGGATATGGAGAGTGGGAGGGTGTGTATTGGCTGCTGCCAGCTGCTATGCTGCCTCCAGGTTGTTGTGTGAAAGTGAGAGTGTGATTTCCCCAGACCCTACTCTCCGGGGACGCCTGGCTCCCCTCTGCCATCTCCCCAGAATCCCACCGGTTAAACGGACAGGTCATTGACGCACACACACAAACACACACACTCTGCCTTTCAATCTCTTCTCCGTAGATGGGCCCCCACTGCCATATGAAGGCCACATTTCCCTGGTCATTAACGGCAAGTCACAGAGGATTTCCCACCTCACTGTATACACAATAATCGGATCAAACCTGGAATTACGTCATTAGAAATATAGCAGCAGGCGAATCATAAGGAAACGACCCCGTGAATAATAGTCTACGCTGCCAATGAGACTTGTAATTGTAAATCTGATTCTACCCCTTAACCACATGCTGTAATGAGCACCCGGCATTGTTTAAATGACTCAAATGAAATTGATGCCGATTCACCGAACACGAATGACAGCTCATATGAAGATGTGTGCCGGGAATGAGATATGATGGGGGGGCGGAGAATTTATGTATGCACATTTCAGCTGCGTGTGTCTATGGATGGTGGCGGCCCTTGAATGGGGTGTTTAACAGTGGTATTAATAATCTCCATGATCTATGAGCTCGTCTGTTGTCACTCAGCCATTAGAGAGACAGTCTCTCTGTGTTCTCCACACCTCGTTTCCTCCCCCACGCCCGTGTCGGCCCCCAAAATAATTGTGTGTTAATGGTTGAGGAGGAGGGGTGGAAGAGGGGTGCGTGTGAGGGGGGGGATTAGAGCCCAGGGAGGGAGGGATAGAGGGATTATCAGGGAGATGGGTCACTGTTAACAGAGGAGATGATTAGGTCTGATGCTCGACCCTTCCTTGTCACAGAGACAGTGGAGGAGAGAGGTGGCAATAATTAGGTGGAAAAACCTGCAAAGGAATGGGGAGAAATTCTGTAAAATAAACAAATACAGCTATGGGGTGGGGGCTTTTAAGACAAGACGGATCTGAATGTGTGATAATGAAAGAGTGAAAGCTTGTGCTTTGCTCGTATCCCTGTGAGATGTAGAGATCCATAGCCAGGTGAAGTAGCCTAAAGCCATTTACAGGTCCTAATCTGGGTGGAATGAGCCGTGAGAGGAAGAAGGAACTAAAGTACACTGACTAACAGGTCTCCCCTGACCCTTCTCCAACTCCCACTCTCCCACCTCTACTTTTCCTCTTCCTCATTTCCTCTGTCCTTCCAACCCTAGCTCCCCCCCACTTCCATCTACAAAACAAAGTTGCCTGGCATTGACGGGACCCTAGAGGCTGTCAGCTAGGAAAGGTGGGAGTCACCGTTCGAGAGGCGAGAAAGAGGTAAGAAAGCGAATGAGGTAAAGAAAGAGAGAGGAAAGAGGGGGACTGAGGAGATTGAAGCGTTTCTAATTTAAATAAACCCTTTGGCAGACTGAAACTGGCAGCAAGCTTCCCCTTTGCTCAGAAGGAAAAGAGGGAGAAGAAAGGAAAAGGGGAAAGGAAGGGAGGAGGGGGAGGTGGAAAAAGGAAAGGAGATAGATAGATGGATATAGAGATGTCTCCACGCTGGTTTGGTTATCCGCATGGGAGAGTTAGAGCCCGGTGGATGGGGAATGAGGGGAATATAGAGACTGAAGTGGAATAAGATAGTGGGCCAGAAGGAGAGGGGACACAAACAATGCGGGGGGAAAACACTGACAAGACACAGGGGATAAGGGAGAGGAGAAAAGGAAAGTGCTTTGAAAGTTAAGTAATAGAGAGCTGTGTGTGTGCATGTGAAAAGATGGAGGTGTGATCAATCTATTGGGAAGAATTCATCCACCCGGCTTCTACCAAGAAAACAAAGTGAGAGTGAAAAAGAAAGTAAAGTGGGGCTCTCTCGGCAGTGGGTCCGATCAGTCTCATCTTGTCAAAACTTGGCAGAAGTTTTTTGGACGGATCCCAGCCCCAATCTACTTGAGCCGCCGCACTCTTCTCCGTCACACTGTCTCCCCCTGTCTGTCCTTTCAGCTCGTCACAGCAGTGGCCTGCTCGCCGGGCCATTCACTCCTAATGGGCTGCCGTGGAGAGAGGAGCCGCAGCGATACGGGCTGTAATCTAAACTCTCACCACTGAACGCCAGAGGATGCCCATTTTGTTTGTCTGCTGTTTGTTATGTTGGATGGCTAAGAGGTGACAACGGGCAAACCACACAGGGAGGAGATTCAGAGGGAACACGCTGCTCAGGACAGATGACTCAAACAACACGAGAAAACAACAGATCAAAACATCAAATCAGGGCTGTGTGGACGGCTCACCCACAGAGCTGCCACAAGATCTTTCTTTACCTGTAGATGAGTCGATTGACATTTAAAATCCATGATACATCATTTATAATCCTGCAGGCTACAACCCAGAACATTTAAAAGGAGAAACTATCCTGCGTTTTCTAAATGTTGGGCTTTCTTGTTTATGGTTTATACCTTACGCCCTCTGAAGGTCAGAGAGCCCTTTGTAGCCCTTTACCCCGTCACTAAATATAGATTAGTATTAGTATAGATTAAGTACCATGATCATAGTCTTAAAAACTGGCTTTTATAGATACATTACAGAGTCAACAGAAGATTCGGGGCTTCATACGGCTGTTGACAAAAAAAAAAAAAAAAACGACATGTGATTACAGTCTCTGGATTAAAGGTGCGTGTGTGTGCGTGAAGGCGCGACACGCATGATGTGTATAGGCCCACAGGTAGGGGCAAAGTCCATAGGAGAGAGAGAGAGAGAGAGAGAGAGAGAGAGAGAGAGAGAGAGAGAGACAGAGAGACAGAGAAAGAGAGAGAGAGAAAGAGAGAGAAAGAGAGAGGGAGGGAGGGAGGGAGAGGGACTCCCGACCCCCTCCTTCAAACATACACAGCGAGAACTGGCTCCGGCTCCGGCTTCGCTGGAGTGGAGAACCATAAATCTTCATATAGCGGCTGTTTTGATTAATGCAGCCGAGTCGAGCTAGGGGGCTGGACCTATCCCATTACGGCCTAATGGAAGATGGAGCGGCGCTGTCTCCACCACTAGGCCCCTGTCATTTGTTCCACTTTGCAGTCCATTTGGCCGAGAGACTACAAGCCACTCCATCAAAAATATTTTCAGAGTTAATTTCCGCCCGCTTAATTCGCCTTGATTCGGATTGCGTATCGAATGGCAGGATCGATTTTCGCCTGGCGTCTAAATTAAATAAAAGAGAGGGGGTATACTTTAACTCTGCGTTTTCTTTCTTTTCTCTTCTCCATTCCATTCTTCTACCTCTTTTCCAGCCATCCTTTTAACGTGTGCCCGCTCATTCTTTTTTACGATGCATCTCATTTCCTCCTTTCTCTTAGATTTTGATAGACCCATGTTTGCAGAGCAGGAGGAGGCGGAGGAGAAGGAGGAGGAGGTACAGATCTGATTGTAGTTACAGATGAAGGAAAACCTTTTGAAGGATGAGCTCAGGTGCATGGATTTATGGATTTATCATAAATTACAAATAGACACATAAAGAGCAGTACATGGAGGAAACACCTTTTTATGGCAGGTGGATTAGAAAGAGAAAAGAGAGAGGGAAAGAAAGAAGGAACTTAAATCCTCACATGACAAAACCAGGATGCCTCCACATTGTGTAGATCTTGAAGAATAGATTTGAAAAACATAGAGTGAAGAAGAATTGGACAGGCCTACAAAGGAAAAGTGGGGTAAATTAGGGGCATCGGGGTATTGAAGGGGTGAAAAATAATAGGGGGACAGAAGCAAAAAAAAGAAATGAAAAGAGGCAAAAAGCACAGTGACAAATTGGTCGAGTGTGTCGCGAATTCCCTTTTAGATTTAAAGCCGCGTGTAGCCTATCGTCATATCTTTCCAGAGTAATTTATTTTCTCATTTCTCTCTCTCTCCCCTCACTACCCTTCTCCCTCTCTCTGTGTGAATTTATCTGGTAGTCACGTGGAGAGAGAAGGAGGGGGGGGCAAAAGTCAATAAAAGTCTCTGGCGACAACTGTTTCCCCCATCGGTCTCTTGTCTCCTTCGAACATTATCTCTCCTGCTTTGCTTTCTATTTGTTTATTCGCTGAAGCTGCTTTGCTCCGACGCATTTCCTCCTCCTTTGGCTGCGTTTCCTGTTTCGGATCCTCACTCATATCACAGGACTACAAGCCTATACCTGCTCCTCTCCACAGAGACCTATTGATTTTGTTCTCCCACTAACAGCAAGCCCCACGCTTTGAAATTACAAAATCAGGAAGCTGTAGGATCCATCTCTCGCGTCCACCGCAGAAATGTTTCGATAAGCGCCAGAAAGTTCTCAGAGGCTTACAAGTTGGAGATGAAGGCCAGTGAGCTTTGGCCCGCAGACACGGAGCCACTTGTAGATTTTTTCAAATCAACAAAAGGAATTAAAAATGAATCAATTTGATTTTATTACACTCTGCCGAGTCAATGAGTCAGTCTGCAGTTCTATTACAGGCACAGAAAGACAATGAAGGGATGAAGGAAGAAAGGATTCGTACAATATGAGGATTTAGGAAAATCTGACTGAGGGAGAGATCGAACAAACCAGGGCTACACGGCACTTGGCAAAACCAGTTATCCCTCCAACTCCAATCCACACATAATGTACCTTTCACAATCTAGGCTGGGTATATACAAATATTTTCTATATTTTACTCACTCACTTACAATTTTAGGTGATTGAATTAGTAAACGACAATGTAAGATTTAAGACCTAAATTCCCAATTGAGAAACTCTCATAGTGACGGGGGAATTATTTCGATCTTTAGGAAAAGAAGTACGACCACTCTGTACAAATAGCATTCTGACTTTGACTTGAATGAGTATCAGAAGTAAAAGCACTCACAACGCAGGCAGAATGGCTCCTGTCATTGTTATAATCTGATATGTCTGTACTTTTACTAATATGCATTGATCTGTTTGCTGTTGGAATAACTGATCCTGCAATTGTACAAATCTGAGAAGAACAATAAAGGTTAATCTTTTTTAATTGACCAGTTTATTTTGACGCAAGAAACAGCGATATTTATAGAGCGGTCACTGATTGTACATTTGACTTTTATTTTAATAATTGTACAATTATACAAATGCAGCTTTTCCTTAAAATAAGATCCTCTTTGAAAATGTTTACTCAGAATAAATACTGTAGTCCATATCAACTAAAGGACACAAATATCAGAGGGGATTCTTTATCAGAGAAATTATAATGATTATGAGTTTTTCTGATTCATTAGACAACAATATCCCAGCTACCGATATTTAATTTAGCGCATTTTAAACCTGTTACAGCGTATATGTTGAGTGCCCACACATTGCACAAGGAATACCATTAAGGTAATTTTGAAACTGATGCTATTACATAGTTCGTACACCAGAGAGCACTGACAATTAAATTCTTTCCTCTGCCAAGGTCACATTTTCGACTGCGTTAGTTAGTTAGTAAGTTTGTTAGTTAGTTCAATAGTTAGTTAGCAAGATTACACAAAAACAATCCAAACATGTTTTTTTCTCTTTCTTTAACATTGCGAGTTAAGCCATTTTCCAAACGTTTCATTGATTTCTAACGGAGTACTTCATGGCTCTCGATTGGAAAGGAAAGTCGGGCACATATAGGGGACTGATATGTTTGAGTGTGTCCATTTGGTGCACATCCAAATATAAATCCAGATCTAGTGAAGGTAAATGTGGTTTCACAAAGGGACTGTAGGGCCTTGCCGGAGGCACAGAATGTGATACTTATGTAAAAAGCAATGCTAATATTTTCCCTTAAAATGTAATGAAATATAACTCAGGATATTAAAATTCCCCTTGCATTTCACTTGAGTAAATGTACTTTCCACATATGCTAAGCTCGAACAACATATTTCCACACACACATTTCTGGCTGCAGCTACGACACTTATGTACAGCAGCTCGCGGCCCATGCTCCTGTCGAGCTGATAGGGTTGATAAAATTGAAGGGTCTCTGTGCTCTGTATCCTTGGGGGGTTTTACAGTTCCACAGGACTGATGGTCGACCCGCCCGGCAATATGACTTGTTCACTCAGCCCCTCCGACACCGCAGTCTCCATTTCACTCGCCACATCTGTTATTGTCTGATTCTTAAGAAAAAAGTGGCTGAGCAGAGGATAATGAAATCAAAGCCCAACACACACAGTCAACAAGCCCCTGGTAAGAAACACAGTGTCAATATTAATCTCCCTGACAGAAGGTCGAAATATGGCATCTGTCACACATCATCTTCCCTCTCTCCTGTCTTTCTGCGGAGTGGAAAAAGATGGAGAGGAGGTGGTTGTTGGTGGGAGTGAAGAGGGGGAAGTTGTTGGAAATTGAGGACATGGACCGGAAAGGGCACCAGACTCTGGGATCTAAAAGGAATCTTCTTTTTTCTTGCATATGCCGTTGAGGGTATTTGAAAGTTGAGTAAAAATAGAAGTACATTTTTAATTGACGAACACTGTCTACAGTATGACAGCTCAAAGAGTTTATGTTGCTGCTCTAGAGTGATTAGGAAGAATAATCAATGCACAATAAATACTGCATGCTTCTCAGTAAGCAAATACATCGGCTGCAGCTTCCGTACTAATTGGTAGAAATCTGTAAAAAACTAATAATAAAGGCTCTGTAAGAAAAGGGATTCAGGCTGAACAGTATTGGTTTATTTTATTGCAAAGTCTTTGTAAATATTTGTTGATTGCGAATGAATGAAGTTAACCTGAGAAAACAGTTTTCGCACCTCATGCACATGGCACTTAAACTCTAATAAGCATGAAAAAACTCAGTTCACAATGAAACAACATGACCTCCAGATGCGAGTGCAGGTCCTCGAGAGCATAATCAAGGTCGAAATGTGAAAAGCAACAAGTCTGAGTGGGACATGACCTTCCTGACCAGAGGGCTGCAAAACTAATGTTACTCCCATAACAAGATGCTTAAAGGCAGCGAACGCAACACAAGATCTCTTGGTGATGAGATATAAAATGTCCTCCTGTATTTCATCACTTGTGCTCATGCTTGAGGTTTTTTCCTCCCGATGCACATCTGCTATCCTTTATTTATCCTTCAATCATCCAGGACTCTCTCCCCCTTCTCGGCCTGTTATCTCTTTCTCCCACTCGCTTCACCCAGAACACTTTCCTTTCTTTCATCTTCTTTCCATCTACTTCCTATTCCTCCCACCTCTCTTCTTCCTCCTCTTCCTCTCTCCCCCCTCTCTCTCCGTCTTTTGGACATTTCTCTTAGTCCTTTCTGTATCCTTGCACCTTGCCTCCAGACACCCCCCTCTCCTCCCCCTCTTTCCCCTGTGATGAATGAGTCTGTCTGCTGGGTGCAGTTCATATTTACTGAGCAGGGGAGCGCACACTGTCAGTCTCTCTCGCCCTCCACATCTCTATCCCTCCACTAAAGAGACAGAGAGAGCAAGAGGTTACGGCGAGAGGAGGAGGAGGGAGGCCGTGGTCACAGCGATCTACTCCGGCAGTCACCACGATAGCAGCTGGCTGTGTGGGAAACGTGTTAGTGGGGCCCCGCATAGTTTCTCAGCGTTAGCATTAGATGTGGTTGAGGGAGAGCGAAGTCTTCCTTACCTCTTGGCCAAGCTGTCAACGTGGTGATACTAATAGGGAATAAACGGTGTCTTTCCATCCCTTTATGTGCAACTCGGCATCCCACTCTCAATGCAACACGATTGAACAGTATTTTCTCCCTTCTCCCTTTGTGTGAGCCATGCTTTTAGGCACATTTGGACTTGAGAGGGAGAGAAGTAAGAGCCGCTACCAGCTGCAGCTTACCAAAGGCCCACAAAATACCCGGTTTCATCTACGCCCACATGCACCCGAGTGTTGCGGGGAGTCAAACGGTGTGTTTTGACCCGTGTTTTGACCCCTTCATGAATGAGAGGAGTGGATGTGGGCCTGTCGGAGCCCAAAGGGACAGGCCAAGAGCCGCCGCAAAGCCCTGCAGAGCCACCATCTCTTCCCACACACTGACCTCCGAGGCCAGCCAACACCAAAACCACTGGAGCGTGACGACACCGGTGACACCCAGCGCCAACGCACACAATATGTTCCCCTCCGCCAAATTGACAAAAATATAGACAGTAAATACAAGGAAAATTGGATAGCTCAAAGTACATTACAAATAGAAAATCCTCTCAACTGGACTTTGATAACATTCAATATGGGGGTAATTTAATTCTCAGACTGCAACGTAAAAAAAAAACACTATGACCTTTCTGTCAGAGGGGTCAGATTGAAAATATTTTTTAGCCATTTGGAATTGGGATAGGAGAAGCTAAGTAAATGTAAGATTTTATGTTTTCATTTGTGGATGATTTGCGGCGGAATCGCAGCCACTGTTTCGGAGCGGATTAACCATAATGTCACTGAAAACATTCGTATCATGGAGCCACATGTCGGGATGTAAGGAGGAAAGAGAATCAGAGGGGAAAATAGGAGCGGGAGAGAAAAAGAGTAGAATGCTGAAAAGAGGGAAGGAAAACATCACAAAATAATCATCGGAATATTAGGGAAAATTGGACATGGGAAAGGCAAAAAATTGGATATGGGAATGATTTCTGAGGAGCAGAGAAAAGCCTGAATGCATCAAATGTGAAAACAATGACCAATATCAAAACGGATGGAAACAAATGTGGGCCCCCGTGGATAAATCACTGCTGTAAAAGATCCTTTAGGAGGTTCTAAAAGCCATCTTCAGCAGACAAATGACAGGGTCAGAGGTCTAACACGGGAACCACTATCAGATGAAACAACACAGTTTATGATGGAGGAGGAGGAGGAATGATGTAGCTTTACAATGGGACATAAAAAAATATTTTCTATATGCAATTCTGGCCACAGGCTTATGACATATAGTTCTAACAAATGGCACAAACTTCTGCCGAGCTTGTCTATTCCCTGAAGCATCCTTTCCACAGCTATCCATTTCCCCCTGGTGCCTCAAGAGAGGAACTACTGTTGTTCCACTGCGGCCTCTCGCACCGCATTCATCAGCCGCCTCATCCGCTCTGGAGCTCATGCAGGCCTCAAACTGTGATCTATCCGGCTATCACCCGCCAGACCGTGAGATATAAACACCCTGCACGGAAACGGGTAAACAGTAACGCCTTTATTTGTCAGGATGTGTTCTCTGCCGTGTGTTTGTGTGCTGCAGCCGCCACCCCCCCCCCCCCCCCCTCCCCTCTCTGCAAACCCTCCCCAACCTCCTCATCCCTGGATCACATTTGTCCATCTGCCTGCCACGCCGATGGAACGTTCCAAAAACGGCTGCTGTGCAATCTATCTCAATTTTACAAATCTATTAACTTTCTTTGTGTGGCCTCCCTCTCCTCGAACCAGATCTTTAAAAACCGTGGCTGTTCAACAATTATGATAACTGCAACAGGGGGAATTAGAGGATCCACCCATTCATCTCTCTGCCCCTCCTCCGCACAGACATGACGCGGCTAAATGAAAAATGGACACGCTTTAAGAAGTATTGATTCCAGCTTTAAACAAAGGTACAGTCAATATTATTTACTCCTAAATATATCTTTGTTATCTGTGGCCGAGTCGTAGTTACGGCTCTGTCCTCGTAATTGCGGACATAAAAATAATAGACCAATTCCCACTGAATTGACTGAGACAGGTTTGAATGTGGCCCTTGTCCTAGTGATGCATATCCTGGGTGTAAATAAAAGTGTGAGCAAGGTCTTCCTCCGATGGCTGCCCTGCAAGTGGTAGAAATATATTTCAATCCAAACAGGAAATAAAACGCTAGCGACACACCGTGAGATAACGAAATATATACCGCACTTTTCAAATGTAATCTAAAACACTAAAAGAGCAATTTATCCTCCCTACAATATTTTTTTTCATGCATTTAATTCAAAAATATTTCTGCTTTTCTCTTGTTTTTCACGTACTTAGCCCCCTACTGTTTCTGTTGTCATGCGAATAATCCAACTTTGTTTTGTTTTTCTAATAGTGATTTATTTTTTCTACCACTTAACCACGTCACACTTCTCCCTGGAAGTACAAGTCTTAACTTACCTTATGCTACGTCTATCATTTATCTTTTCGCACATATATACACGTTTAACCAATATATAAAATATAATTTATAAGTTATTTTCAGAAAATCAGGCTCATGTAAATATGCTGCAACTGAACATGTTTTACATCCATGTGTCAAATATGTGGTAAAAACAATTTTTAACAAATCTAACAGTACAATTTCTTATATATGGTGTCATGATGATTCTCAGTGATTCTCAGTGTGTGTAGTGTATCATTCTGTCTAGCTGTAAGGAGCAGTAAAAAAGAAAAAGAACAAACTGCAACAGAACTACCGATGATGTTTCTTCATTTTTGCTTTGCCGTGAAGGCAGCAAGGGGTGAAACTGTATTTATTACTCAACCACTTGAACTATAATTGACCAATATGTAAGAGTGTGACACTGCAGGTATTAGTTTAAATTCAGGATAAATAATTGGTATAAATTTCTACCTCTGCCAAAGACATACTGATTTCATCTGTGCTTGTTTGTAAGTCTATTAGTTAGCAGCATTACACAAAACTACTGGACAGATTACCACAAAACCTGGTCGAAAACCTAAATATAATTAAAACTATTTATTTAATATTATAATTTTTTTTATTTCAACATAAGGCTGCAACATGAAATGTAAAACAAAAGTGACAGAGTCTGAATACTTTTTGAATGCACTGTAAATCCTGACAGTGAGGTTATTGCGACAACATATTTAATTTAGCTTCCAGCAGTAAAATATTTTTAAGTTCCACATTAAATGGAAACCAAAAATGAATCCTTGGATAAATCTGTACTGGTCTGAGCAAGACATTAATATTCTAATGAGTAAAAACAAGCTTCTAGTTGCACGGAGGAGGATCAGTGAAAGATTAGATGTGAGGGGGCTTACTTGTGTCGCATTCCACTGCCTCAGCTTGTGGAGTTGCCTCATAGTGTCCAGTTAAGCGGGGCTCAGTCTTTGACAAATGCCTCCAGGCCTTCAGAATTAGCAATTCCCAAACTTTGTTAGACGGCAGATTTTGTGCATCTGAGGGTCTTCTGCTCCACTTTGACTTGTTAACAGTCAGCATCATTCCAGCTTTTTTATGTGTCCTGGTCTTCTCTTTGCAGACCTGATCACGATGTCAATAAGGTTGTGTGTCACCAACTGTGAGGTATTGTTTGTGCGTCCCCCAGGTCCCCTTGTGGTATGATTATACAGTTTGGTTGTCAGCTGACTAGAGCTGTTTTTAGGCACGAACTTAGGAAAATGTACAGAAAATTGGGTCCAGACAATTTCAAGAATATACCTTTGACATTTGAAGAATGCAGAAGGAGATTCTTCGGGTCTGACGAGTTCAAAACAGGAACATTTCAGGCGAGGGGTGTGGCCTGAGTAGAGTACGCAGGAGGAGGGACATGACGTATAAATTCTGCTGCGTAAAGAGCATATTATTGTTTACAATATGACCCCGGCCCTTATCACCAAAAGCTCTCGAATCTCGTTTTCCTTCCAAGTTGACATCTTCGTCTGCATCTTCTACATGCATGTCTCTTTTTCTCATGACGTTCATCTTCTCCTTGGTGTTTGCAGTTATTTCAGGATGCTGGGTAATAACTCCTGCCTTCTTCATCAGCGCAGAGGAAATCATCTACAGTGGGGGAAGCCAGAAATCAGTGTAAGCTTATGAAAACCCTTGCTACTATGTCAGCAAACAACACAGTTTGTGATTTGTTTTTACATGTGCACTCCATTTTACAACACTTGATTAGAGCACCAGCTAGAGAGTGAGCCTGACTTCATATTACCGAGACTTGTTGCTTTGTTATAGCGATTTAAACTAATTCAACCAAAATTTTTGGGAATAAAAATCATGTAGTCTCTTAAACAGAACTGCTGTGTCCTCGGATGCTGGGATTTCACTGCCATATCATCCTCGGTGTATCTTGGAGAAATGACCGCGATGTCACTCGTGGTCTCGGACTATCACATTCGATCTTTATCCTGCTGTACGTCTGCTTTAACAAGGGATACGTAATGTTGTGATCCGTTACTATCACTGAGATCACTTTAATGATTTTACAATAGAATATGCTGCATCATGCATGCAGTCGAGAGGGCCACTCTAATGCAAGTGTGAACCAATTGCATTTTTTGTGTAATTGAAATGTGTCACATCCCCTCAATTCATTTTAAATACAGAAATAAGCGTATTGATTATGTGACAAACTGAAGAGGCCAATTCACAGTCTAGGACATACAAAGAGAAATCTAAGACTTGTCCGTCAATACAGCTGGTGAATCATATGAATGTAAAGATATTTCACTATTTTTTAACATTAATTTGTAAGAGCAGACTGATGACAAGACAGAATATAGTGAGAGTGAATGTACATGATATAGACAAAGCTCCACTATCAGGCTTCTTCAACATTCATTGAAGATTACTTGATGCAACAGAGAATTCATTTAATACCTGTTTCACAATCATACTGGCAAACACAGGGTGATGGAAATCTAGTTTGGCTGATATTCTTTGAAATAATTGATTACTATAATTATATGTATTCAGTGCTTCCCAGTATAATATTCTTATTTCTAATGGTTTTATGAATTCAACTATTATGACTTGGACCCAGACAAACTTCAATAAATGTATGGAGGGATTAATCATCAAATTAGAGGATTAATTTAATTTAATTCACTTAGTTTACAAGTAAACATTTTCCCATTATAAGATGAGGTCCAGCTCTCCTGTAGCACGTAATTTCCCTGACAAGCCACATTCAAATCTTTATGAAACTAACATCACCACATACAGCTGGTAAAATAAATGATTCAAGATTTTAGCAAATTAAACTCAAGATTTTTTATTCCCTTTTAATGTTTTCAGAAACAGACTGTAATGTTAAAATAAGAGTTTTACAGACCTGCAGAAGCAACACTTCAGCAATGGAAAGGTCTATAGAAAAACCACCTACTTATTGTATAATTCAATTGAGGAGTTTTTACGCTAACTCCGGATAACGAAACCTTTTAGTCGAACTTAAAAATGTTCCCTAAGAGGTTCCATCTTCGCTAATCTTCTCACAATGCTAACAGCTACATGAAGCTGTAAACCCAGTTTGTTTGTTGCTAGCTTCTCAGCGCAGTCCCTTTAATTGACCGCAGCCACAGGTGTTAGCATCATTAGCATCATTAGCCGTCTCAATCAGATGGTTCCTGACGGTGTTTGAGGTTGTTTCTCTCTTCCCACTGCTCTCACCGTGTTTGCAGATCCCACACAGACTCGTCCCGGCACTTTAACGGCTGAAGTATAATGTCCACGGCAGGAGAAGAAGAATGAATCCTGATTGTCAGCTGTTGACTCCTGTGTACTGCCGGTGGGCGGCCATCTTTGTTTTGATTGGGACCCAGGAGGTTGTGACCTTGTGACCCAGGAAGTAGTTTGAATGGGCCCAGAGCAAGAACACGCAAAGATGGTTTGGTTACTTAGTTAGTAAATTAGTTAGTTAGCTAGTTAACTAGCTAGTCTGTTTGTCTGTTTGTTTGCAAGATTAAACAAACTCAAAGTTAGAGATATCCAAAAAACTTGCAGGATTGAACAGGATTGGGGGGACAACACATTGTGCAGATCCAGGAGCTTTTCTTAATAATAATTATAATAAAAGTCATAATAATAATAATAATAATAAACTTTATTTATGTAGCACTTTTCAAAAACAAATTTAGAAGTGCTTCATAAACATAAATACAGAAATGTTTCATACGCAAAGACATAACAATCCAGGTGAAAGACATATTATAAGAATGAGTGTTTAAAAGAGATACAAAACAATGAGGTAGCTTGTCTGATTCCCAGTGGGAGGTTATTCCACAGTCGTGGAGCCTTCACTGCACAAAAGCTCTACAGCCCTCAGTTTCCATCTCCGCCTGGGAACCAACAGCTGATCTGCAGATCTGAGATTACGAGCCGGTATGAGCGGGATTAGAAGATGAGTGATATAAGAGGAGGGCAATAACACTACGAGATTTAAAAACTAGCAATACAATTCTGAAATCAATTCTCAGCGTGACAGGTAGCCAGTGAAATGAGGCGAGAATGGGGGTGATGTGTTCATACTGTTGAGTTTTTGTAAGAACTCTGGCTGTGGTGTTTTGAACGAGTTGGAGACGGTTCATCGATTTCCTGGGCAGTCCTGCAAATAATGAGTAACAGTCATCTAGATGGCTGGAGACAAAAGCATGAATAAAAGTTTGTGCATCAATGAATGTGAGGAATTATCTAATTTTGGCAATACTATTTATACTTATAGGTGTGTTCACCTTCTCTAACATCGTGAGACAAGGTGTTTTTTGACATTTTCACCAGCTTCTCAGTTTGTGGATCTTGATGGAAAAAACATCAGCAGATTTGGGGACTGATATCAATGAGCGAGTCCAAATTGGTGCAGCTACTGTGTGCCATTCTAGCTTGTTTGTTTATTAGCAGTATTATGCAATAACGACTGAATTGATTTCTACCAAACCTGGTCGTGGAATGGGGCCTGGGAAGAACCCATTACATTTTGGGGTAGATTAAGGGATGGACCCAGTAGAAATGAGTTCTCAAATTGGTAATTAATTAATCATTTCAGTTATTATTCTGCACTTATTTAAAAAATAGTATAGTCGACATTTGATTCATGAAGATCAAAGTTTATGTTCATCCTTATTGTGAATATAAATTTAACTTGTGCACAAATGCTTCAAATAATTTGACCGCTCCTCGTGACTTAACACACGGTTCATTACACAGTGTTCATGCTTTCATTAAATAATTTATTATTTTTTACAGACAGTACAGCATTCACCAGTGGTGCAAACAACCCATTATATGCCTGTTCCACTGAGCTCTGCCTCATATGTCTTCAAGTCTCCATTATCTTAGTGTTTTGCACAACCAGACTAAACCTACTCTAGGAAAAAAAGCTTGAATAGTTCTACAAAAAGTTCCATGCAATAACAGATATGATTCATGTGTTTTAATAAGTTACAACAGTCATCTGAGTCGAAGGTTACACAAATGTTATATAAATAATAATCTACAAATATAAGTTTTCACTTTAACACAATCATTAACATAAAGTAGTAGTAGAGTCTCTGCAGCTCCCGTTATTACAAAATTAAATCAGAACTAGTGTATTTACAGTCTCCTCAAACACGATCAGCGACATTTAGCCACATGTCCAGAAAGATGGTGAGAGCGAGCGAACCTGCGGAGACAGTTGGGGCAGGAATAGGGTTTCTCCCCCGTGTGCGTCAACATGTGAGTTTTCAGATGGCCCGACAGACGAAAGCTTTTTCCGCATTCTTGACACGTGTAGGGACGCAGGTTAGTGTGACTCCTCCTGTGCTTGCCCAGATCGCCGGACGTAGTGTATCGGCGCTGGCACTCTGGACATTCAAAGGGCTTTTCCCCGGAGTGTATGCGTTTATGCTTCACCAGGTCGCCGGACTGAGTGAAACTCTTGTCGCATTCCGTGCACTTGTACGGTCTCTCACCAGTGTGGGTGCGTTGGTGATTTCTCAAATGTGCAAGGCGAATAAACCTATTTCCGCAGACTGTGCAGTGGTACGGCCTTTCTCCAGTGTGTGTCCGCAGGTGTATTTTCAATGTCCCCAGATCAACGGTCTTCAGCCCACAGTCCCCACACTGGTGAGCTTTCTCATTGGTGTGGAGTTTGGTGTGAGTCCTCAGATTCCTCGGGGTGTTAAAACTCTTCCCGCACACGTTGCAGTTGAAGGGTCTCTCAGTGGAATGTGTCCTGAGGTGGAGAACCAGACTCGACTTGAATCCAAACTCCTTCCCACATTCAGAGCAAGAATATTCCTTCTTGCCCGAGTGGGTCGTTAGGTGGGACTTGAGGTGGTGCGACCTTAAAAAGGTTTTCCCACACACCTGACATTTGAACGCCTTCTCCCCGGCGTGTATTTTCATGTGCTGCCGCCAACCGCTGTGCTCCACAAACCTCCTGCCACAGTCTTTGCAGACGAATGGCCGGTCGCCCGTGTGTGTGCGCATGTGACCCTCCAGACTTTGACGTGTGCGCACCTTCTTGCCACATTTGGGACACTGCACACCAGTGTCCAGACAGATTGGCTTATCCTCCGGTTCTGTGTTAACTGGTTCATGACACAAGTGGGGCCCTTGACCCCAGGTCGCTTTGAAACTCTTCCCACAGTCAGCGCAGCTCAGGTGCCCCCCTCGGGTGACCACAGACATGCTGTGCCAGCGCTGACAGTGATTCTTCAGATTCTTCAGGTACTGGAAGCTGCGTGCACATGTTGGGCACGGGTGGAGCCTGCGCGGAGGGGCAGAAGGATGGACCTCACTAACGTGCACTCTCAGTTTGACCTTGGAGTTAAAGGTGCTGCTGCAGACAGTGCACCTGTGCTTGGGAATGAGGTTAATTGTGCGGCTCGAGAGGCATTTTTTCAGTTTGTCGAGATACTCTTTCTGATGGACCCACTTGACGTGCTTCTCCAGGAAGTCCAAGTCAGTAAAGGAGACGGTGCAGTGAGGACAGGGAAAGAACTCTGACGAGGACTCTAAGTGGGAGAGAAACACACAAGAGGAGAGATGATTAAAGAAAGGAAGAATATATCATTATACACTTTCCCGTTCTGAGATTGATTTTTTTTATTTTTATGAACATTTATGGTTAATATCCTTTGTACGTTATACATTTGAACGGCTTCCACACTAGTTTTATGATAAATTGCTAACCACCAAGGCAGAACCTCCAAAGGCTGATCAGACCTGGGTGTGTCTCCCTAACATCACAGGGCCCAGTTGGGGTCTTGTCTCCTGATCCAGAGTCACTGGCTGCAGCGTTCTACAGTCCATGATGTTTCTTTAATGGTCTACTGACTACAAACTGATAACACCTCATTGAGGAAGCTGAGTCAGGGTGTGTGGATTCTAGTGATGCATCTTTTTAGGCTTTAATGTGTGAACTATTCTCATCATATCATCTGAAACTGAGATGCATTTATGAAAAACAGCTAATTGTTCAGACCTCTGTTAAATAAAAGATTAACTCCAAGTATCTGATTATAATTTCATTAGAGATGCAACCATGGAGCTTATAACTAATGTTAATCATTCATTCCTGCAACCAAAAACATGAACATGAAAACACCTAGGCATCCCCAGGTTGTGTGTGCTTGTGATAAACTGACTCCCACCTGTGGAGACCTCCTCTCCCTCCTCATAATCCTCCTGGATGTCTCCTGCCTCCTCCTCCTCACTGTCTCTCTCCTCTTTAATCCACGACTCTGCCTCCTTCTTGACAGCAGCTCCGGTGAGTTCACACTGGGGCTGATGGTCAGGAGAGTGGCGCTCCTCCTTCACGTGTCCCTGCAGATGTTCAACATCTGGCCAGGATGTCACGGAGTCCGGTCTGAAGCCTGAACAGCTGGAGTTGTCGCCTTCCGCCTCCTCACAGATCTCCTGCGTGTTCGGCTCCTCCTTGATTCGGATGCTGAGACCGTCTCCGTTGGTGTAAACATCACCTGCCTCCTCCTCCTCCTCCTCTTCCTCCTCTTCCTCCTCGCTGTCTGGCCCCGGCTCACTCTCAGATTTCACAATGACCTCATAGTGTTGCGTCTCCTCTTCCTTTGCTTTGTTCAGCCGAGACTTCTTCTTGGTGGATTTCATCTTTGTGTCGTCACCATCAGGATTCCACCTCGTTACTTCGAGTGTGTATGGTAAATGGTTTTGTGTTTATATAGCACTTTTTCTAGTCTTGATGACCACTCACAGCTCTTTACACCACAGTTTTACATTCACCCATTCAAACAGTGCATCTATTAGCAGCACTTTGTTGTTCTATGAAGAGCAATTCGGGGTTCAACATCTTGCCCAAGGACACTTCGGGCATGCAGATGGGGAAGACTGGAAATCGAACTGCAGACCTTCAGGTTGGAGGACGACCGCTCCACCCCTCAGCCACAGCCGCCCTGTAGCATTGGGACAAACACTTCAATTAGATAGTTCATCCAACGTTAGCATCGTAGCTAAACTGTACAAACGTCCCATTAGCCTGTAGCAGCACCGCTAGCACTGGGGCTCGTCTGCTGCACTTTCCCTGCAGCGGAGCGTCTGTCGCTGTCATTCTCTGCTCGTCTGCGTAAAGGAAAACAACAACTTACCGTGTTGTAACGGACCCGAGGTCAGCCGAAGCCTCCTCTGGACAGGGACGCTCGCGTTAAATGGCTAAATTGCTTTGCAGTGATAATAAGCACAGATAATAACACAGGAAGAGCACCGCACTTCCTGATGGTCTGGCCAATCAGCTCCAGCCAGTCGTGTACAGGTCACCGCCCACTGTACAATTAAAGGGAATCTGTATATATATGTATTTGTATCTAAATAAATTTGATCTATAGCTGAATCGAGAAAAGTTCGATATTTATTTGACTGGATATTATTTGGAATCCGTTAAGACAACCCTTATATTAATCAGTGAACTTATAGATGTCTTATTTCTGTTTAACAAGCAGAATATCTACATTAGCTGTAATAAAATGCCAACTCATGATCCTGACCTTACTAATATTTCATACATTTTTTAAATATTTGCAGTTTCATTGTTTGGGATTTCACTACAATGTTATCTATATTGATTTTTCGAAAACATTTAAATTATCCAAATGTAAATTATTTTAAATTTTGAGCTTTAAATGTTTACAATGTGGCAGCATGGATATCCCAGTTGTCGACATTTATTTTGTTGGTCTCATGTCTTTAGGATTTAAGCAGCGTCCTATAAGGGTATCAGTATTAAGACTTCAGTAAAAACACACACACACACACAATCTTGTTCCACAGACTTTATTTCAGCCGACTCAGGACAGAGAATCTTCGCGCAGCCTTTCATACAACACTGTTCCCTTCTTTTGAAAAAAAAACAAATAACACAACAAAAAGTTATGTACAAAAATAAAGTATGTTAAAAAAAATACACAAAGATACGGGACGAAAACAGAACAGAATTAATGCTTGTTTGTGGAGGGTTGCTATAAATAGTGACAATATTTATTTGAGCTTTAGTTAGCGTAACAATTCAGTTCATGACAAAACCTCCCGTGATTTCTCTTTTCTTCCATTCGATAGAAAGCCAGCAGCACCACTCTGAGGTCATCCATGACACTGTGTGCCATCGGAGGCTGGACGACATCCACTCTTAGTGTTTCACATGAATAATGGGGCTCATCGCCTCCATGCAGTGCAAAAAGGGAAAAACAAGGAGAAAAAAAAAAAATACCGACGCCAGTCAGTGAACGAGTAATTCAGTCTCATTTCAAATAAAAACTATTTCCATCATCTCTCACCAGGAGAACTTTTCTAACACAACTCTTCCCATGACCATATCATTAGAGCAACATTTATTAACAATATTTTCTTCCTGTTACCACGTCCAAATGTTTCGATCTATACGTAGCTACGATTGGCCGATACAATCATCTACACAGGCATGTAGCCTGAAGAAAATAAAAGTCTAGTAAAACTAGCCAAACACCAACACACATTTCATGTCAACAAAAAGTAATCTAATTTCATCTTAATGGACGAGTTCTGTTGTGTTATTAAAATAGTATAGTGTCAGGAAGCCAGGACTCATACTGAAAACATCATCCTTCATTTTTCTTTACGAAAACAAGTCATGGAACAATATGTAAAATATGTCATTGTTATTACGGCATCCCAGATCTGCACCACACATTTCCATTAACACAAGTGACAAGTGTAAGCCAGTGGACTCACAGACAAGGCAAGAAGTGAAGGCAAATGAGCAGAAAAACAAACAATGCAACGTAGCAGGTGAACGAATATGCAAGAACATACTCAGGAGTCTGTTTAACAAACATATTACCTAACAAGCCTGCCATGTACTGAGATACAGTTAGAAGTCATTCATATCAACTACTATATAAAAAACATCTTGCAAGCGACTCTGCCTTTTTTTTTCCCGCGCTGAGCTGACAATCAAAACTTTGCACATTATGCAGAAACAATTTAAATAAGTCTTTTGTTCTCAATGGCAATGTTGATTGTCACTTTTTGGGGGGGGGGGGGGATTTAAAGCACATGTTGGTTCCAAAGTGAGCAGATGTCTTTCTTTACATCTCTGTTGGTCAATGAGAAGAATTATTAACATCGGTCCAGCTTCAGTCTTCGTATGAGACCGACTGTCGAGTGCGCTCAAACCTCTTTAGTGATCACAGTCAGGATGCAACACGGCTCCGTTGATAGCAGTTGTAGTGCATTCTAAAGACAGCTGGCTTGGTCACGTGAAGCACTGTAATACAGTATAGCAATACATAATACAATAAAAGACACTTAACAATTCATTATACAGTGTATGTACAACTCTGTTCAAAAAGCTCATGTTAACTGACTCTGACTAAACTCTTTTTTGGACTTTGTCTTCGCCTTGCAGCCATGTTTCTTTCAAAATATTAATTTATTATATAATATCAAAAAATGTACAGACTTATCCCATCTCCTTTGTTCCTGTCGTATTTCATTTATATCTTTTTCTTGTTCTCTACATAGCCATAGTGGTCAGGTGCTGGTGCCCTAGAAGCCCCTTGCGCCCCGCTCCCGCCCCTGCGTGGCCCCCTCCGCTGCCGTGGCCGCAGTACTCCTGCAAGTTCTGACGCAGTGTAACCAGTGCAGAGCCCAGACAGGCCCGATTTGGAGCCAAGACACCCCCCGGCAGCTGGAAGAGGACAGTGGCCACCCCGGCCATGCCGTCATCTGTGGGCTCAAGCGTGATGGGCCCCGTCTTAAAGGTGGAGTAGGAAAAGCCCATAAGCTGAGAGAGGAAGGGGTCGGAGCGGCAAAAATGCTGGTAGCCACTGTATGTGGATGGATGATGATGATGTGAGGCTGGGGTGCCAGTGGTGGTGCTGGCATAGTGGTGGGTATTCAGGTAGTGCAGCGGCAGGTGCTGGCCACTGTTGCCCCCTCCACCCAGGGTAAGGTGATGGTGGTGGTGGGCTGTGGGTCCGGAGCCCGGCTCATGTTTGTAGGAGACAGCTCCTGCCCTGCCCCTCTGGCCCACCACCACTCCCCCTATCTTCCCAGTGCGGGCGTGAGCAAGCGATACAGTGCTCCCCCCCACCCCTCCTCCAGATGAAGGCAGATAAATAAGCTGAGGCTCCTCTGGTTCAAGGTATATAGTGAGTTTAGCAAAGGGTCTTGATGCCATCTTGGTCATCTCCTGAATGTGGCGACGCTGCTCGCGACGGAAGTCCAGGAACTGCTTGACCTTCCACAGGAGGACGCAGACGGACAGGAAGAGGAAAAAGCAGGAGAAGAAAACAGAGAAGAAGACAAAAAGATCGATGTGGGCTTGGTCCTGTCGCAGAAAGAGCAGACCCTGGGACTCTCCCTGCCTGTCGTTAGTTCCCAGACCTCTTAAAGCAATGTAGAAGCGACTGGATTTCAGGGAGTGCACCTCGTGGGGGAAAGTGATGACCACTCGATCGCGAACACCACGTACGATCAGCACCGTCTGTGGTTTCCACACAGTGATGTAGGAGATGAGTCCTTCAGCCCGCTCCTCTGTAATTTCTCTATCAGCCCCTGGAGGTTTTGCTTGCAGCTGCAGGGGATTGTGGGAAAGCAAG
This sequence comes from Pleuronectes platessa, assembly GCF_947347685.1. NCBI lineage: Eukaryota > Metazoa > Chordata > Actinopteri > Pleuronectiformes > Pleuronectidae > Pleuronectes > Pleuronectes platessa. The sequence goes on from NC_070635.1 coordinate 8,479,359, forward strand.
GGACCTCCGAGACCGGATGAAGCATTGGCGAACACCTTAATAGGGGACGGAGGGGAATCCTTGTCTCCCCCGGTTGTTGTTCCCCGAGTTACTGATTCCTCCTCGATCTTGATGGTATGAATCCCTGAAAAGCGGTCCACATCTACTATGAAAGTGTCATGGGAGTTGGACACATACACCTCCACCTCACCAAAGGTAACATCAATGGTGACCCGAATGTCTACATTGGTGAACTTTGGCTGGGCTGCGAAGAACACTGTCCTCCCCCTGGGCAGGTTGCGAATAGTGGGATCATGGAAGCAGTTGGTCTGGGATGTGGGGTCAAAGCAGCACTCTGTGTCCACGTTGAACTGACGGTAGCACTGACGCCCATTCACCGGGGTTCCATTGAAGGAGTCTTTGCACTTGGCACACTAAATGTGAGAGGAAACAGTTGATCAAAAAGGTTTGGAAATTTGATTTCTTCAACAAAGAGTAGGAAATAGAAAGATATCAAATGAGACACCTGCTGATTTGAGAAGAAGAAAACCCTTGTTCCATGTTTGTTATTATTAATATCAAGTGCGTACCTGTTGCCTGTAGCAGTCTTTCCGGTCACTCTGAGGGCTACTCAGACAGGAGGAGGTCTCTGTGTTGTTTTGACAGGGGCAACCAGTGCCATCGTGCTCATTACACGTGTCTGCATGGCCATTACACTGACACCTGCAAAGAGGAGACAATCCAAACACTTAACAGGAGAAAATCTGATCCTGTAAATGACTTACAAACGTCTAAGGAAAAGCCAAATAGTTAAGATGGCAAAGTTCATTGCTTCTGAAAATATTAGCATTTTCCTTTTGTCTCAATGTATTTATTCTTTTTACTCACTTATCACACTTCCCCTGCAGCAGGAAGTAGCCACTGAGGCAGCTCTCACACTTGTCCCCCACACTGTTGTTCTGGCAGTTCACACACACAGCATTCTCTTCTGTTGGCCCCTCAGACACTCGGTCCTGAATCTGATGAAGAGGAAAATGGAGATGGATGCCTGACACTTAACAGGGATTTAGAATAAAGATAATACCAAAGATAAAAAAAAGCATTTACACATGACCCATGAGGCCATAAGGACACTTACGCTGTTGGGGTCCAGAGGATAGAGCCGTGGGTTTTCAAGGGCCTTCTTATGGTCGTCCCGGGACAGACACACAGCACTGTTTCCCCTGCAAAACTCTCGACATGGACGACAAGTTCCTCCCCCCTTGGCAGAGCCCACAAACAGTGGCTTACACTTCTCACAGTGCTTACCCTGGAATTAGGGGAAGCAGAATTCAATAAATAAAAATGAACGTGGAAAAGAAACCAGTATTAAAAGTTTGTGGATGTATATTTCTATAAGCACTTACAATGGTGTTATTGTGGCACTCGATACACACATCTGGCGTGTTAACACCAGCACAGTTGCTGTGTTTGTTGCAGCTGCACTGAGAGGAGCAGTTTTCCCCCACAAAGCCAAAGTGACACCGGCAAACTCCCGGGGACACACACGTCCCATTCACACAGCCTTGTGCACACACAGGCTCACACTGACCAGATTTACTGAGCAGGAGAAAAACAAAGAGAGAGGATTTGAGTTCACCTGTCCAATTACTAAGAAAAACATCTAACTATTCAGTGCCTGAAACAATAAATGTTAAGGTACCTGCTGAGAATGTAACCCTGCTTGCAGGTGCAGTGATATCCTTGGGGTAGATCGTGGCAGTCCTGGGTGCTGTTGCAGTGGTGATGACTGTTTGCACACTCGTCCTCCTCTGGACAGTGGAGGAAAGACCAGCTGCTGTTTCTCAGGGGACAAACACCCTCACTCACCCCTAGGAATAAAGAACAGAAGGTGAGTTGAATCAGGGGTTAAAAACAGAAACAGTAAGAAGATAAAGTAACATCTACAATCATCAGCTGCCTCAGTCGAAGACATATTCCTCACCATCAAGTCCTCCTTGTAGACAACGTCCAGCCCCGTTGCCTCCACGACCACTACACCAGCCACACTGAGGCCTGGCAATGCAGTGGGAGCATTGGGTGAGCTGGAAGCACTGAGGAGAGCAAGAGTCCCCCCCTGAGAGCAGGCGACCACACTGACCGGCCTCACATCGCAGGGGCACAAAAGATTGGCTCATGCACTGGGGGAAGAGGAGAGAGGTTGATTGTCATGGAACAAGTTGGAAAAAAAAAAAAAACACACACCAAGGTATTCAGTAACAATCTTGCAGGGCTGTCATACCTGCTGCAGTGCCATGCTCCACACACAGTGCTGCCAGCCCCCATCAGAGCCTTTCGAGCCCAGACAGAGGCTGCAGTTATGGAGTGTGTGGCAAGGGGGAGGGCATGGCAGAGGGGGAGAAGACTCCACCTGCATGGGTGAGACGTTGAGCAAGGCGTAGCTGAAACACGTCCAGTCATAGGTGGGGTTCACACTCAGGATGCGCCTGGTTTCACCTGGAGAAATCACAACACACACTTCTGTTTTAGTTAAATACTCAAACTTAGAGGGGTATTATATTTGAGGGGCATAATTATCTCCAACATAAGAATTCCTCCATTTGGTACGAGATGAGATTAAGGAATTGTCTTATTTATTATCAGCTCTGGACTGAAAATCAAGAACTTTACAATTTTGTCAGGGCTTGACAACACCACTCCCTGACCTGTGCGTTTGAATTGGCGAGTCCACATGCATTTTCCTGAAGCAGTACACTTAGGGCAATCCGAAGCCTCGCAGCTGGTCTCAGTGCAGTTGCTGGACAGAAAGATCTCCCTCTGGTTGATCCGACAGTCGTGTTCAGACGTGCAGCTGACCGAGCTGCTGATACAGGCCCCCTCCGGACAGTTTGTGCACCATTTACACTGTAGAGCAGCCTGGGAAATTGAACAAAGAACAGGTTTTACCTATCAGGCAGTCACTGTCTCACTTCAAGTTAGTGAGCAGTGTGTGTTGGAAGTTACCTGTGATTGACCAGAGAACGTCTTGGGGTGACGGGCCAGACATTCACTGCAGGTTTTCAGTCTTCGACACTGGTCTGGTTGACGGGGAGTCGGGGAACAGGGAGACTGGCCAGCTAAACAGCCCATTCTGACGGAGAGTAGAAATAATGGATTTTAGTTAGCTGCACATAACTTCTGACACAAGAACCGAGTACATTTTATTCAGTGATTTGGCTTTAGCCAAATATGTTACCTCTCAGCAGTATCAGAAGAAGCACAGCTTCCCCTACACCAGACGCAGCTGCCTGTGGTGGCGTTGCAGGCCTCTGGCGTTGGCAGCAGCCCACAGGGGTCAGAGGGCACAGTCAGTGTTAGAAGTCGGCCCAGTGTGACGCCATTGAAACCTCCTGACAGGAAGAGACGGCCTTCCCAGCTTGTCATAGCAAGAGACACTGAACGATTTACTGGATCTCCTATAGCTGAGACTGAGGGAAAGAGATGAAATGTGAGTTGGGAATGGTCTGATAAATCAGGATTTGACTGTTACTGAAAATGCAGGAGGACATTGAGATGGTCACCTGGTTGTATCCAAGTGTTACAGTTGATCTGATACAGCGACACCGAGTTGCTGTAGTCTTCTGCTTCTGTCCTTCCTCCAACAATGACCATGGTGTCTTTGATCAGGGCCGCAGCGTGGAAGAACCGGGACAGTGGCTGCAAAAATAATGACAGAGAATGGGTAAGTTATCTTTATGCACTGGACAGATGGAGGACAACTGCCTGCCTTGTCCTAATAACTGACCTGGAAGAGTTGACAGGAGAGTTCAGCGTCTTACCTTGTTACCCTGCGAGGGGACCAGCAGAGACCATGTGAGGTTGGGGTAGTACAGACTGTAGAGCTCGCCTGAGGGCTCCACCGTCTCCACATGAAAGCGATAGCCTCCAAAGACATAGATGGCATCAGTCTGCTCATGATAGATGGCTGAATGGCCATATAAACCTGAATGAAGAGCAAAAAGAAACAGAAAAGTGAGATCAATCTGTACATGATGTTAATCTTTACACATTTTTTAAATGTCCTGAATTCCTAATTTGTTTGTGAGGTAGACTAATGAATGGCTAAATAAAAATAATAAATAAATGGCAACAATATTATAATACTTAAAAAACAGAAAGTCTAAAAAACCTGTAGGTGGTGTGCCCAAGTGTTGGGCAATGGTCCAGTTCCCAGAATGAGGGCTGAACTCCAGTAGGTGGTGGTTGAAGCCGTTCTCTGGAGAGTAACCTCCAATCAGGAGCACTGAGGAGTCTCGGCGCACAGTCAGCGTGTGGCCAGCCAGCGGGGGCAGCACAGAGCTCTGTCAAAGGTCCAAGAGGATTTAAATTGTTAGGCAAACATAAGTAAGACGCATGGGATTTTTCAGATGTTGTGTAATTCAATGTTTAATCTAATCCACACCTTGTATTCCCTCCAAACTAAACTGCTCAGATTGAGACTCCAAGTATCCATGGCAACGCCATTTTGAGTGACACCACCAACCACCAACATGAAACTGTGACTGGCTCCGTGGCTTCCAGAACCCAGCTCATGACTGGTCAGCAGTGCAGAGGCGTGGTGATAGCGAGGGCTGGGAGTGGAGCCCTCTTCAAAAGAGCTCGTCAACATTTGGGTCCAACGATGCTCCAACACAGAATATCTAAACGAACCAGAAACTAAATGTGTAAGACAGTACATTCTAATATGCTTACAGTACAATAACACCTTCAATGTGTCCCTACCTGTAGACATTTCCCAGGATGCCCTCTGACAGAGAGAGTCCTCCGTACATCCAGAGATTGCCCTGAGCTCCAGACAGCAGAGAGTGGCCCATCCTGTGGAGGAACCTGTGGGCCTGGTTCTGCGGAGCGACAGTGCACATGAGAGTGTGTTTGTGTGTGTGTAAAATTCTTCAACTTACTGTTTATGATGGGTTGTGCACTTACCACTGTCAGTTGTGTGTCCAGCAGTGTTTCCCACACAAGGCTGTTGGAGTCTCGAGGAGCCGAGCAGTCTGAGCCAGCCCAGCTTTCTGAGCACACACACACTCCCAAAGACTGAGACAAACCACATATGTTGGTTAGTGATGCAGAAATTCAACCACCTGGTGCTCAAACTTGCATTATTGAGAGTTTACATTGGCTTGATAAAGAAAAGACATTCCATAGAATAATGTGCTTGTATAGCTGAAGTTTATTATGAACACAACACAGCAAATCAAATGGCCCAAGAAAACTTAAGTTGATCATTTCTACATTTTATTCATTGACAAACACTTATAGTCTCCGATATAAAGTGTCACTGCTATATATCTAACTATATGTAACATAAATAATCAAAAATCTTACTGTATTACAAGCTCCTCTTCCCTCTGCCATTCCACAGTCCTGAGAGCAAATGGGCCGATCGCAGTGGGGGCCCCCGTACCCCTGCGGGCACTGGCAGAGCCCACTTTGGCACTGTGCTCCTCCAGGACACACAAGCGACCCCTCGTCACCTTCTTCAGAGCTCTGTTGACAGCGACGCACCCAGAAAGATGCATTGAAGCCTTGGGGTTTGTTTGACGAGACGTTGGCCTCAAAGTAGACCGAAATCACACCTGGTGGGGAAAGACAAAGTACAATACTGTGAATGTATCCGAATATTTCATAAGTTTAAATAACCTAAGGGGGGAATCTACATTAGGGTTACACTGTGAATAGTGTGCTTGATAGTGAATTAGTAGGTTAAGCTAATGCCCTAAATAAAGTGATTAGGTCTGAAAGATACCTGAAGTTGCCTCCACCGTGATAGGCTGGGTCCTTGTGGTGCCACAAAATGCTCCAATCAGGTTGTGATCTGAATGTACAACTCCATTGGCCAGAAAACGAGGCAGGCCATCAAACACATAGACAAATGAGCTCTGCAAGATAAAGTTAAGGGAATGCAATGAAGACGCTGAAGGGAATGAAGAACATTTTTGATGCAACGGCACAGCTCACATGTTAATTTGTATGATCCAGGCATGTTTGTACTCACTTTACAAAATGTGTGGGAGTCTGGATGCAGCGTGAGGGCTACAGGGGGACACAGCTGTCGGGGCATACAAGGGGCCAGGTTCTCAGTCACAGACAGGACCCACAGGCAATGTGAAAGTCCTCCTTTCCCTTCTGTGCCACTTCGCCATCCCAGAGAAGAGGAGAGAGGCATGGAGGACGACGAGGTGGAGGAGAGCAGTACCGAACGGCCCTGGCACTGGCGGTAGCATGTGCCGTTGTTCCTATTGGACAGAGAAGGTCATCATGAAAAAATCAGAACATACAAAAATCTACCACAACAGTTTCCCTCTGTTTTAGTGTAGACTCAGAAATGAAGACTGGGCATTATACTTCAATCATATGGTAAAGATCTCCTTACCTGGGATCTCCATAGTATCCAGGCAGACAGGACTCGCAGTGTGGTCCCTGAGTGTTGTGGGTGCAGTAGCATTGGCCAGTCTGGTTGTGACAGTAGCCCTGGACTGGGTCGCCGTGGCCATTGCACTCACAAGGAACACAGCCGCTGCCGCCAGCCAGGGCTGAACCAAAGCTTCCTGGACGGCAGTGCTCACAGTGAGGCCCTGTCGTCCAATCTGAGAGATAGAGCAAGAGAGGAACATTTTGACCTTTAAGTCGGTACATAATCAATGGAGTTTCAGTTTTATGAACTGTAAGTTTGATTTTAATGCATCATTTAGGTAAAGAGGACATTAATATTGCCCTGGTCCCTGAAATCCTTCTATTAATGTCTCACCCTGACATTCGTCACAGATACCCGGAGCAGTAATACAAGTGGAGTGGAAGTTGCAGCCACAGTCCACGTCACATTCAACACCACTCAGAACCAGGGTGGCAGGGTCAGACGTCCAGCCCAGGGAACACTCGCACTCAAACCGTGGGCTCCCGCTACATTGACCCTCTCGACATTCATTGTAGCACCTGTAGGAGGGAGTAAATAAGGGAGAGGGATGTTTTAAAGAATCTTGCTTAGGATAAGACAGTGGAAGCATGATCCAAAAGAGGAACACATTTTCGGTGAAGACTCTTACGTCTGGTTGCAGTGCAACGTGCCATCCCCTGTGTATCCTCTCTCACAGTGGCACTCATAGGAGGTGGGAGTGTTGATGCAAGTGGCGAAAAGGTGACAGTTGTGGAGACCCAGTCTGCATTCCTCGACATCTGGGCAGGTGGGGTAGGACCAGATCGCATCTTGCTCTTCGTCCTCCAAGTGCTCCAGCTCCATCTCCATTTCCAGAGGCCGAGGCGGGGCGGAGGTCTGGGGCTCAGGGCTGAAAGAGCAGGACAAGGACACATGAGTTTGAACAGGTACACTATATCCAACTATACTATATCTAAAACAACTTTAAAATGTTGAGGAATCAAAAGAGTTACATTTATTATGTTTTGTTGCAACAAAACAGGACAGGTATCAGTAAATATTAGAGATGTGGAATTCGGCAATTGTAAACATTTCCATGGTGAAATATGCTTGTGCAATACAGCTTCATATTAATCTGCCCTTTAGAGCACACCATGTCGAAATCACTTATCTCAGATTCTGGGTGTGGAGGATGAACAGCTCTTGAGATATGCGAATGACACACAAACAAACACACTCACAGAGAGATAGAGATTCTTGCTTCATACTTAGACATGTGAAACAAGAGATAACATACTTGGCAGCTCGTGCTTCAGCCACAGCCACACTGCAGTTATACACAGAGGGATCGTCCATTCCAGCCCAGTCTCCTCTCAAACATCTAAAGATAAACATAAAGCACAGAATAAATACGAGGAAATCACAATAACGACCTGTAACATGTCTACGAAGTGATAATAAAAAAGGATTTATTGACAAGTGCTTCGACCAGTGGTATGTTGACACTACATGTTGTTTTTCTGGAGGATCTACTTGTTTATGTATTTACTTACTTTCCAATTGTGGGATTGTTGTAGTCACCACACCAGCCACACTGGAATATTCGCAGACAGTCTGTGCATGTGTTCAAAGCTGAACATTGTTTACACTGGGGAACCGAATGAACGCTGACAGGTAAGAAAAGAAAGAATGAGAATATTAGATGATTGATCCAAGGTACATTAACTAGTTTGTTTATGTTTTTCAACTCTCAGCTAAAAGTACAAAAAGAAGATTTATAAAAAACATCCTCATTTTTACCTGTCATACCAGTCTCTGCACTCTCCATAGGGGTATTTTGTGAGGTAGGCAGCAAAATAGAAGCAGGCCTGGGCCGACTCACACCATGCACACTGGCTGGAGTTAGAGAGGCACTCACCACACGTCTTTCTCCTTAACATGGCAAAGAGTTAACCAGAGAGGGGAGGAGATAAGGGTGAGCAGTAGGTTCTTTCGGAGATCTATGATCTGTAAAATAAAGTATTTATTACTCACTGGTTGCAGACTCGAGGACATCCTCTTGGGTCACGTATGGATCCATCCAGTCTTCCCCGTCGACTGCACAGGTAGTCGCCTTTCTTGCTGGAGTTTATTTGCCACTCACAAAAAGGATCCTGTCGACCAAAGTAAGCTTTGCATGACTCAGGGATAATGTAGCCCCATAATCATGCTATACAACATACGAAACAATATCAGTAGCACGGAGAACCTCTATGTGAAAATCTTGATGTGCCGTTATCAGTGTAATACCTGAGTACAAGCAGAGCAGTCTCTGTACTCTTCACACAAGGTGCACTGCTGGGGTGCCAACAGCAGATGGCGCTGATCTCCATTTTCCTCATCCAGCTCTCTTTCAGGGCAGGGTTCAATGCCTGGGCCATCCCGCAACAGGCAACGGGACAAAGACGGACACCAGCCACAAGACTGGTCGGACAGACACGCCAGACAGGACATGTACGCTGAGCAGGAACCTGAGCGGTACGGCTCCAAGAACAGGAAGGAGATTTCCTAGAGGGAGAGAAGTTATCGGGAAAAACATATAGGAGTTAAAAGTTTAGCTTTTGGTGGAATCGCAGAAAGAAGCATAAGCTACTTAAAGTTTTATTTTATTCGTTGACTTTCAAAACTTGAAAGTCTTGCTGCTTTAGAAAATAACACAAGTTTAACTGTGTCAGTACTCACACTCCCTCCAGGCAATGTTCTGTTCCAGATCAGAGCCATCTCACTGGTTTGTCCTGAACCAGAGTTATTAAGGTAACCCTCAGCCTGAACAAGGTAATGGTTGCCCCTGGTCAGGTTGGAGAACAGTTTATTGCCATCGGTGCGACTCAGCAGCTTCAACTCCTTCTCCTGCTGCGCGGCCCAACGACCCACCACCTCCTGATTAGGATGAAAGAAACAGAGCAAATGTCTCAAGTATAAATGGGAATAATTAATTTCTGCTAATTTAAAGCATATTTGTCAGTGAATTTAAAATATTGCTTTCATTTTTTGATTTAAATTAGCATTCCACAAATTTCAGAATGTTTCATAACAAGGGAAATTTATATAACTGAAAAACCTGATTTAAAAAATGTACGGTTTGAATTTTTGGGGACTGAACACTTGTCCTACACCAGTTACTCCTTTGGGGAAACCTGCCTTCCTACACTATCAAGGGAGTTCTACAACAAATTGTGTATTCTTAAATTATATTATAAGACTTCTAGATTCTAAGATTCTATAGAACAATTTAATGTGATGACATCCACATCCCCTTACCAGCTGGCTGGAGTTGGGCCCTGATGCCATTCGAGCCTCAAAATGGAGCCTCTGGATGCGCGCCCACATGGAGACAGTGTTGGTGGGAGGGGTTGCAGGTGGAGGAGCACCCCACAACGGGTGGACGAAGCCCCTGAACTGTAGGGCTACGTCCATTTCTGTGGTGGGGCTGAGGATGATGTTGGTGCTGCGGAGGATGGCAACCTGGGGAAGGGGTGCGGAGGATGAAGGCAGGAGGAAGATGGATGGAAGTGGAAACACATCAAAAGAAGCTCTATTCTCTACGAACGGTTTCAAAAGTTTGATATACTACTTAAAAAGGGAATCTTTTCTATGACAGCATTGCAGGAAAAACACAGACAAAAAAAAGAGAAGTAAACGCTTGAGTCAAGAGGTTAAAAAGCCAAGTGCACAAAAGGGGAAATGAAGAATAAAAGAGAAAGGATCAAGATTTGTCATAAGTGTCCAAGTAATTTTGGAGGAAGGAACGAGGGATAAGTAGAAGCAGAGAGGGAAGTAGTTACAACAACAACTAGTACAGTTAGCACTTGAGATTTGGCCTCCATACCTTGTCAGGCTGGGAGTCGTTGCGGGGGTGCTGGAAGGTGAGCAGGTGCAGTCCCGGGACATAGTTCTCGGTGCGACAGGAGTGGAGGGAGGTTAGGAAAAGGGTACGCTCCCCCCACCAGCCGTACGCCCCTGAGATCTGGTCCACACGGCACGCACTTCGCTCTGTGAGACCGAGAGGGAGAGGTCAGCACACAAAAAACACATCTGACCTCGTAATAGCTCATAATACAGCAGTTTGCTACAGTGTACTACTGTACTGAAACAGATGTGTGACGTGTGTTCAAGAGGAGTAACAACACATGACCGCACTGCACCAACAGCAAAGAACGCGATTGGACAGCCAAATCAAATTATCTTCTGAGTAGCCTGTCCAATCTTCGCCAGGTGCAGTCAGGTCATCGTGCTCCATCTCTGAAACACGCCCCCACATGAGTCTCTCCCATGTCAACTCCCAACATCATTTATTTTTTCTGTACAGGCTTAGCCCTTCTCTTCTGCCCTCCTTCCTCCCTCCCTCTGTCTCACCTGACACGGGCAGGCAGGACTCATTCTGAACACACCAGCCAAATTCACCAGGAGCACGGGCCAGAAAGGCTGGGGTGCCACTGAACACGAGACAGGACTGGCAATCAGACAGGAAGCGCGCCAGGCCCAGGCAACCAGTGCTGCCACACTGTAAACAAAACACAAGGTTATAAATAAGAGGTAATCCTGGCGCACATTCATACAGACACATCACAGTGATACAAAAAATGTGGGAGTCTGATAGTGACTGAAGGGATACCAGAAAATATATTTTATAATTAATCTGAATTCATCAGTTAAAACCAGAAGGGATCTGATAGAGAGGAAGGTTGCAAGGTGGTGTTGAGGAAGTGTTACCGGATTAGTGGGCTGGTACTCTCGACAGCGTCCCTCACACCAGCTGCACTCTGGGTTCTTGAGGCACATACTTTCATCTAGTGCCTCAGCACAGACAGCATCCTGACAAGGCAACACACACACACAATGATTTTGTTATTGAAGAATTAATATCGTCTTGTTATGATTGTTTAATGACATTATGACACCTCCACTCACCCTGTCACCTTGATCACTACTGACGAACAGCGGAACTTTGTAAGCCACCAGGTCTCCACGGGCAACACCGCTGTAGCCCCCGGCCACCAGCAGCACTCGTCCTTCCATCACAGCAGCAACATGCGAGTAACGCCCCCGCACAGCATCCCCACCTTTAAATACATTACATTTTAGTAGGTGTGTCTTAGTATGCAAGTAAAAATTGTTTAGAAAAGAAAGTTGGACTGTGTTTCAGGGTGTGAGTTGTGATGAAACTCACGCAGTGACTGTCTCTCCCCGGTAGACACCCACTGATGACAACCCAGATGATAGAAGAAGATCTCCTCATCATAGCACTTCTCCTCATGGTAGTGAATATGTACATTACCCCCTGGAGAGAGAGGAAGGAAGAAAAGAGGATAAATACACACAGGATTACCCTGAACGAACTGTGTCTGCTAGTTCTGTTGATGCTCACCATAGACCACCATGTAGTTTCCAATGACAGTGGCTGAGTGGAAAGCTCTCTCTCGGGGGCCTGTCGCTGGGAAACGGGAACGGAAGGATGTCCAAAACCGTTTGTCCACGTGGAACACATCAGTGTTGTTCACCCTCACACTGAACCTGAGGAAAAACATAGAGCATCGGCACATTAAGTATTTATGTTTTGGATTTACTTGTGGAATTATTCTCAAATGCTGTTTGTGTAATAGTTGTACTATGGCCTGGCTTAACACTTGGTGACTAATTACAAGTAGGGGTGCATCCATTACAAATCTACAAAGGAAAGAGTCCAAAAGGTTTACACACATCATTGACCTGATTTTCTCTCTCTCTTCCTACTGGCTATGTGTAGTACTGTATCCAGCGGTACTCATATATTAAAGATGTGTTTACCTGGCAGTGGTGGGCCGGTGGCCTCCATAGACCAGCAATGTCCTGGAGGGGCTGTGAAACACCATGGAGTGGCCAGCAGTAGCCGGGGGTTTCCCACCGGTGGGTTGAACCTTCTCCCACCGACCAGAACCACTCAGGCCGAACCGATACAGAGAAGAGGAAAACATATCCTCCTCAGTGCGACCTGGGAAAAAAGTTAAGACATGGTCCTTTTTTTTTTTAAAGGTATATAAGACACAAGGACTGCAAGGTGACAGCATAATGTGAAACAAACCTCCAAAAACATAAAGATAATCGTCTACTACAGCTGCAGCGTGATTAGCGAGTCTAGGAGCCCCAAGTGTACTGGAGAAGCCGAGCTGCTGCCAGTCATCTTGAATTGGGCGATACATCCAGACATCACTGGCCAGGGAGCCGTTGGCGAGCTCTCCTCCGAAGATGATCATGTTACCCGTCCATTCCGACGCTGTGTGGGAATGACGAGCCACCTGACACAGCAGAACCAAAGAGTGCAAGAAGGAAGGGAAATATTAGAAAGGGGGGGGGAAATAATACATGGGATCCCTTTATACATTTTTATGTTTATACTTGTTTCCATGTCATCCAGTATGACAGCAAGGAGACAGGCTCTGTGAATACAACTTTGTGAGACCTGTATATTTCAGCTTAAGTTCATTACCACATCTGCAACAACTTTTTTTGTTTCCTTTCGTTCTTCTGCCAATTCCCTAGTGAAATTCGAGCCGTGGTGGTTGACAGGGTTTAAGGAAACCCGGTTTCTTGTTTACCTGATATTTTAAGGGTGAAGTTACAACAGAAGCCTGAGGCTATGACCAGGACATGTGGGTGCACGGAAACAAAGTAAGTGAAATGCAAGAACAGGAGGAGGTAAAGACAGAGAGAGCGTGTGTTTTTGTGTGCATCCACAAACCACGTACAGGATAGTGGCCGTAAGACCGGGTTTCCCATTGGTTGGACGTGAAATTGTATTTGATCAGGTCACCGAGAGCTCTGTTCAGATCAAACCCTGCAGGAAAAATAAGTAATAATCAAACATACACTATTGACATTAAAGATCAAAAACACTGATACTGGAGAACAGCAGAATAAAAGTTGTTTCAACGTAAAAAATATTACTCTGAAGCATTAAACAGGGTTACAAGTTAAAACGTGATAAATGTGCCATGTCAGGAAGGAATTAACTGACAAATAGTGTGATAAAAAAAAAAGAGGGTGGGGTTTATCGCTACTTATTAGCTGTTTACAAGTGTGTTGCTCTCACCTCCAAACAAGTACATGGCTGCAGTGGCAGATAGATACACGCCAGCAGAACCGGTCCTGGGAGACGTGTAGGGGTTTCCTTCACTCACAAGCCACCACTGCCCCACCCCGTTGTCATCATGGAGACCCAGCTGGCAGCTATGACCAAGGAAGCCTGCGTTGCACAGGCAGCTCTCTCCTTTCTGAGATAACACACAACGAAATAAAACAGTTGAAGACCAGAAATCAATGTTTCAATATACTGCACAGTGGTCATAATCAAGGTGTATTTGGCTTAAGACTGTTGCATTGTGTGTTCATTAAATCTACTCCTACCTTGTCACACTGGCCATTCACTGAACAGTCCTTGGAGCACAGGCGGGTTGTGCACGCTGATCCTCCCCAATCCTGATGGCATTGGCACTTTGATGTAGAAGAGTCACAGCGGCCATGACCACCACACGCTCCAGGGCACAGAGAGAAGGTGTAGGTTGCATTGAAACCAAGGAGGTCGTAATTAGCATCACTGAAGAGATGAAGCAGCATCTGTAAAAGGGAGATTAAATAATGGATACGAAATTAAGTTATTTGCTTATTAGTTAGAATTCCTCAGCTTCAGTTTAAACATGTCTTAGTTACCTTGCCAGACTTGGCTTCAATGGGTTGAGGGAGAGTGTTGCCACTCAGACTGGCTAGGAGAGGGCTCTGGTAGGAGTCCCCGTCATACACAAAGAGGTAATCATAGGTACACTCTGTGTCCATGAAGGTGAAATTCAAGACAATGCGGTGACTGTTGCTGGGAGCTGAAAGAGATGAAACAGGCAGGAAATATCTGTGTGAATCATTTCAAACTCACTTCTGGCTGTAGAGCTATTTTCAGACATGAACTCCAGAAAATGTCAGGAACATTAGGTCTGGATCTTTTCCAGAGTTTGACTTTCACATATGAAGAAGGCAGCAGGAGGTTGTCTGGGTTGAATGTATTCACAACAACAGGGAAAGGTCTGGAACATTTATGACAGTGGTGGCGTCTGGGTAGTGCATTAAGAAGGCAGGACATGATGTATAAATTATAAACACCGGCATCTGCCCTGGCAGGGGGGAAAAATCCAGAAACTTTCTGGAGCAACTGGCTCAGACACTTGCTTTCACACATACATCCCCTCTGGAAAAAGTCCAAAGTTCACTGCATGTGTGAACGCAGCTTGGGTTTGTTTTCCATAACTCAAATTTCCCCTGACCAAGACAACATCTTATCTCAGTAACCATACCTTTGATAAGCCACTCGCAGTTCCCATTGACAGAGTAGTTTCCTGGGCCATCAGTGACATAGCCTGGTGTTCCCCTCAGCACCTGCCGATGGCCCTTGCAGTCCCCGGCCTGGCACACAGGCGCCTTGGCCAGCAGCAGGAACCCCAGGATGAACGAGACAGGGAGGGGAGAGGCCATCACTGGCACCGCCTGCAGGATGGGAGGCAAAATGTGGGGGAGAGAATATTTGCAGTGTGTCCTTGTAGACGCATTTGTAACAGAGCATGCAGCAAATAACTGGATCTACTGCACACGACAAAGAGGCTACGCTGGCAGAACATGGAGGATTGCTTCTAATGAAAGCACACGAGCCTAGTGATCCCAGAAACAACCGTTTACATGCTTCTCTTCCGCTGACTTTATCATCACACGATTAGAGTTTGAACCTTTGTAAGCCCTCCATTGACAGCGATGCCATTCACACAATGGAGAAGACATGATGGCTGCCACATTACAACTGTTACAAAGCTGTATTACAGTATGCACATCACGAGACTCTGAGGTAGCATCTGAAACCCCGATTCTGATGGAGCTAACAACAGTTAGCATCATGTACAGTAGTATTAGCTCAACGCTGCAGCCTCACTGACAGTAGCGTTAAACGATCACACACTTAGCGTTAAGGTGTTAAACACTACTAGTTGTACACAATCATGGCGTCTATGTAATGTGTTTCCTCCACCCGGTACGTTGGAGGATAAACCAGCTGCTTGCAGCAACAAGGGCTTCTCCGCAGGCTATCACAACAGAGCTAACGTGACGGGCTGCTAGGCTAGGCTAGCCCAGTACCGTTAGTCGGTTACTTTGCATGACCACACTCACCAGTTCCCGTCTCTTTGGCCCCATTGCACTTTACATTTTCTTCCGCTCCTCCGGCGCCAGCGTCCAAGCGATCCTGCCCGTCGTTAGCTGCGGCTGCTGGAGACTGACAGCTTCGTTTAGCAGGGAGCGACCGAGTCGGATGAACCGCTGCTGCGGAGGAGGAGGGGGCGACAACACAAGCTAGCTTGTTGGCTAGCTAGCAGAGGCTGCTCAGCCAAATCCAGATGCGGGATCGTCAGTGGCCGCAGAATCAACCACAGCGAGTCACACGAGGGGAACGCACCACCGCGGGATTACAACCCGTCCCAGGAGGAGGAAGAGCCGCTGATAAAAAAAACCACAGCATCGACGCGAGTCCTGCGGTTCATCCCCCAGACAGATGCCCGTTGTTTGGGTGTTTATGGCTGGAGACCAGTGAGCGGCGTTAGCAACACAAAAGACCCGGAGCACGTCCCGATGCTGCCCCTAGCGGACACAACAGACACACATCTGGATGGAGATCACACACACACACACAGTCAATCCAAAAATATGAAACAAGTATAAAGTCATGAAATTGATCAAAATACGATTATATTAAAGTACCTGGCAACTTCTTATGTTTGTTTCATCAGTGCAGTGATGATCATTTCTTTCATTCATACACACATGACATACATACACACAATATACAGTATAATACAAAGTACATAGTATACTTAAATAATGTCCTTCATGATACACTTATGAATGTTCTAATTAATAAAGCCTTTTCTCTACAAATACTATTTCTGTCTGTGGTGAAAGGTGTCTAATATGAACATATTCTCTGTATTTTTTATAATTGATTCTATTTTAAATCTTCTATTTAATTGCCTATTTTATCGTTCACATGTTCTCTTGTCTACTTTATTCTGACAATCTGCTGCTACAACAAGTACATTTCCCCTTTGTGGGATCAAAAAAGTTTATTTTATCTTATCATGTTACAGGAACTGAGGAAACACCTGCACCAATCTCACGAATGAGAAATGAGGAAGCACCAATGACCAGTTAATTCCATGTGGTGAATACTGATGTGCACCAGGTGCTGCATTTCCTTAGCTTACATTTTCAACAATTCAGTGGTTCAAATTCACGAAACAAATTACATTTTATTTGAATCATATTTTATTGAACAAGTGTCAATATGGAGACAGATTTCTGCACATGCAGATTCAGAGCAGTCGAAGTAGTTTATCATCCTTCAGTACTGTCCAAGACGTGACTACTCCCTGGCCACGCTGTGGTGAGTGATAAAAAAGCGAATCAATATGATTATCGAAAAACCAACAAGCCCAAAGATTATCACAATATTCTAGGCTAATCAACAAAAGCATATAAAGGTAGGAGAGCGATGAGTAAAAGCACATATTCCAGAGCATAAAGACAAGAATTAAAATCAAATGTATGCATCTATAAATAACCACCACTATAATGTCCCCTCGAGTGTGTGCCTAATATGACAGTGCTTGATAATCAAAGACAAGCGTAGACAAGCATTCACAAATATTTGTTGATATTGAGAGCTGGTATCAGTATTGATCAGCAGCTTCCGCCATCACTTTTTAATTCGCTCAAGCTCTCTAGAGTAAAGTGTCAAAAGATGATTTAACGCTGCTTCCTTCAGCTAACGCACATTCCTTTTCTATAAATGGGCTTAATCCTCCCTTACTGACCCACATGATTTATCACATCTCAGTTTCTATGCACTGTCATGCAGCTGCAGCGCTTTAGAAAGTTTATATCAGAGACTGTCTTTACTCACTGCCTATGTTTTTTCCATATTATCTTTGAAGCTACATGCCTGACTTAGTTTTGAGATGTTTATTTAGACTTTAGTCCCTGATGCCAAAAAGTCAGCGTCATCTCTTTACCACAGTCTTTGCTTGTGAAGCTTTTAAATTATGTAGTTTTTTCTCTATCAATTAAATATTAGTGCACATTACACTTTCTAATAATTTTTCAATATCTTATTTTCCGTTCTACAGGTAAAAGTGAAACATTTCATCCCTCTGCCGTATCATAACCCATTATGAAGTGTGCACGGCAATTTTTCCTTGCACTAGAGTCATAGGCTCACTATGGAGCCCTGGGCCAAAAATAGGAAAAATCTTCTCTTTAAAATTGTGTGTAAAACTGATGAGATGCTGTTGAGTTTCCCCATCCCAAAATGACACATCCCCCTTATCTATGTTTAGCTTGATGCGAATCCTCTTTGGACGCTGCTGCAGCTGCAACTCTGTACGCTCAGGTGTGAGGGCACTGTACACCCCTTTGCTGAGGCTTATAGACCACACACCACGGCTCGTAGACAACGTGAACTTCTTTTTGCGGACCACCGATTCTTGGCACACTCCCACAATCCATTTAGGGCTGTCACCGACGACAACATCCCATCTGCGTTTCCCGGAGGTGTAACCTTCAGCTCCCAGGACAAAGATACAGGGGTCGAAGCGTTCCGGGTTTTCCGGGACAGTCAGCCGCTCTGAGCTTTCCTTCACGCTGGTCATGTCAGCGCTCACCGACAGCCATGGATTAGCTGTGTTGGGGTTCAGCACCACTGGATCTGCACACACAGGAAGACATGCAGTATTAGTCATATTGCCTCTTTGAGTCCAACTCAAGCAGCTTATTACACACCTTAAAACTCTTCTTTGTTCCTCAACATTACATATTCAAAAGATTTTCCTTAAAAATTTCACTCATGGCCTTAAAAGAGCTTAGATGTAGATACTCTTCCCGTCCTCATTTAGTGAATATGCTATAACCTTGCCCCTGGTCCCTGTCTCCCCCATCTGCACCCACCTCCACTTCCATGTAAAGAACCAACAACCCCAAGAAACCAATCACAGGATTGGTTTCTTGGCTTTTTGTATAATTTTTCATACTAACAACTGTTTACTGCAGTGTTGGAGCACAGTAACACATAATCAGAGGCAATGAGAATATCGCAGGTAAACCCAGAGAAATGTACTCACAGTGGTTGACATGGGTTTGCATAACCTTCCAGATTTTGAAGCTCAAATCCCCAACATGACTGCCCATGTTCAAAAGAGAGTCATCAGGGAGGCAAGGGTCTTCATGAGGCCAATGGGCTCTAGAGCAATATGTGAAGTTAACAAGAGACATTTGTACGTTGACAGAAAGCAGTGGAAACCTGGATAAAGCACAGTGTATATGATTTTAAACAATGTGTTTGCAGTTACTTACTTTTTCTTCAACTTCTTGAAATTCTAAAACACAAAAAAGAGAGTGACTGAGATAAGTAACACCATTTTAAATCTCTGTAAAAACACTACAAGATCACAGCCCAAACAAAAGTCCCATGACGATGGAGTCTTTTACCTGCAAGAGTTTAAGATCCTCGTTGCCCATTTCCGTCTTCAAAGTATCGATGAGCTTTTTCAGAGCGACGACTTCGTAGTTTGTCTTGTCAATCAGCTCCTTTATGGCAGCAATCTTCTGCTCCTCCTCAGTAGCGAGGGCTTGAAGACGCCGGGCTTCCTCCGTGCGAAGTGCTTCCTGGAGCCTCTCAAACTCTGCCTTGATGTGTTTCTCCGCCTGCCCAGCTTGAAACTGCATTAAGCCAGAGGAGAGGGTTTACATGAATAACTGTGCAGTTGATTTGTATTGTCTGAGTTATTGACAACTTGTTTTTTCAGGTGCAGAGTAGCTGTGGTGGAGTTTGCACAGCTTACCATATTAAGATTTTGCATTGATTTCCATTCATTGTGGACGGCCTAATGAAAACCTCATCCCTAACCTTAACCTTCACCAATTCATGCCAAACCGTAACCTAACTACGATCCACTTATCTCTCCAAACCTTAACCAGGCCCTCAGTAATGACATCTTGCATCAATAGGGCTTTGGTCCCCATGTGGTCTACTGGTCTAGGGTCAGTGTTAATACTGGAAAATAGCTAAAAGTAACAAAAATGACCACACACACACAAAAAGTGCCCTACAATTACCGAGCAATATTTAGGTAGTAGTAGTATTAGTTGTCGTATTCAGCCTTTCACTGTATTTTGTCAAATGTATATGTTCTTATTAATTCTTTGTACTAAGTATGATTAGTTTATTATTATACATTTATTTTGTAAAAACACATTGTATTCTATTACTGCATCTTGATGTTTTGTCTTTTAAGCATTTTACCGTTGCTACTTAACTTAATCTTATTAATGGGGATTTTCCTTTTCACACGATTGTTCTTGTACAATCTGTGTAACAATACAGACCTTGAATCTTAGGATGTCAAAACCATCAGACATAACAGAAACTTTACCTTGATGTGCTCCACTGTGTCGTTGAGAAGGAGATTCATCTTCCTGTGCGAATCCCTTTTCTTTTCAAAAATGTCCACTCTGTAACTGAGCTCCTTCTGTGGGAGTCGGAGAGCAGAGTGTGAATTAACCAAAGGGAAAGAGCAGCACGATTATTTCAGGCTTGTAACTGGTGTTGTGCCAAAAACACTTCACCAACCCCCAAAATATTACATTAGAACATGTGTTAGGGGAAACATCAGGGAATATGCATTATCTTCTAAGGAACTACTGAAGAGAAACAGGAGTAAAGAATATCATTTTAGTTTGCTGGCAAACTGCTGTGCCACAGCCCTGGCCTAAACCTGCAGGGGGCGCTGTACCTTACACAGCGGAGCTCCCTCTTTCAGAGACCACAGCCTGTGTGTGTTGTGCTGGGAGAAGCAGCCCACGCACACCGGCTCCTCGTCCTTCTCGCAGTACAGCTCCAGCGGCTTCAGGTGGATCCGGCAGATGTCCTCTCCGGGCCGCTGCTGGCTCCGCAGCCAGCCGGCCTCTCGCTGGAAGACGTCACAAGCGTCGCTGAGCACCCGGTTGGAGATGGCCTGTCCCTCCGTCAGCTTCTCACGGCACAGCGGACAACGGCGCTTCACCTGCATAGACGTTTGAAGACATTTCCGGCAGAAGCTGTGGCTGCAGGGCAGCAGGACCGGGTCCCGGAAGACGTCCTGGCACACGGGGCAGGTCAGCTCCTGCTTCATGGGTAAAGGCTCCTCGTCCTCGTCCATTTCCATTCTGCCCGTCCTCGACACTTTTTACTTTCGTTTTGGAGAACTGCCCGAAGTGACGACTGCTGACTCAGAACCACTCGGTGTGACACGTCGAGGCTTCGCTTGTTTGTTTATCTCACCAAAGAGGAATACAAAGACGTTTCGGGTCGAGTAGAACGCTCCCGAGCGACACGGGTGTCTTTGTAAACACTCCCTTCAACAGAGCCGAAGTTCGCTGCTCCTTTTTCCGGGTTTTGCAAACCTGTGCGGGGTCAAATAACAGCGCCCTCTAGTGGAAGTACAGGTCGCAGGAGAAATGATAATGGGAAGTTGAGCAGATGTTTTCCTGCATCTGTCAGAGACACACTCTTTTTTGTCATAATGAAATATATAGATACAGATAGTGGGATTTGTGAATATGGGCTATACAAATAAAATGTGATTGTTTGATTGAGTAAGAGAGATTATCAATCCAAAATATATAGACATTTTATTTTCCTCTAAATAACATTGTCTAACCTCCCATATAATACAATACTGTGGCACATACACACAGATCAGAAATTGATCTGATGATTCATAATAATAATAATAATAATAAACTTTATTTATATAGCACCTTTTAAGACACAGGAACAAGGTATCTTACAATAAAAAAAAGAGTAAAGACAAGACAAGTTATAAAACAAATAGTAAGATGCCAACTAGGAGGCTTAGGGTCTCTGGGTATATGAGACCGTGCCAGCTTATTTTCCTGCTGGTAGCTGATAACACTGCAATTGCTGTATCATTATGCTGCAGCATGAGAGACTGAAGGCAACTCTCTGACTTCAACAGCAAACTTTTGAGTTATTATATATTTTTTTGTTAAATTTCACTTTTATCTGCATTCTGCCTAATCGAAAGGTAGACATAGGCCGTCCTGACTAGTCTAGTCTTGGTTAACCTGGCTGAAGCTTTAGCCAGAGAAGAGGTATTCATGTGGTGTCTGACCTTTCTCGAGTGTTTGGACCCTGAACCACAGCACTCTCTGGTTGGTGGGTCAGCAGTGGTGAGGTGACCAGCTCACTGCCCCTCTCCTCCTGCCCTCCAGCTCATCTCCTTCCTTGTAAACCAGAGCAGACAGGAGGCGCTTTCTGCAGCTCCCTCAAACTTCACACCGCCTTTTGTCTGGAGGAGAAGAAAGATAGAAACCACATGGACATGGTGTGTGACATCCATTGCTACAGTGTCAGGATCTTTTCAAATCCCCTTTGACACATTTTCAAATGTTTGTGCCAAATATTAATTTAAACCACACAGTCACAGAGGTATTTTTATTCAAAGCACCCCTTTGTGAACTCGTATGTCCAACAGATGGAGCTACTGCACCCATCGTATGGGGTGCCGTTTGTAAAGCAGCTCACGTTGAAAATAACAGCAACATTTTGTCACATTTAGCTTCAAACCATGTTTAAAAAACTGGTGTGAATTTTTGAGACTCACTTTTTTGCACATTGACAACAATATTTGTCAACTTAGAGATATTTTCAATATTTAAATCCAAATGTTAAATGTTACACTTAAATTTTAAATCTAAATGTAAAATCTAAATCTAAATGTTAAATGTTAGATTTAAATCTAAATCTAAATGTGAAATCTAAATGTTTAATCTAAATCTAAATCTAAATGTTAAATCTAAATGTTTCTGGTGTTGCTAAATGTAAAGAATTTTTTAATAAACATTTATAACAGCTCTGCTGATTTCCATGTCCATTTCCATGAACTAAACACATGATGCTACATTAAGTCTTTCAAACTCAGTCGCCCCGACACAGACCGAAACTCTCACTTCCCCTCATTGTCCATGTGTTAAATAAATTATTTTTATTCCAGCTATTTTTCCCCCCAAACATTTTAACAGTGTATGAGGGACTCCAATATGTCAGATGCTAAAGTTAAATAACAAATGAATCTGTGTAATGTATTCCTGTTAAGTGGACACTTTTTGTGCATCACTCACATTCAGAGTGAAAGAAGCAGCCTTTCAGTTGCACATCTCTTCTACATGGGTCTTTACCTGTAAAAGGACTATTTTAGCTCATTGCTGTTTCTGCTTAACTGCACATGACATGATGCTAAAATGTAAAGGGAAGATATATTGTTTATAGCAGCTATGGCTGCAAATGTTACGCAGGAAATCCACAGAGGGGCTGCGGGTTCTGCCTCTTTTTTTTTTCTTTTTCTTCTGTCTTCTGTCTTCTTGAAGGTTAACAGACAATTGGGGGATTTCTTTTAACTCTTTAAGTCTTCTCAATAAATTAATGACGGTATTTTCCCAGAAAATATTATGTAAAAACAGAAAATGTTCCTAAATTCAAGAAAACAAAATAGAGAAAGACTGAATAAGTGTAACCAGGTTATTTAACCTTACAGCCGACCCAGCCTTACCAGACCCAGAGGGGGTCGTCCCACCCACCCTCACACTTTCGTTGTTTGCCACAAACTCTAGAGAACAATGTTAAAACTCAATTAACTTTTTTAATAGACTTTCCACACTGAGCCACCTAGGCCTTAGTATTTACTCCCTAGTATGCCAAAAGGTTGAGTGCACATGCGAAGCACTACATCTCCCACCATCTCTGACGAAGGGAGGCAATCGGGATTATCATGATCATGAGCAAGAGCAAAAAGCCAGAATTACACCCGGTGTTTGTGTCCCTCCGCCAACCAGGGCTCATTCATTTTTTCAACGCTCCTATGAGGTCAACGTGACCTTTGACATGTGACCGCTGACATATTTTTTCATAATATTAAGACTTTAGTTAGAGGCAGGCTTGAGATTTCATGTTCAAGAGGCCAAGGGATGCTTTGTGAGGCTGGTAATTGGTGATTTGAGCCCTCTTTTCCTTTTATTCATCCTAAAGTCTTCTGACAACCTAGACGTCCATGTGGCCTCTGATGTGCTCAGGTTTAGAAGTCAGTGGCCTCTTTGTGGTAATGCTTACCACTTCCAGTCAAAAAGAACAAACAGAAGTGCATAAGGAAGGAATAATCTCTGCGTGTGCTCAAACAACTGTGAAAGCATCATTATCTCAAGGTGTTAAGATATTTTATCATCATGAAAAATCCTCAGAAAAAATCATTTTGTGTTCTCCTGGATTAGTACTGATTGCAAATGTCTGCATAAAAATGATATGACAACTTAGCAACGTGACAACCAGACCCATACATCCTTTACAGGAATCAAAACTAGCTGGTGGAAACTTCGGTTCCTCTAGTAACATATTGCGATGGTTTCACAGTTGAACTTAAAAACATGGAAAAACTGATTGTGATGTAACACACTGTCTGAAAAACGTACAGACTTTAAATTTGTTTCGTTCTTTATTAAGATTCTTAGCTAGAAGATTCAAGACAGATGTGGCAGGTGGTTTTTCCTGTTTAGGGCTGTGCAGCATGTAAGGCTGAAAATCTCAGGAAAAACTCAAGAGCGCACATTTGCTTTAAATTCTTCAGCTGTTTGAATAGTAATGAAAATAATACTAATTAAATGAGACGCAAGGGATCGATATTTCCTATCATACTGCAAACTGAATGTCATGGCGTTTTAAGGTTCCAGTCTTGAGTCCAACACAAAACTCAGGTACGACCGCTGCTCTTATGGGTTAGTGTTATCTCATTTGTGTTTCAGCAAATGTTGCTCTCGGGTTCTGGGTTAAAAAGCCTCCAGCGTTAGGCATTTGTGCTGACATGTTGGCACTTCCACAACCTCCACACCGCAAATATTAGAGGCGTAAAGGTGTGAAAACAACAGGAAGGTAGATGCTGTCATCTCAGAACTGTGCTGTGCAGGTGTTGTGTTTGCATACTGCTCAGCTGTGCACATACACATTGAACAATACTGAGAAATAAAGGGTGATAAAATCTTGAGGTTGTGGAGAAGGAAACTGCATGTGATATTGCAGCTAAAATGATTTAGAGAGATTTACAACTGATGAATACATAAATACCACAGAGAGGAACAAAGTGAAACGGTCATTGACATGAAACAGAAGCTTTACATTCATGAATCAGTAAATCTGGGTTGTTCCTGCCATCAGATCATAAATCTGATGGAAACTCATTTCCCTTTTCAGTCGATCAGTTTTACCGTTTTACCGTTTGTATTGTTACAGGTGAAGTTACAGGATCATTGGTTGAATTCCTTCCTGTTATTTGTCTTTTGTTAAGCCTTCTGAACCTTTTATATTTGTCTATAGCATGATTGCTGTATGTTTATTTAGTGATTACTGAGCTGAGAGTCCTCACCTCCTTGAATTGAGGCAACAGTGCAACCCTGCTCTGCTCAACAGAACTCAGCTACATGCATTGACTTGAACTCACGTCTTTTTTCTCTTCAGTAGTTTATCGGAACTATTGTTACTCATCAGTTTCTTAGGAAATTGTGTGTGTGGCTTCACTCACACGTTCAACACTTGAAAAAAATGTATATATCCTTATGTTGATGCAACGTGGTCGTTTTTTTTATCCAAACCTAAAAAAAGCATTTATGATGAACGCAATTTATGAAGAGCCCATTTTATCTCTTTAGTATCTTTATAGCCAGTTCTCTTTTTTGCTGTGAATCAAAAATAAATTAAAGGTTTTATATATATTTATATATATATACAATATTCACTGCCATGATAGACGTTGCACTAGCATCTGCTTCTCGACCAAAAGGGATGCTTTGTCGGACACAACAAATCATTGTGGGTAGTTCAGAGAAAGTGACAGGAGTTTTTACATTGTTTTATTATACATTATAAATGATATATCATATTGGGATGCACATATTTTTACTACCTATTTATTTGATATCGTTCAATTTATTTAGTTATATATAAAGATATAGTGCAAAGTAAATTTTAAATATTAAGACATAGGTCTGAATTACAAAAACACAAATGGCTGCATTTTCCGCTTTATAGAAAGTAGTCATGTAGTTTGAGGCCGTGGGGGGGGGGGGGGGGGGGGGGGGGGGGGGGGCAGTGTGGGGGCGTGCTTCCTCTTTGTGGCCTTACAGATATCGTTGGTTCATATTGAGCTCAGAACAGCCTTGAGCACCTACTGGCAAATACAATGTCAGAAGAGGATATCGATTGGGTAATTCATTGCTTTATTTACTTCCTATTTATCATATAATCTCTTTAATATGTGTAACCAGGACGTAGATGAATGAAAGGAAGATTTAAATTAAATATACATCTATGATATTGTATATTCTCTTATATTATATTATATTATTTGAGGATTCCAATTCACGTTTCTCATCTGTTTTGCATTAATATGTGATCTTTACCTTATTCTCTAATTACCGATGAACATGAATTACATTTTCAGAGCAACACGTCTGTATTTTTTTCCGCTTGCTCTCACACTTGTAACTCACAGTGAGGGGCCACAGCGTGTGAACACTGTGATGTGGTTTGTAGATCGGCGGTGACATACTACATTTCTCTCCCATTCAAAGTTGCAGCACTTTGTGAAGGATGTGACAGAACCAAAGATGTTGCTGTCCAACAATTTACTCGTACAAAATTATACAGATGTTAATGATGTTGTGACTCATATTTTAGTTTCCTCCTAAATCCAGCTGCTAAATGTGGCTTTTTACACACTTCCTCTCAGACATGTGCATTATTTTCTCTTCCCCATCTACCAGCACAGAGCTTAGTTAAACAGGATGACTGCTCAGGGTCATAATATTTTCCCAATTACCAGGTAACAGAAGTTATTTTAATCATTATACTATCACTCCTTAAGAAACTCTGTATTCATGTAGATTATATTTGGTCACGCACTTCTCTTTTCAGAAAGTGATGAGGACTCATGCACCAGCAGACTTACTGTGATGCATTTCCTTGGTATTCTCCTGAAAGGTCATTAGCACACAAATATACAGGCTAATATTTAAGATTTACATATTTTATTTTCTAAAATGTGGATCACACAACCAATCACTTAAATTATATAATGCATTGTTTGCACTAATAAATCCATGGTTGAAATCTTACATAGAATTAAAGTACATACATAACAAATATGCTTGATAGTATTTAAGGAATACTGCTGTGAGACTCATCTTTAGCATATGTATCTGACTGATAGATAGATAGATAGATAGATAGATACATAGAAACATAGATACATAGACAGACAGAGAGACAGACAGACAACACCACCATGTGGTTGAAACAGGCTTAACAACTCTCAAGCTCCAACCAAACAAATATCTTCTTTTTCTCTCAGGATTTGCTGATGGAGGAAGGTGTCAATATACAACTGAACGGAGATAACTCTTGGCGCGATGACATTGATTTTTCATACAACGACTCCAACAGTAACTTCAGCTGTTGCGAGGGGGGCAACGTGTGCGACCTGAACGAGGGCAGGGACTTCGAGGCCGTGTTCATCCCAGTTCTGTACTCTGTGGCGTTCGTTGTGGGCATCCTGGGAAATGGAGTGCTGCTGGGAGTTCTGGTTCAGAGCAGGAGGACCTGGAGTGTGACCGACACCTTCATCCTCCACCTGGGTGTGGCTGACGTCCTGCTGCTGGTGACGCTGCCCCTCTGGGCCGTGGAAGCTGCTCAACCTGCTGGCTGGACGCTTGGAACTCCCCTCTGTAAGATCACTGGGGCTGTTTTCACGGTAAGAGGTTTGCAACTGGATGCACTGACAATACCTGTATTACAGAAAAGCTTTTAAAGGTTCAGTGTGTAAGATTTAGGTGAAATTTATCTATTGGCAGAAATTGAATATAAAATAATCTTAGTGATGTTTTCTCGAGTGTGTTTTATCGGAATTGTACAAAGTGTAGTTTTCTTTACCCTAGAATTGGCCCTTTAGATTTAAATAATTTATATTTACATCCTCTCTACGGAGGCCGCCATGTTTTTTTGCAGTTGCCCAAACTGAACACCTTTTTAAGATTTTATGATAACTGAAGGCTACCACAGGTTCTCTTCAATGTTTGGAAGGGGAGGGTGGGGTGAGGTTCAGCTGCAACATGCAACTTCACCACTAGATATCATTAAATTCTACACACATTGATCTTGGCTGATTTCCTTTCCCTCAGTTCAACTTCTACTGCGGGATCTTTCTGCTGGCCTGCATCAGTATGGACCGCTACCTGTCCATCGTTCACGCCACACAGATGTACTCCCGTAGAAAGCCCTGGGTGGTTCATGCCAGCTGCTTTGCTGTGTGGAACATCTCCTTGCTCCTCTCCATCCCTGACTGGATCTTTTTGGAGGCTGTGGAGGATGTCAGACGAGACAGAATAGAGTGCATTCCGAACTACTTCAAGTTTGACTCTGATTCAGTAGGCGACTGGCGACTGGCATCTCGCCTGCTCTACCACACGGTGGGCTTCCTGCTCCCTTCGGCGATCCTAATCTTCTGCTACTCCTGCATCCTGCTGCGGCTGCGTTCCGGCTCCCAGGGCATCCAAAAGCAGAAGGCCTTCAGGGTCATTGTGGCCGTGGTGGTGGTTTTCTTTATCTGCTGGACGCCCTACAACATCACGCTCATGGTGGACACACTTCATTCCGCCAACAGCAGCGATACCTGCGGGGTCAGGACGTCTCTGGAGAAAGCAAAGACCATCACCTCCTCCTTGGGTTACCTCCACTGCAGCCTCAATCCCATCCTGTACGCCTTTGTGGGCGTGAAGTTCCGGCGTCAGCTCGTGGACATCCTGAGGTCTCTGGGCTGCAAGATAAAGATCAGCTCCAAATTCCAGTCTGTCGTCAGCAGCAGGAGAAGCTCTATTTGGTCGGAGTCTGCGGACACCTCCAACTCCATCGCTATCTGAACGGGAGAGCCCCCCCCCCCCCCCCCCCCATCTACAGTCATTTGAATAAACCTGTGGAGTTTACAGACTCTCTTCAACGACACAGATGTGGGTGATAAAGCGTGTTCCTGTACGTTTCCCATGATGCATTACATGTATATAAGGCTGTGCTTCCTTTCAACTTTCTGTTGTTCATAGTGCCATGCTGCGACTCAAGATGCTTTTTATAACATTTCCTTTTCCTCATTACCACCCATCATTTGCTATTAATCAGCATATTATGTTAAACTGTGGAGCGTGTGAATGCTGTTTTTTACTTGGATTTTATATCATATTTTTCTAGTATATTTTACCATAATTTTTTACACAGAATATTCAAATACAGAATAAAGCTTTATTAATCATGATAATGTATGTTTCCAATATCAAAGTACAGTGCACAAAAGGACAATTCAATATATTTCAAATAATTCAAATAAAAACCCATCAAACAGAGGATGCAGTTGTGTGTGATTGTCTCTTTTGTTATAGTGTAGACCTGTGTAGATGAATCCAGATGGTGGCACTATAATACCAGGGCTTTTAATACTGTACATTCTGCCAAAACACACATATTATACATTAGATGTTTTATATGTTTCAGACAGATCATCCAAATTTGCTTTCGGCAGATAACCTACTTAAGTGTGGAGAAGGCTAAGTATAGTTTAATTTACAGAAATAAAACTAACCTGAATGTATAAACTGGGACTTTAGAATGACTCTTGCAAAAAGAAATGTAACAGTTTAGTTAAATGGTCTGAACGGGTCATTCCACAGCAATCTGAGTGAGCACACATGATACATTAGTGATGGGAACTTTCCTGTTAACAGAGACCTTTGCTCCCGATGTTTAAAAGCTTCAGTCTAACTTTATTTAGACGGAAGGAAACGGGTCCCGTCAAGATGTCAGGTTTATATACATTTCTGTGTAACTAGTTTTTGTTTTACTGTATAACCTCAACACCTTTCAGTTTGTGTTTTGCCTGCGATATTTACTGTAGTCATTGTGTTGCTTTCCACTGACTTCTGCATGATTTTCTCCTACAGCATGGTTATAGATATTTACAGATAATAAATAAGGCGGCAGAGAGATGAGAGGGAGGTTTGCAAAGTCCCCTTTTCTTGCCCGTAGGTGTACCGAGCACATTTATGAAAATGGTAATATATATTTACATGCAGCTATTTCAGTGGACGTATCTCTCACCTCACTGACAGGAAATTGAACCAGAAACAAGAAGCAGACGCACATCCTGAAAACGTGTGGTTTCATCGAAAAGGTAACAAGAATTACATTAAGAGTTCAGTGGAAATGTCCCCTGACTCGAGGCGAGTGTTTCCATTTCAACCAAAAAGCATGATAGCTATCAAACAAACTACCTCTGCTTTCCCTCAAAATATGTCTTATCGATAATTTGCATGAGAGGCAAATATTCGGACTGCAGCATGATGTTGGTGATGGTGGAAACATAGCATCAACCGGTGTGTGAGCAGGTTAAACACTGAAGTCATGAAGCTGAAACACTACCGGTCCTCTCACTTTAGGAGATATTGAGTTTGGCTTCAGCCCAGTCAGACACCTCTAGTTTTGTGTGCTGTCAACAAGTTGTAATCTTAACTTTTGTATGTTGAGCAATGTACCAGGGTAACAGGTTTACTACTTATTAACAAATAGCCCCTCGCCTCTATCACAGTTAAGATATATGCTCAAAGGGAAACAGGAAATAACACAACTGTTGCAATGCTTGCGGCTATTAAACTAGAAATGTGACACGTTGCTGCTGCTACAGTCGAGCAGCATTTCAGATCAGACTGCATTCTTCATTTGAGGTGTTGGCACGAGATGAACTTCAACACCTTTCAAGCTACAGCAGAAAGAGGAAGGACAATAGGAAGACTGGGGGAGAGGAAACGGCTTCTTTCATTATGAAATGAATCTACAGCAACAAAAAAAAACACCCAATAGAAAGTACTTTTTATTGCATGTAACATTTACATGTGTTGATATAGTATTATTTTGCCTTGAGACCAGAAATCAGGCCGGCTCGCAGGCTTTAACCTGTAAAGCAGCATGGTGGTAAAATGTGTGTTGTGTTGGGATCTTCAAGATAAGAGTTTATCTAGACTAACTCCTCTGCTTCCCTTTGTTTACCCACCACATTCAACTGCTCTTACAGACAGAGCACGCCACAGTCCTATCTCCACCCTCCTTTGTCTCACTCTGTCACCTGACTAATGACATCAGCACCAGTTCATGTAATCCTGTGTCCCACAGATCACACACATCCATGTTGCAAAACAAAGTAAAAAACAACAGCCGTGCATGGGATCCACTGAAGGAAATTCCCCCGCTGCATCATGACTATAACCAGACATCCACACACTGGTTGCACAATCGTGGAATCCACACAGTCTATACTGCTTTACAAAGACAACATGTAGAATGACTGTTTCATACAGTAACACTGGCAAAAATAAGAGCTTATGTTCCCAAGAGCTTCAGTGATAATGGCATCAGCTTTATGATGATTGTTTAACATCTGAGAAATGTTCACTGACTTTATATATAACAAATCTGAAATATAATAATAATAATGATACGATTAAAAAATATATACCTACATTTAAATCAAATCAATGATTCAGGGTGACAAGCTGCAGTTCTTTAACGATGATTACAAAATAAAAGTTCAACACCATGATGTGGCTCTGAAACTTTCACAGTTAAAGTGCAACATGTATAAATATCTATTTCTCAACATTACACACAACATAGTCCCCGAACAACTCAGACCTAGAACATGACTTAACGTTAAATTTCTCTACCGATGAAACCTTATTCATCTTTGAGTCACACGGTGCTTTTATTTGTCAGCACTGAGGCGACTGCACCTGTTGCTCGACACTCGTCATCGGTTTCATCTCCTCCACCGCCTCCTGACTCTGGTCGGGCCGAGCTTCTTCGCCCACACCCAGCTCGCACAGTGACCCTTGAGATTCATCTGTAGTACATGTCAGCAAGGCCACTGTCCGTTTCCTGAAGTTATCACACAGGCCGAAATAGAGCAGAGGCCTGAGGCAGGCGTGGACGCAGCCCAGAGCGGCTGTGACCATCAGAGCTGTTTTCAGAGAACCATCCAGAGGTTCCTTAGGACCGTTCCTGAAGGTGTCCACAATTAGCGTGATGTTGTACGGCACCCAGCAGAGAAAGAAGACCACCACCAGGGGCAGGAGGACCATGAAGGCAGTCTGCTTGTGGGAGCTTTTCGATCTCTGCTGCAGCCGGAGCAGGACACGGACGCAGCAGAAGATCAGGACGGCTGCAGGCAGCAGGAGGCCCAGTGTGTGGTGGCGCAGGCGGGACAACAGTCGCCCGTTAGTTACTGACTGAGAGTAGTCGTTACGACAAACAGTTCCTTTATCCTCAGTCACAACTGTTAGAAAAATCCAGTCGGGGATGGTGAGGATCAGGGAGATGAACCAGGCGAAGAGGCAGCTGAGATGAGCCGTCGCAGGTTTGTTGTGGGTGAACAGCTGCGTGTTGTGGACGATGGACAGGCAGCGGTCTACACTGATGCACGCCAGCAGAAAGATCCCACAGTAGAAGTTGATCTAAGAAAAACATATAACGGAAAAAATGAACACAGTGAACCAATGTAACACAGAAACGTCCGGCCATAACCTTTCACTCTTCTAATCTGCCCCCGCCCCAACACACTCCCTCTTGCCTTTTCCCAGAAACGAAATGAGGAATGTGGATATCACTGGGGGCGGAAACATCGCTAAATATAATGAACTGTGTCTGCCAGGTCGATTAAACAGGAAATATATTCGCCTACAGTCAAAAACAAATGTGTCCAACTCAGCTTCACTAAACAATATTTCACTTTCAGTCCATTCCAAATCCACACACCAGCCTGTACTTACATTAAAAATAGCTCCACTGATCTTGCACAGCTCAGTCCCAAAGCGCCATCCGTGTTCAGCGGCCTGCACGGCCCTGAGGGGCAGCGTGGCCAGCAGCAGGGCGTCCGCGACTCCCAGGTGGAGGATGAAGATGTCTGAAATGCTCCAAGATCTTCTCTTCTGTATAAGAATAACCAGGAGCAGCACGTTCCCCAGTTGACCGACAACCATCACGGCGGAGTACAGCAGCGGGATCAACACGGCCTGGCTGCCCTCCGATTCGTCGTCCGGCTTATACTCATAGTCCTTATCATAATCGTAGGTCCCGTTCTGGCTCAGAAATCCACCAAGATCCACGTCCATGTCTGCTTCTTCTGCTGTGGAGGGAAGACGGGTTAAAAAAAGAGAGGAATCAATCAAACTGCAGCGCTTCAGAGGCTTTAGGTGTAAGAAAGATCAGCTCGTTCCCTGCTCTCTCACTCTCTCTCTCTGTGTGTGTGTATCATCAGCTTAAGTGAAGTCTGTAAAATCTCTCCTCGGGAAGCCCGGCTGACGCTTTATAAACATGAGCTAACTCACATGGTGCGATGTCACTGGATGAAGCAACTGTGGAGTGGATCGAAAAAGACAGCTAAGTTCCCCCTAGTCTCTGTCTCACACACACACGCACACACACACACACACACACACACACACACACACACACACACACACACACACACACTATTAAGTCCCACCTTACCACTAACCATAAGCAAGACCTCAGAAGATACGTTTTACCTAATTGGGACCAGGGTCAAAAAAAGGTCAATGTTTATGCTGAAAAGGGCCCTTTAGAGCCAACACACATACACACACACAGACACACACACACACACACACACACACACACACACACACACACACACACACACACACACACACACACACAGACACACATCCTTAATAGGACATTGCCTTGACTTCCCTTCAATGTGGACAGCCTAACCACACACACAAACAAACACACACACACACACAGAGAGTATAAAGCCATTTTACGCACAGTGCCAGTGAGTTTTTTTCCTAGGACGAGATAAGACACATTTCTTATGACGAAGAGACGTGTCACATCATGAAGCAGTTTGGAGACGGAGACAGGAAACCGAAAGAGATACAGAAAAGGCTTAAACAGATAAAATCTCAAACCTCGAGATGTGACCGGAGCTGCAGAGCGAACGACGAGAAGTGATCAGAGGAGAAAGGGGGGGGGGGGGGGGTCAAGACTCCCTCGCTGTTCTCGGACCCAAACTCCAGCAACTGTCGCGCGTCTGTCACCTCCTCCAGCCGGACAACGCACGAGAGCTTCCGCCTTGTTTACGCACGCACGTGAGGAAGCGACACCACTTCTCCCGGAGGTGTGATCGTGTTTCTGTTTCTGAACGAGCGGAGGTTGGATGCGCCCACAGAAAGAAGAAGAAAAACAACACTACAGGGGAACGTGAGAAGCGGATGATGGAGGAAGTTGCGCTCACCACCCGCTGGAGGTTGTCACAACTCGGACGCGCCTCACGCACGCGTACTGGGCTTCCAGCGGTCTTATGTTTGTCCGGGTCTGTGGCAACGTGCACTTCGGGTCTGCGGCTCGGTCACTCCGCTCACAAGCTGCCACCTCTGCACAACACAACTCAATCACCGAGTTTTTCAAAATAAAACTCGTAGTCCAATTTGCCGAGGCTACAAATGGAAATCTTATAAGTAAAACGCCTGCACAAACTATAAGATTCTTTAGTTTACAGTAAAACGCAAAGAAAATAATAAAATGGCGCAGCCTTCATTGTCTAGGCTCAAGAGGTAGTACACAGGTGCTATATTTTGAAGGCTTTATTACTGTACTTCCGCTTTCTCACTTTTTCTGACTTGACGCAACTGGACACAAAGCAGTCAAACAATGAGCCGCAGTGAGGGCCACGGTCCACTAGTTGGCGCTGCTGTACACGTGTTTCAATAGAGTGAACATTATAGATGGAACACGAGGGTTGATCCAACCTGCAGGGCATTAACATCATCCATCCTTATCGGTACTTTGCATTGACTTCCAATCATTGTGGACTGTCAAAACAAAATACCTAATAATTACAAAAATAATACTCATAATTATATTAAAACTACTACTATTACTACTAATGATAATAATAAGTCAATAAAATCAGCTCAAGTTTTTTCCACCCTGTAAAAACTTAAGTAAGAAAACTAGGTAGTACCATATTGACCGGGCTTACTTTACCTTTTCCACCTCTTCATTCATCTGAAAGTTTTTGACTCATGAGAGAGACACATAAAATACACTGATATACACTGATGGATTGATAAAGTGACACTTTCTAAAAAAATAAAAAAGCAGTGTGTACCTATTTGCGGCCTCTTATCGTGTGTCATGAGTCAATGTGTCGAGTTGTGCGGTTTCCTCAATGGAGATTTTTCTTATCTGAAACTCTGAAAAGATTTGTTTGTAAAGAAGATCACAGAAAAACAATAAAAACAGATTTCCACAAACCTTGGTGGGGGGGGATGAGGTCAGGGAGGAACCAGTTAACCTTTGGTTTGGGTTCAGATCGGGGAGCCGATCCAGGATTTTGAATTTCCTTTAACATTCTGAAAAAAAATAACTGGCATTTTTAGGGAACTGATATCTGTGAGTATGTGACATTTTGTGCAGCTTGACAGAATTTAAGGGAACTGTGGGGCCCTGGTGGAGGGATCCGCTCTGCTGAGGCCCGAAGAGGTCAAATCTTACAATAAACCGCTTTCACAATAAAGATTACATTAGTGAGAGAGAAACGAGAAGTTAACACAATAGTCATGCGTCACTTACAACACTACACACAGTAATACAATAATACACCATTGTAGAATCTCTTCTGAGTAGTGAGTTCTTACTTTTGATTGTGTGGGTATCATTTGTTGACAATATGTATGTATAATTACTAATGGGGTATTTTTATATTGCTTTCTCACTACTTTTACGTAATATAGTACTCTGTACAATTATGTATATTATGACATAATTATGATGTATAATACACTGTATTCAATACTCTCAGACTGAACTTCACATGCTGCATTTCTAATCTAACATTTGTTGCTGCCTTGTGAGCAAACAACACAAACTTTACTTTTCTGGATACGCGTTTTTAATACTGTCCCAGTGGCTCAGAGCCAGGTGAGCCTCTCTGTCTCAGCATCACTCCCAGTTCAATAGCTGCACACTTAGACTCCTTATTATGTGCAGGAAGTCAGTGCATGAACGAAAGCTGGCTGTAAACCCGCGAAGAAACTACCATGAAATGTTGATGCACACACACACCGGACACTTTGTTTTTATTACAAAATATTTATTATACAAATCTTTGCATACCTCACAAAGGGATTGGGTTTGTAATGTCACACATACAAAATATTTAAGTTATTTTCTCTTTGGAGCAACGAGTTAGATCAACAATTTTCTCGGTTTTATCAGCTGCAAACTAAAGTAGATACTGATGAGAAGAGAATCTGCTGAGGACGTGAGATATGACCACAGGCGGCAGCTTTAATGCTGAGCAAGCTTTTGTGTGAGTATGAAGAAATCTGGATATTTCACTGAATTTCACCAATGGACACAAAAGTTCTCACAACCATTGACAGGAGGTGACGCTCTGTTGTTCTCTTCGTCCCGCTCTCACTTCATGATTTTACGACAGTATTCTTGGAAGAAAGAAGAAACAATATGTTGTAGCTGCACGTGTAACCAATTGCAACGTGGCAAAGAAACACATCGAAGAAACTAAGATGGTAGAAAAGTTTTAGGGCAGAAAACTTTTAGCCCCTGAGAACATTTCAACAGTACATGTTTTTCATATAGTCCCTCCTTTCCTTTCATGGAATCCGTCACATATCTCCCTCTTTCTTCTGGTCTCTCTAACCAGTGTCACACCATGACAGAGATGGAGGTGTTTTCACTTTCTGCTGAGCTGAACGAGCACGTCGGCCTCCTGGGCCTCCTCGGCTTCCATCCCTCCATCCCCAGCCGGCCTCTCGGTCCCAGCAGGCCCTTGAACATCCTCACCAGCTCCCTCCTGAACTTCACCCCCACGAAGCCGTACAGCAGAGGGTTGAGGGCGCAGTGCGACAGACCCAGACTCTCCGTGATCAGAGTCCCAATGTCCACAACGCGGCCGAACTGGCAGCCTCCGGCCACCATCCCCAGCTTGTGCAGACTGTCGGCCAGCTGGAAGCAGTTGTACGGGGCCCAGCAGATGACGAACACAGACACCAGGGAGATGATGAGGCGGAGGGACTTGCGCCTCTGGCGGCGGGTGGCATTGCACAGGGACCTGAAGATGCGGATGTAGCAGTAGAGCATGACCAGCAGAGGGAGCCCGAAGCCCAGAACCACACTGACCATCTGCAGCCCCACCTGCCACTGTGTGGAGTTATCCTCAAACCACATGTGACACAGGAGCACACTATGCTGGCCCGAGGGGTTCACACTCATCACCTGTTTAAAAATAATGTCCACCCCACTCAGGCCCAGGCAGACCACCCAGATGAGGGCGCACACAACCTGGGCATGTACGGTGTTGCGCCTCCAGCCGGAGCTGACGGCATGGACGATGGACAGGTAGCGGTCGAAGCTGATGCAGGCCAGGAAGAGGATGCCACTGTATCGGTTCAGTGAGAAGAGGGCGCCAGAGATCTTGCATGCTGCCAAACCGAACACCCACTGGTGAGCCCACTGCACGGCGAACATGGGCAGGGTGAAGGCCAGCAGGAGGTCGGAGATGGCCAGGTGGAGGAGGAAGGTGTCGGTCAGGGAGAAGGCGCATGCCCCGCCGCTCTGCGATTTTCGGTAGCGTCGGATCACACACAGCACCAGCACGTTGCCCACGACAGCCAGCAGGAACACCAGGGTGTACACGACGGGGGAGTACCTCTGTGCAAAGCCGTAGATGTCCCCCTGCAAGCACGGCGCTGCATGGGTCCTGCTCGTTTCAGAGGACGAGGAGTTGTCCTCGTCATAATCATAGTCCTGCTGACAGGAGAGAGAGACGGTCTCAAGCTTGGCGGAGATGGTTCAAGAAAAGCTCAGTTCACTGTTAAGTTAATTTAGTTGAGCCTCGATGAGGGCGCCTTTGACATGAAGGTCATACAGAGCCAATCAAAAAGCAACATGAAGATAATTCATGTATAGATATCAATTGATGAACCGTCCTCCTAACACATCTGGTAAAGGACAGAGTTTACAATCTGTCAACTAGAGAGAGAAGGAAATACCAAAAGTAATGTTTAACGTTTTCCTACAAAAGAAAAAGTCTGCGGCAGTATAAAGTGTAATAAAGGTATTGGCAGTAATAGTAGTTAATGTTGGCAGGCCCATTGTATATCTAAGTAATTGAAATCCACATCCACCACACTGTGGCTGCACCCAGACTCCTGGATCTGAACTATGTCTACTGGTGAGATGTGATGATGCACTGGATGATGGCAGCTGATCCTGGACTTTTATTATCAACAAGACTGCTTGATAAACAATATGTCTACTCAGATACCCTGCCAATAACTCCTCAATTTATTTACTTTCCATTATGTTACAAACTGTTTATTCTATTCAACGTTGTTATACTTTTATTTTGGCTTATTTTCTCAGTTACACGTGTCATCTATTGCACTTCTGTCCGCCCGGGGAGAGGGATCCCTCACATGTGGCTCTCTGAGGTTTCTTCCTTACTCACTATGAGGGTTGAGAACAGAGGATGTCTCACCTTCTTAAGCCCTATGAGACAAATTGGGATTTGGTAATATGGGCTGTACCTATACAATTTGACTGATTTGATTGATTGATATTCTTGTACTCACCCAGTAATCCTCTGTGGTTGGTGTGACCTGATCCATAGTTGTAGCAGAACAACCGAAACCCTCCGAGAGTCCTCAAAGCACCACCTGCTCTTACACACATTAGGGAAGCATCCCCTTTTTGGTCTATCTCTCCGTCTGCACTCGTCCAGATGAGGTGGGGATCAGAAAGGAGAAGTCAACATTTCAGGAACCGAATCCTCACACATTGTAGGCAGATGTAGCTATATAGTAGGAATGCGTGACTGTCTCAGGGGAATTATGACATCTATTTTTTAAATATGGCTGCAGCCAGCTGGGGCAGACAGGCAGTACGTGACTGGTGACCTCAATGTGGAAAAAAAAACATCTATTTTTTGCAATGTGAACCCACAGGCAGTTTTCGATACTTTGACATATACTTTGAAATGCTCACATAAAGGGAACCAAGAGGCAGAAATTGATTTGACAAAATAATCCACGAAAGGAGGAGAAGTGAAAGTGCTTTGTTAGCAGGAATTTCACAGTGTCCCCTATGTTATTTTCCCTGTTTTGATTTGTTATGGCCTGCACGTAGACTGTTGTTGAAACGTGGTGCTAACCCGACAGGAGTTGTTAGATTTGGTCAAGAGTTTTACAAAGCTTAAAAATATGTGCGACGTTTGTGTTAAGACAGTATTGGATCATAAAAATACTTTCTGGATGCAAACTATCACGCTGATGCAGGACACAACATTAGTTAAAGGTTAGATTCCCTTAAACAGAACACAACAGGAAATCCGAATGGTTAAAAATATACTAACAGATACATTAACATGATTATATGATGGTAAGGATGGTTTGGACATTCAGTAATAATGATTTCACAGTTTTTTGCAGATGCCTGATAAGCAGAAACGCCAAAGTCTGGAACTGCATTTTGTGTCCACAATGCAAATATTTTATTCACTTTGAAAGTTAAGGAGAAGATTTTAGAGGGAACTAAATAGAAAATATGTTCAAGAGATGTTGAAACCAGCTCGTTCAGTTTTACAATATAATTTCTCTAAAAGAAGTAATGTGTTAGTGTCAGAGGAACTGACGGCACTTGTGGTTTTATCTGTCTTGACCATGCGTCTTCTGGTAAATTATATTATTGTGCAACAGTTGTTTCTCTTCCTTCTGACATGGTCTGACCTATTGAAGGACAATGCATTAAACATACCACAGAAACCTATTGCTCTAGTTAGTTGTTGATGTATGTTCAGTTTACTAAATGTGAGATTCAATCCAAAGTGACTACGTGCAAGTCATTTCCACTATTGCAATATATCAAGCTCCCTTACAAACTGCAGATCCTCTAAAATACTAGAGCCAGTTATGTTTGAGAAAGACAAATTTAATGAATATTGCAAAAAGGTAAATCCTTGTGTTTAATGTTGATATTATCTTTACCTCCACATCTTAGTCTCCAGTCTTGCACAACCAATTTGCAATAATTATTCCTAAAACCAAATAGAATTGAAAGCCTTCATTGTCATTGCATCAAAGAAAGCAGTACGACAAGATCAGAGATGCTGGTGCTGAAAAAAAGTGCAAATGTATCAATATATATGATTATTAAATAAGATAATTTAAGAAATCCTTATTACACCACATAAGGAATAGGCTCAACCAGTGGTGTGACCTAAAAAAAGTCACTCACAGACTACAAGTCCTTGAAACCCATAACAAATACATGGCATCAGTAAAAAGAAGTTATGGCAGAAGAAGATTATTATACCTTTATTTTGATCTATTAAGAGGCCCCCGGGGAATTCAGACAGAACATAAAGAGTGTGGAGCAGCATTAAATAAATGTTTTAACCAGGTAGTGAAATATTTACAGATGTATGATTGCCTAGTGAGCAGCACAGGTATAAAAGTCAAGATTCAGAGATAGTGTTTGTTCCAGTCGAGCCTATAAAAGTAGTGAGCCCTGGGTTGGGCCAGGACTTTTATGGAAATACATCTTGTTAACTTTTTATGTTTTTATCTTGTGCAATTCCGAAATTTGATGCATCACCAATGTTTGTGTTTCTTATCATTTGTAGCTTGTTTGTTTCTGTACCTTATGTAGCTGCTCTATGGCTGAAACTGTGCTATTTTTTGTTGGATTTTTGTGCTTTTAATTTTGTTTTTTAATTTTTGGCAGAATAACACTAATGTAGTGCTTTGGATTTAATTTGAATAGGAATTATGTCTTTTTATTACCTCCACCAAGGAGGTTATGTGTTCGTCAACTCGATGAAAGAAATCAGGCATGTTTAGGGGTCTGATATTTATGAGTGTTGGTGATTTGACGTAGATTCAAGTAAAATTCTGAATCTCATGAATTAAAATGTGGTTTTATATACACAGACTGTTGGGCCTTAGCGGAGCTACACACTCTTCTGTGTGCCATTCTACTTATATTTATGCATATTGAACCTGTTTTGACCGTGTTATGTATAAACTCCACCCTAATGTTGAGCTAGCTGGCTCAGATAACATTAAAACAAAAAAACATATGTTCTCTAACCTCTCATCTTATGTAACCCCAGCATGCACGTGCTGGTAGCTACCCAGTGGTTTCTATTGAACTGTGTGTACCTCCGGATATACCACACAAATACACACAAGAAGAAAGGCCGAAGTATTGTTGCGCAAACCTTGTTCCCTGCACTAAAGGCGAACCCTAGTTTATAAACGGCTACAGTACAAACAGCCTCTGCATACCAGCTTTGTTCTTCAATTACTGTGCGCTGATAAAAAAACGCGTCACGTCAGGTGGACCCTTTAGAAAGCTGTAATACGCCCCAAAAACAAACATTTAACTTTTGTATTCACAGGGTGTTTGCACCAGGCTAAATGCTCATTGTGTGTCTGGTCATATCAGTAGAAACTGATCTCAGACATATGACTGATGTCACAATGGGTATAAGAGCTGTGGCCAGGCCCTCGCCCACCTGTTCCTGGGCCGGTGACCGTCGACACTGTCAGACCACAGCAACCTCAGGAGGAGAGATCAGGTGAGGTTTTGTGAAGCAAAGTTTGCTCCAAGCTGAGGGGGTTCAGTCCTGATTCACAGCAGACGCTTCAGGCTTTTTATTCAAATCATTTATCCTCAATAATTCCACTAATTTATTGCTATAAGTGAAGTAAACTTAATTGTTTTTGGGGCTGGAATGGAAACCTGCAGAGGCCTAAAATCCCTTTTCTTCTTGCAGCGATGGCGTTCCAGTCCAATGTGATCAGCTCGCAGCCTCAGGTCTCAGTCACCCAGTACACTGTGTCTCCTGGAATGTCGGATTGGAGCTCAAATGTGTGCGACTGCTGTGATGACTGTGGAATCTGTACGTGATTTGACGTAGACGAGCAGAAATCAGCCGTCACTGTGAAATGCATTCCAGTCTGACACCGTTGTCTTTGCCCTGCAGGTCTTTGTGCCACATTCGTCCCGTGTATTCTTGGCTGTAAGGTGGCTCAGGACAATGGGGACAGCTGCTGCATCCCCTTCCTTCCTGGTGCGATGATAGCTCTGAGGACGAGCATCCGCAGCAGACACCACATTCAAGTAAGTGTGCTTTGAGTGTGCTTTACCCTAAGTAATCCCCCCCCTCCCCCCCCCCCCCTCCGCGATAATGGTCCCAAGTTTATTTTGCCTGTTCCTTTCCCCCCAGGGCTCAGTGTGTGATGACTGGGTTGTCATGGCCTGCCTGCCTCTGTGTGGACTGTGTCAGATGGCCCGGGAGCAGAAGATGAGAAGATAAAAGAATCTATAAATAAGAAGGCACTTGTGGAAAACGTTCATTTCTTGGTCTGGACACCAGTTCTCCATCTCACATTCCAGTTTGCTTTATTCACACAAGTTTTCAACATAATAATAATAGCTGTAAGATCAGACTGAACTGCAATTTTATTTGTCTTTATTATTTTGTACTAATATACTATATACTGTATCTAATATACATATTTATACACATCACAGGTGTGGGCAGGTTTTCAGTGAGTTGGGAGAAAATAAATATTTCATTAGGCCTAAACCTTTACACCGAACCAACGTCTCTCATGTCCAGTTAAACAGCGACTCACTGTGT
Source organism: Pleuronectes platessa (assembly GCF_947347685.1). Taxonomy (NCBI): domain Eukaryota; kingdom Metazoa; phylum Chordata; class Actinopteri; order Pleuronectiformes; family Pleuronectidae; genus Pleuronectes; species Pleuronectes platessa. The sequence continues at coordinate 8,521,740 of NC_070635.1, forward strand.
TGAAATTGTCTTCATGCAACAAACTGGCGAACAAATGAAGAAGGAAAGGCGGATCTTCACACTTCAGTGTGACGCAACAAGTTTATTGTGGTGAATTTACAAGAGTTAATACTTTTGAATATATTAGTATCAGAATATTGTTCCCATTGCATATTAGTAACATGTTCATCAATTAATACAGAAAATAAATATGATGTATTTAATGGCAAATGCATTCAAACAACAGTGTTTCAATAAAACTTTGTTGGATTATCATGTTGGGACTTTTTCTTTTTTTGTTGCTATGACTTAATATGGAAGGAGAGGGAAGGGTTGTACCCGCCTTCCTCTTTCTAGTTTTCGTGAGAATCTAAAATGATCACGGTGCAAGGAAGCTTTTGATGAAGCAAGGTCAGCTGAGAAACAATCCACTGAGCAGGTAAGACTGACATTGCAAAACACTGCGATTGAGTGTCATTTCTTTTACATATTCTATGTACAAATTTTCTGTATTTTTATTTGATATCATTCTTCTATTTTCTATTTTAACATCTTCTTCCTTCTGACCTCATCTGCTGCTGTAACAAGAGAATTTGCCCAGCGTGAGATCTATCAAGTTTAGCTTAATATGTGAAGTAAGATATTTAGTGATGGTTTTTCTCGTCACGCCAAAATGAAAACAGTTACGTTAGAGATTAACTTGAGGATGACAAAACACACATTTCAAAGAGGGTTGAATTAGAAACGTATGGGAGAATATTCGTGACAGATACTGTTTGTTATAATGTTTATCCAAGTATATCAACCGTTTGATAGCATGTTTTTAACAGTGTCACATGTAAATCTAAATGAAGTGATATGCGTGTCTGGGGGAGGATTAGGAGGAACTCAAGAGCGGAGAGAAAAGGGATATGAAAACACTAAAGAAGAACCGAGTTAACCTCTGTTTTTGAACATTTCTCTAGAAACACCTCATCCAGCTGTGCCATCCCAGGTGAGGACGACGGGTTGCTTTAAGGAACCTGGAGACAGCGGAGCTCGGTTCTGGGTGAGATGCAGAAACATCAGCGAGCAGCGGCTTGAATTGCAGGTGCAGCGCAGACCATCATAAAAAGGGTATTTGTATTTTGTATTTTAAGACTCAATGTCATTTCTATCTTGTTCAGTTTTGTAATGTTTCGGACTTTATAGACGGTAAAAATGTATTTTCGTCTTTCAAATAATTATTTGAGATACAAACAGGATGTAATGCATACAATTATAATGATATATTATCAGCGTTTGGAGAACTTTACCATTCTAACATAAACCAATTAATACCTATAACATTTTAGAGAGGATATCCTTGTCCTTTAAAGCAGGGGTCTTCAACATTTTTCAGACCAAGGCCCCAAAGCTGGTGAAGAGATGGAGCAGGGACCCCATACTATATATATTGTATAAAATTGTGTTTTATATTAAACTGGGCCTATTGCCATGTATAATCATAGCTACCCTGTTATTGTGCATTCAATACTAAACTATTCAAATATTACACAGGTTCATATATTCATGTTTTTAATTTAAACATGTGCAAGGTACAGGTGGCCATGCCACTGCCATTTATAAACATACATCTTGGATACAACACTGAGCTATTACAATAATTCAGAGATTCATGTTTTTATTTTAAACATACATGTAGAGGCAGTGAATCCTCAAGCCTTAGTGAGATGTCGGAACCTGATGGGTAGCACACAACCTATCTAACCTTGGACGGATGGAGGTTTATCAGGCAGAGGGTCATATCAGCCTCACAATTTGTTGGATGCATGTTAATGTCTATTTAAAGACATTTCAATTTGTGGGGGAAAAATTGATTGAAAAAAAATTTAAAACAAAAAAATTGTCTCAACCAAGAATGTCGTGACCCCCCTGTAGTACCTCCGCGGACCCCTTGTTGAAGACCTCTGCTTTAAAGGTACAGGGACACTGTAAAATGTGCAGTATGAATGGTGATATGTGTACATTACATATAGGATTGTGGGAAGAGGTTTGTAAAAGTACTTCCTGCTTAGAAAGGAAGAATATTCAAGTCCTGTTGTCCTGGTTTGAAACCGTAAGTTTCAATTCCCTCATTCAACATGACGTGATGTGTTATTTCCTCCTCTCTATCTTCAGATACCTGTGCCATCAACAAATCAACGACCCAGAGTTCTCTCCCACAGATACAAGCAAACCAAATCAAAAGAGACAGAAGATTCAAAGGCGTTTTTCTGGACTGAAAGAAGAGAAAATGTCCCGACTCACTCATCAGTTCTTGTCGGTTGCACTTATGCTGGGTGCTGCTCAACTCATCAGATGTTACAGCTTTAACAACTGCATTGCTGACGCATACTCAAAGGGAGAAGGCTTCAAATGCATCAACCGAAAGGCAAAAAACATATCTGCCATTATAAGGGATCTGCCGTCATCTGTCACCAATCTCAACGTCTCACTTAATCAACTGCGGGACATTCCCGACCACAGCTTTAAGCATCTGCCAAATCTTCAGAACCTCAGATTAGATCAGAACCACTTGATAAACATCAGTCAACAAGCTTTCCTTAACTTGAATCAACTTCACTCCCTCAATTTGTCTTTCAACAACATATCCCAGCTCGACCCGCTTGTGTTTAAGGGTCTTCACAACCTCACCTTTCTCTCGCTGACCAACAATACATTAAAGCAGCTTCCTGAGGGACTTTTCTCTTCCAATCTCAATCTGACCACTTTAATCATGGGGCAAAACCTTCTGATGAATTTCTCCGGGATCGTCGAGTCAGTGTCAAATCTGACGAATCTAGAGACACTGGACCTTTGCTTTAACAGTTTGACCTCCCTCAGCCACGCAAATGCGTCACTACCCACATCCCTCAAAAAATTGTATTTGTGTAGAAATCAACTGACCACGTTAGGATGTGAACGTTCATTTCTGGTGTACATTAGACTTCTAGACTTGTCGTACAATTTCATGCTCCCAACGGTGGCTTTTCAGGGAGTGAACTTGAAACATTTGAATTGTTTGCGTTTGCGTTCAACGAGTGTCAAGGTAGTGGAGTTCTTAAATACCAGTGACATCGATGCAAGACGCGTTGATTTCTCTGGCACAGGTCTGACAAATGACAGCCTGCTCACAGAGCTGTGCACGTTGTTAAAAAGAAAAGTGAAAAAGATCAAAAATTTGCGGCTGGGTAGTAATTCTATTAGCAGTCTTACCAACAACACTCTGTGCCATTGTCCTGAAATCACAAGGTCTCTGGATCTATCTCGCAATAAACTGAGAAAAACAACTTGCCTTACATTCCTCGATAGACATAGGGACATAAAGATCCTTAATGTGGAGCATAACCTTCTCTACTATCTCAATTCCTGTCAAAACCATACCAAGATTCACGTCCAAGAGCTGAGCTACCGTTACAACCGCATCCTCTCAGTGAAGGCTTCTGCTTTCTATAATGTGCCTTATATCAAGAAGCTACTACTTAACATAAACTCAATCGCTTTTCTGCATCGTTATGCTCTCAAAGGGCTCAGCCAGCTTGAGAAACTCCGCTTGGACAACAACCTCTTAACTGATTTGTTTAAAGAGAACTTTGAAGATAATGTCAAACTGAAAACCCTTAACCTCCGCAACAATCGTATTTCTGTCATCTTCAATTCGACCTTCCTCATGCTCAGGAATCTGACTATATTGGACCTCGGAGGCAATAAGATCTCTCATATTAAGCCGTCAGGTCTGGATGGACTCATAAGTCTGTCCAAACTGTATCTAGATGGAAACAACCTCCGACAGGTTGACTCTTCCCTCTATCATGTATTTCAAGATACGCTCACAACGCTCGATCTACAGAGTAATCGAATTCGTTTCTTAACCGAAAATAAGGAGTCACCATTTAAGAATCTCAGCAGGCTCAGTGATTTGAAATTGGATAGGCAGCGGCCTTATGGCATGACTATTTTACCCCGCACTTTTTTCCGTGGCCTGCACTCACTGAGATCCCTGTATCTGACCTACAATAATCTCTATGATATTTCCCCGGATGTGTTCGATGATCTGACAGGCTTGCGTTTCCTCAACCTGGACAGCTGCTGTGTCGGGGTGATAAAACTACGTCCAGGAGTGTTCAAAAATCTGAGAAATTTGACCGAATTGGTTGTAGAAAATATGGGCATTCAGAACTTCTCAAAGCAGGTTTTCGGGAATCTTACACGGTTACGCAGGTTGCAGATGAACCGCAATGTGATGCAGAGTATTCCTGTGGATGCACTACAAAGTCTACCTAACCTCGACTACCTTGACATACGCAATATTCCTTTAAGCTGCACCTGCAAGAACATCTTGCTGCAAAATTGGACACGATACGACCCAAATGTCCAGGTAGTCTATCTGTACAATCTGCTGTGCCAATCTGATCCATCGATTAAATTCTACAACTTTGACACCAAAGTTTGTTTCATAGATCTAGGTGAGTACATGTTCTTCAGCACAGCAGCTGTGCTCTTCCTGTTCACAGTCTCTCCTCTTCTTTATGTCAAACTCTATTGGAAATTCAAGTACAGCTACTATGTGTTCCGTTCCTGGTTTAGTGAGCAGTGGCGCAGACTCAGGGAGGAGGAGGAAAACTGTAAATATGATGCCTTCATTTCCTACAATTCCTCTGATGAACAGTGGGTCATGGATCAGTTAGTGCCCAACCTGGAGGGAAATGGATCGTCTTTTAAACTTTGCCTACATCACAGGGACTTTGAACTGGGCCGCGATATCGTGGACAACATCGTCTCTGCCGTTTACAGCAGCCGGAAAACTATTTGTGTGGTGAGCAGGAATTTCCTACAAAGCGAGTGGTGTTCCCTGGAAATCCAGCTCGCCAGCTACCGACTCTTCGATGAGCACCGAGACGTTCTTCTGCTCGTGTTTCTGGAGCCGATCTCGGAGAGGAAGCTGTCATCCTATCACCGCATGAGGAAAGTCATGCTAAAAAAGACCTATCTGCAGTGGCCGGGCTCAGACTGCACCGATCCAACGCAGGCCCAAGACCTGTTCTGGAATCAGCTACGTAGGGGGATAAGGATGGAGAGCAGACTCGAGACAGAAGACAGCACCAAATGTGATGATAAAGCTGAACATTTAGAGACATCAGATGAAAAATGTTACTTGCTACCTTAAAACACAATGCTTTAAATTGAAATTTAAGAGGTAAACCCTTCAGCATGTTAAACAAATAATGAATTAATGTTGTAGCGAGAGGGTCACGAGAATATCTGAATATCTGAATGTACAGTGTGATGCATTGTAGATCAACAAAAAAGTAATTTTTATTAGCATGAATCAGCATTGTCATTTAACATCTGGTTATCAGAATAGCTTTATTTTGTGTATTTTATTCGCTATATTTGAAGCTTGGCTTTCCTCTATTGTACAATTGCACAAAGTGTTTTCTTCCATGTTAATGCAGCCCATATACAAAAGGAATAACTGAATAATTTTCACAATAGCACAGCCTTTGCAAATAATATTCCTCTGTACAGAATTTCCCATTATAGCACATGTGTTAATGAAGACGTGCTCTGTAAATTAAAACAATGCTCCAGAGATGCAGACAACTCCTAATCGTGTGTTTCTTTATCTATTGAACAACACAAATGAATAAAAGAGCAAACTTGAGATAACAACTATTGTTATGACTTTCAGTGCTAAAAATGCCACCACACAAACAAACTAATATTTTCAACGTCCGTGAAAAAGATAAACATTTTGTTTAGTTGGTCAAACAAACAACTTGTCAAGGACACATCAGTACAGTTTCATAGGTGGGAAGGACCAGAGCTCAGGGCTTGGTAAAGAGGAAAGACGAGGTGCTGGGCCTCTTTCTAGCAGGTGAGAGGGGGGGTAGTGGATCATGTCTGTGTGGTAGGAGCTGATGGGAGGGCCAGTTAACGCGGGTCTGGATTGGTTGAAAGGCTGGAAAATGCTGCTGGGATTAGGATGGTGAATTTGGGAGGAGAAGGAAGGAGTGAAAGAAAATCTATCGGTGTGAAACGGGTGTTGCTCTTGGGGAAAGTGCATTGGCCCTGCTGAGTGTCTATCTATCAGCTGTGTTTGATAAGGAAAGAGGGGCTTAGTGTCGTTATACTGAGGCCCACAGCTCTTCTCTCTGAATCCTCTGGTGTGGTCACTAATGCTGTTATCAAAGGGATCAAAAAGGACAGACTCTTTGCATTTAGTCCTGTTGAGACCGACATCCCATTGCTGAGATGCTGAGGCTTTGTCTCCCCAGCACGAGGTGGGAGAGGACGTGAACAAATAATCACGTTCAACGTTCATGCGGAACTCGGGACAGGAACTCAGTCTGAGGATATCGTCCGAAGGCCTGGCAGAAGAATCCACAGAGCTCTTCAATGAGTCAGCGTTCTACACAAGAAACACCAGAGAGCGTTTTATTCCAAACATTGTCTGATGATTATAAAATAAAGGAGTACAGCTGGGGCCTATATGAAACTGATTTAAATGTGAGAGTGGCAGTTTAAACCTACCCCTTTGCGGCTCTGCTGTGGCTGCAGACTGGACTTCAGGGTAAAATGCTTGCTTCTCCTTTCTCTCAAGGCTGTGGTGTCAGAACATGGCACACCAACCGCGTCGGCTTGAAATGCTGATGCATCTAAATAGAAACGATGACACAGCTGAAAAACATGTATGCAGTGCTCAACAGTGCATTTTATATTAAGAAATTAAATCAATGAACTCCTAATAGAGATTCCCAATATCTGAGAACGGTCTTAAACCTGTTTCAGTACATGCCACTGCAATGGGACATATGTGAAGAAATGTGCCAATAAAAGATAAAGAAAAAGGCCTCAAGCAAGTAAACGTGATTGTTTGTGCTGCAAATGTAAAAACATCATTCAACATGTTTATCAGACATAAAAGATACTTTCAGTGTGTTGAGTTAAATGACACTGAATGTTAACACAACTGTCTTTATAAGACAAACTCCACGGCCCAAAATTGTTGAGATGAAACTTTTCAGATCAGTCGATATCAATAATCATATTCAATAAAAGTGCCATATTTTACTTGTTTCTGTTGATGAGAACTGGGAACCACAATATGTAAACATAAGAACGTTGTGACTGTATGATGATATATAAATGATCACATAAAAACAATCTTTTAACAAATCACAATTTGTTATTATTATTGAGAATTCTAAAGCTGTGTCACTGCCAACCTGTAGACGAGAGCTCACTTTTATCTGTCATGGTTGCCTCCTGGTCACGATCCAAGTGGCGGCGGCGCTGCTGATAGAGAAGGTTCTCCTGAAGCCGGGGTCCATGCCTCTCCCTCAGGGCCTTCAGCAGCACCTCCCTGCTCTCTGCCAGCAGGTTTCTGCTCCTCAGACGTGGGAACTGAAGACAGTCACACAAACGTGCTCCCACTGCGGAGACGCACTTCGATATACAGCCAGGATCTCGTCTGTGCTGTGTGAGGAAGCTGTTGGTCGCAGGTGAGCTGGAGAGCTGAAGTGGACTTGGGCTGAGACGACGAGCGTGTGCCGGTTGAGCAGGAGGCTCCTGGTTCCTCGGAGTAGAAATCAATTTCTTCTTTACCTTCTTATAAGACCTCTTCACAATGTCTCCGTCGACAGTGGGAGTGAGCTGAAACTCTGGGTCCTTCTCGTTGACCTCCTTACTTATAACAACTTCAGGGGAGCTGTGTTTGGATGAGAAGATGCTTTTGTAGCTTTCAGATGAAAGATCATGTTGTTGCTGTGGTCTCTGCCCAGGTGTAATATCTGACTCATGACGGATTGGCTTCTCTTTTTCCTGGCAAACAACCGGCGTCTTTGCAGCACCGTCTTCTTTCCTCTCAAACGGCAAAACCTCATCAATGCCGGCCTCTAACATATCTCTACTGGAGAAAGGAGAGGGAACGTGAGGTGTCAAAGATGGATGGTTCTCTTCTTGTGCTTCCTGTCCACCTGTCTCCAGTCTCCCCTGTTGACCTAACAAGCGTTGAATGTCAATGGACTTCACCTCGTGGTTGAACAGGCCATGGTGTCCTATCAGGCGGCTGTCGGTGATGATGCTGGGCTCCTGTGTGGCGGTAGCGACCTTTGAAAATGGGGCATCTTTTCTTGAATTACGGATTCCTCGACAAGAGTTATGGAAATGTTCCCTGCCTTTACTGGTTTGGCAATGGCAGTGATGGTGATATGGTTTCGTCTTTGAAGCCTCTTTCCCCAAGTCTTTCATCTGGCTCCTCTCCTTGCGAGTTTTCAGTCGTTTTATTTTCGGCTGCCCATCGGTCTTGCGAGGGATTAAACATTTGCAGGCTGCAGAGAATCTGTCCACTGAGCAACACCTTTTATATGTTGCCTGTGATGTCTTCTCTTCTTTGGTTGATGAATCCCTGACACACATGTGGCTCATGTTTGCTTGATTCTATGAAAACACAGCTACAATTAGTGATTTGTAAAGAAATACAATGCAGAGATAAGAGAGAGATGGGTCAATTCTACAAGACGTCGGGTCTGAGTCATAGACCTTTTATAAATAATGGAACACTTATTGATTTCCACCAGCTTTCCAGAAATTAAGCCAAAATATCCTGGATATAAAGGTCATTGATCATCAATTTTTTTTAAGTTTCAAAATATCATGTGGTATGACCGTTTTCACAGCTGGTATGTAGTTGCCACATTTGCATATCATGTGGTAGGACCTAAAAAAAACTATGAATTCTAATTTATTTCAAAAAAATATATGATTTGATTATAAATTTCAAAGTGACCGATGGTGCTGACCTAGTTTATTTTATTTAGGTGCCAATTCTGTGGCTGTAAATTTTGACTGAACTAGAAAAATATCATGTGGTGCGACCAAATGTGGTTCGATCATTGCAGAGTGTTTTACATGAAAGATATATGTCCTAGATTGGGAGTTTTGGGGCTTTTTAAAATTCAATTAATGATTTATATACATAAAGTACTTTATTTTAGTATTATTTGGAAAATATGTCTATGCAATTAGAGTATTTATTTCTAGTCTTCAGAAACAACGGTTTATGGCAATTTTTGTAAATTATCATGAATAAATACCACCCCAAAACTGTAACATGTAATTTTATCCCGGTTATTTTGAATTTATTAGTGATTTATTATTTATTTGTGTTTATTTATTTATATTCATTTAAATTTATTTGACCAGATGCCACTTCCAAGCAAAATAAAAACTGCTCGCCATATGCAGCGGGTTAATTCTGATCCTGTGGCAAGAGCGGAGAACCTTGCTCAGAGAAGAGAAAGGTATGTTAAAACATTTAAAAAATGAAAACTACAAATAAAGCAACATGAAGTCTTGTGTGTTTGTCATTACTGGACGAAATGCATATTTGCATTAAAATGTCTATCATTAGTCCAAAATAACTTATTGATTTATGGGATGACATAACATATCTTTTTCAGCTACGAGACAAATAAACGGCAGGGCGAGATTCCATATGCCAAGTCAAGTGAGTTGACATATTAATCACTGATACAGTATGCTTAAATAATTGTTATTTTTTAAACATTTTTATCAATTTTATGCACTTTAGCAGAAAAATAAGTCTACTAACTACATTTAATAAGGGGACGGTGACATTAAAGATCTACTTTGTTACTTTGGACTTTATATTATTGAGAATTTGTAAAAAAAAAAAAAATCCTGCATGAAATTCCTGCATTAAAATAATCTATCATGACAGTTTGGATGATTTGAAATGGTAATTTATTATCACACTAGCATTTAATTATCACGGCAAACAATTACGCTGCACTGAACTGTAATTAAAATACAAAAAAGTTAAAATAACGAAACCTGTGATTATAACTTGTGAACGAATATCATTCACGTCTTACTAAACCTAGTCTCAAACCACGATAGTATTTCAGATGCAAGAAGTTAATCATGACAACAATTTAAACAAGCTTGTTGACAAACCTTATAGAAAATAACAAATTGAAGGCATCTGAGATTCAATAAATCATTAATAACAAAAGAATTAACCACAAAACTGATCATATAATGGGATGAGAGCCTTCTGATTATTGGGCATCTTCACACTTTCTACAGGTTACATCTTAAATCATTACAAGTTATAACTTAAACAACTAAACAATAAAGTCTTACCTTGTTTACGCGGCGAGTAAAATCAATAACCATCGATCACGTGGGACAAACATCCATGCAACTGTCTTGCGGCTCCAGACGTTAGGATCTCAGATCGTGTGTTAGCCAGTTAGCTTGTTAGCTTGTTAGCTTGTTCGCTAGTTAGCCGACAGGTGGTGATAACCTCCAGCTTCAGGTGGATTTCAACGCGGAGCTCCAACCTGTATGAAGTTACAGTAACTTCACTGGCTCCAGACACGTGTACTACCACATATAATCACTCGTATACAGATATTTGTACACGGAGCTACTTCGTGCTGAGATTACCTGTCGTTATCTGTTGTTACTTGGCAACATGCAGAGGACAGCGTTGCCAGATTGGGCCGACAGGGGGCAGCACGATCTGTCCAACCGTCAAAAACGAAGTTCTTTAAATTTAATTTATTAGAATAATTGTGTTTGTTCTCATCCTTTTTTTCTTTATCTATCTATTATATGAGATTTAATATTAATGCAGTTGAAGGATTTTTCTCCTGAAAACTTGTTCAGGAATCAGGAAGTATATGACGCTTCCACGATGCATTCAATGACTTACAAAGTGGTTGGGAAGCAATGGAGCACCATTTTTTAAAGCCTAAATTAGTTGGAATTTTGGCTAATTAACTATGTCGATTTGCCTATTGGTACCTCAGGGGTGCTTTGCTTTGTTTGATTTCCTGTCAACCATCCCTGGGTAATTTTGACACTGAAGAAAACATCAAAATCTGATCATTCTCAGGCAAGTTCTGAACAGTATTTTATATTTATTTTACAGGTGGACGTCATGTTTACATGTGTAAATTATGCATAATCTTGCTTTGTGACATAGTGCTGGAAGTGGCCTTTAGAGGATGAGTATACTGGGTGAAAGGATAAAATATGCAGTAATACTAAAACAGGTTGTGGCATTAAAACGATGAAGGTATGAGGAGGACCAAAATGCACCAGTACCAGCTTAAACATGTGCCAAAAGGCAAAGTTGGTGTCTGGAATCATGCAGTTGATGCCCAGTTCTGATTATCTATTTTCCGAAATATGTTTTCCAGTCTTCAGCTTTCATACTTTGGTCACTGTTTATCTGGTGTGATGCTTTCCTGCATCACAACCTGACGTAAGAACCTCGAACCAGCTCAAAACCATGATGTGACGATTAACGAAAACTCCTGTCCCACACTTCCATGACATTTATGTTAAACAGCTGCCACATGTGGTGTCAGGTGTTCCTAATAAAGTGCGAAGTAAGTGTTAAGTACAGGTTGATAATAAGTGCATTTGCATGTCCCTGTCATCTTGTATCTTTACCTCACCTCTCTCCATCCACACCTTCTTTTCAATTTGAAACCCATTTGAATTTAGTTCAATTCTTTGGTGGGTGGAAACCACAAAACGAAACTACCTAACTATATTTACATATTTCGTTTTATATTTTATGTATTAGGCTGTACACATGATGGAATGTAACACATAATTAAAAAAATCATAATAATTCACTCAAGACAAGATGATGAATGCAGTAAGATTCAATCATGTTCATTACCTTTTTTTTATATGTTTTCGAATCAGGGACTTGGGGCCCAATTTTCATACTCAGCATTTTTAACATACATTATTTTTAATTATATTACCTTGCTTTATATTTGTGTTATTTGTCTACCTCATTCTGACTTTCCTGTTGCTGTAACAACTGCATTTCCCTGGTGTGCAGATCAATAACGTTTTACATTAACTTCTTTCAACATAAACAACTATAATAAAGTAGCAAACACATGCTGTGACTTAATACTTTTTTTAGCAGTCGGCTAAACATTGATGCACAAAACGATAAAGTGTTAAATAATAAATCACAACTGAGCTAACTGAAGTTATACCGACACACCATTTAAATGAAGTGGCCCAATTATGCGGAGAAACCGCCCAAACTGGCAACGCGGGCCGCGCACGTCTCTGCGCAGCACCGTCTCCAACCAACGAGCTGGACGAGTCCACCTACACAGACGAAGGGGGGTACATCCTCTCATTCTTCCTCTTCTCTTTCACTCCAGAAACTCGTTACTTATCATCTAATCGCACCATATGAAACAAACGTCATTTCCAAACATGTACCGATATTAAAATGTCACCAAATACTAAACTGCATGAATACATACATGATGCTGCCCTTACGCGACAATGGTACGCGCAGCTGTAGTAAAAATTACTTCCTGAAACTGAACTTGGGGTTGACGATGATATTTTGATTTAATGGCAGCAGATTTCCATTAATATCTCCGAAAGCAGCCGCCGTGCGAAGCTGCGTTTTGCACCGGTGGGAATTGAACATCTGTATCAACCAGTGTTTGACGGGTAATTTCCTGTCGCACCACATCTGTCTTGTGTTTCTGCGAGGAGGAGAAGGAGAGGGAGGAGGAGGCTAGCTGGCTAACCGCGGCTAACCACCCTCCATAGATTTAGCTGCACAGGGATATTTGATTCATCGGTTTTGTTTCCTCCCCCCCCCAACCAAAGCCCCCAGTAGCACAGCCCCATCGTGACTGCGGAGCAAGTGCAGCGTCCCGTCATGAGTGCAGAAGACCCCAACCCCGCCGCCACACCCACTCCCTGTGAGGACATCCAGGGAGACGGACGATGGATGTCTCTGGTGTGTGAGGACTCCTCCTTGTTATCATGCAGGTTTCTGGGTCTGGCTGCCCTGGTTTGACTCCGCTGCAGCAACAGCACCAGGCCCGGATCGTCAGGTTGCTCCAGTGTGAATGAGTGGTGTACACCTTGATGACTGAGTGTGGGAGCTGTGAGGAAGGTATCATAGCTGGTGACGAGGATCCGGGTCTGACACATTGTGCTGCACGTTGCTCAGGGCAAGAAAACAGTATCTATAATGATCAGTTTATACATTTCATCAATAGCAGCATAACAAGGCTCAGTATATATATATATATATATATATATATTGCTTATGCATTGTGCAAGAGCAGTGAGGAGGTATAGGACATAATTGAACTCATATTTGTCAAATGTTTTAGCTGTTTATCAGAACTTTAAAACCACAACCTTTTGTGATAACTCTTGATATTAACTGATTTGAATCGAGTCTACAGATTTGAATTTTTTAATAACAGCCAGCAATTGTTACAATCGGGCTCTAAAACAAAGCAGATTAATAATTCATTGGTTGCCATTTTATTGTATAGGTGACATGACTGTATTGTAGAGCTGCTACAGTATCTCTGGTCAGTCAAGATTTTTGCAAACGTCATTTTCTGTGCTGTGAAACCTGATGTTCCAAGTTCAATCAATTTATCAGAATTATGCATATGAACTAACAATTAAACTAATGTTTAGCTCCAGTCCTACTGTCCAGTTTAAGTGTAAAAAAACTCAATACTAATAGATTTCATAATATTGAGCATATTATGCTTTGATATTTAATACTCTCCTAAAATATCGTATCCAGTATTCAGGCAAATAAAAAAAGATTTCCATCTCTGGGCTATGTACAGTAAACAAAATGTACGTTTTGTATGTGTCTCAGAATCTCATGCACATTTAAAAAAAAAAAAAAAGTTTTTATAGAACTACAAACAACATTTATTTACATTATGGATTCATCTGTATATAATTTAGAATATTTAAGCAAATTGTTTAAAATGTATATATTAGACTCTCCTTAAGGCCCAATGAGATGTAGTCTGTTTGCTTGTTCAACCATCAGTTAAAAACTTAAATTTTTGCTTTAAACTTAATCTATTACCATGTTAATTGCTGATTACTTTTTTTTATTGAGTGACTGATGAATTATTGGAGCTCTGTTTACTTTTTCTGTGCTCAACTGTAATGCCTTACCTTTAAGAGTCGCCTCTGATGTTGCATCTTTTGGGATGTTTGTTAAGAAATGTCTTAAGATTTGTTTTTCCCTTTTTCTCTCTGCAGCACAACCGCTTCGTGTCTGACAGCAAAGACAAAGAACCTGATGTCCTGTTTGTTGGCGACTCTCTTGTCCAGCTCATGCACCAGTTTGGGGTAAAACATAAAACACAATCCTATATGTGTCCTTTCTGTGTGTTGTTTTTGACACCTTTTGATGTTCTCATAAACACAAATGCACACTGTCTAATCGTGTGACTTTATTGATCAGCATGTGGACATGTTGTGGTTTGCCTGCAGATATGGAGGCAGCTGTTCTCTCCTCTCCATGCCCTAAACTTCGGGGTGGGGGGTGATGCAACACAACATGTGCTCTGGAGACTGAGCAATGGCGAACTGGATAACATCCGCCCAAAGGTCCAAAACGCTGCAAACATGATCACGCTTTATGTATTCACACAATAGGCTCATTGTGCTCAAGTTTCTGCTGAGATTCTAAATCCAGGTACACATGACCCCAAGCTATCAATGACATCTGCTTAGTCACACAATCTTTCCTCTTTTGTTGTTGCAGGTTGTCGTGCTGTGGGTAGGCACCAACAACCACGGCCACACTCCTGAACAGATCTGTGAAGGCATCATGGCTATTATCCAAGTCATCAAGAACAAGCTCCCCAATGCCAACACGCTTGTGCTCGTAGGTTTACTCTGATACCGAAAGTGTTCATCTTCTTATTTGTTCATGCAACCGTCCAATTGCACAGTTTTACCCTCATCTCAGTTTTATTAGTTCAGGTAAACTGGCTTAGATACATTGCCGTTGTTTTGTTCAAACTTTTCCAAGTCTGTCTTCAGGCCAGACCCACATGACGATGTATAACTTAGAAATTTAAAGTTCTTTTCCAGCTAAACACTATGATATTCCCCATATGAAAGAGGAAGCAAGACACATACATTTTCCGTTCCGTATTTGTCCCATATGACCAAATCAGCATGTGTAAAAACAGAGTGACCCAGATGCATCTGCAAGGTATTTCTGCATCCTGTAGGGCTATAGACACAATCTAAAGTTTATATACACCAAAAAATGGAGATTTCTTCTTCATAATGACAACATTTTCATTCCATTGGACACAGTTGGAAACAGTTTTTCTATAGGGAAGATATTTATGGAAAGGTCTGGGAGCATTGAATTTTTTAAACAATACGTATTGTACATACTTTTGTTTTCCAGGGTTTACTGCCCAGGGGTAAACTGCCAAACCCTCTGCGGGAGCGAAATGCCAAAGTGAACCTGCTGGTGCAGGAGGCCGTATCGACCCTCCCCCACGCCTCCTTCTTCGACGTCAACCCCGGCTTTGTCGCCTCCAACGGTAGCATTTCCCACCAGGACATGTACGACTACCTTCACTTGACTCCCCAGGGCTACCAGGTCGTGTGTCAACCCCTGCACGCTCATATCAAGTCCATGCTAGATAAACCTGCTGAGAATTGAGCAGCCAGTGCACCTGCTTACACTACCACAGTGGTCCTCCTCCCTGTTCCCAGAGAGCATCGCAACCATCAGTCAATTATTAAGGGCTAAGAGCTGCACACACTATTTGTGCAAGTCCTCTCCAAGGTCAGGGTTGGTGACCACTGTCAGAGGTAATGGGACCATTAAGTTTTTGGTGTGTGTGATACAGTCAAAAATTAAATGTACTGTGCTATAGAGAGACAAAGTCCTGCCTTTATTCCCGGTAAGCGTCTGTTCCACTAGCTTTTTGTTTCAAAAGAGTTTTTCAACAAAATGGTTTATTTAATTTCTTTGCCACATGACATAAGGGGAACTATTGGCATTATCCATTGAGATCAGAATGGTTATTAATAAAGGCTTTAAAAAGATGCAGCAACTTGAACATGCTGTAGGTCAAAACATAAACTCTGCACCTTTTAAAACTTTTATTTATAACGTTATGCTCTCTCCAGCTACAGCTCTCCTCTATCAAAGCAGCTTGATTTACCTGGACTTTTTAAGAAGAAGCCTTCTATGGCAAAATGTACTGTCAGAGTGGAGTTACTGGCACATTATTTGAGACAGGCTGTGAGACTGTAGCACTCAAGGTTCCAAGAAATCTGATAAAGAAATCGACAAGATACAAGAAATGCCCTGTGTAAGAAATTCCGTTAATTTGTCTTTTGGTATTCTCAGTTTCACTAAGTTTAATCAATTCAGTTCACTTGTCAATAGCTTTATTCGCTCTTGTTGTGATGCCTTATGTCTTTTTGTACATGTTAAGTTGAACGACCAAATGTTTTTCACTGCCCGTTACTGCCTACTTGCGTTTCACGTCACGTTATCATTATTGTCCTTGTACCTGTTTGCTTTACCCGTTGTGACAGTGACAGATTTTGTTGTGAAAGGCTGTGTTTATTTGAGTAGCTTGTGAAGTCACATTAATCCGCCTATAGTTGCTTGTGCTTCAGGTGCAGTCCTCTCTGAAATGTAATGTCCCATTAAGTAATCTGAACGGCTTTACTTCACACTACAATGCTTCTGAATTATGCCCCAGGGTGGCTGATTGTGTAAGTGATAGAAAATGCATTAAACATGGAGACCAAATGATTTCAGGATCCCTTGACTGATTGATCAGATCTGCGTGTTGATGATCATTTATTATCAATGCAGTGCTGCTGCTTTTGTAGATCACTAGATTCATCTGTAGAACTGTACATATACACAGGTGATGCCCATAAGAGATCTACTGTTTCTGGACGACTGGTTTCTGTCTGAGGAATATCCGAAACCGCAAGGGAGGGACGAGTATCGCTTTGCTCCTATCTCCATTCATCTGGCACCTCCTCTAACAATTACCACACATAATACAATTTATCATACTTAGTATTTAGTTTGTATTTAGTGTCTCATCAGTTTATATGTAATGACAGCCTCAGTTCCAGAGGAGCTCATTTTTCTAACCCATGCTGCTCTCGTGTATCTGGGTCACTTGGGAAAGGGAAGAGAGATGCAGCCTATTTCTGCAGTTTGACAGACGTAATAAAAAACATGGAAAATGCCTGATAAATTGTCTCCACAAAACTGATTGTCGATTTTTATTGATAAATAAATAAGTACAGCGAATCACAGCATGATCAAATATACATTTACTGACAGTATAATATTATCACACAAAACAAAAAGAACTAAAGCAGGGGAAGAGACTTGCAGTCTTTCCCCTCTGTTAACCTATGTACGTGTATAGATATTTCCTTTTAATGAAGCTGGCTCCAGGAAAGTGACCTCCGCCACCACAACCATAACATTAACCATTCTACTTTAACTCGCTAATTAACAGTTAAGATAAATAAAAATTAAAAAACGCAAAGCAAGCATTGCAATAAAGAGATAATTTGCATCTTTGACATTGGCTTGAATATGATTAATATTGAGTATGTTCCCTTTTATGTTACAGTATGTTTGTTAAATAGACTGTAGAGGGAGAAAGAGGCCTTTGCACTCTGGCTATGTATTCCTCAGTGCCGAGGGCTCAGGTGAACAGCACAGGGACGAACACAGCAAACAGACCCATCATCATCAGACCACCTCCGGATGAGAAGTGGACGGCTGTGGCTCCACCTGGGAGAGAGAGAGAGAGAGATGGACGTTAATAATGAGGAATGAAGTGACGTCTATGTTGTATGGATGTTTACAAAATGACTCGGGTGGATGTGATTGCATTTGTTTTTAAATTATCCATAAGATAAAGCAAGTTGATCCTGAGCACATCAGATATAAAAAAAAAAAAACTTTTGCTCAAATTGTTATTAAGACTACAAATGTATTTTGAAAGCACATTAAAAACTAGACTGGCACTCAGTAGAACACATTCCTCCGCCCAAGCCAAACAGTCTTAAATGTGCCAAATTTTTCCATGAGTGACTCTGTGGGAACACCTTATTTCACAATGTTTAATGAAAGGGAAAATAAATTCCTGGATCTACACCAAAATCTGATTGGCTCCTCCCATTCATATACCACACCCTGCCACTAAGTTGAACAGAAATCCATAAAGTTGTTTTAGTGACAGCCAGGGCTGAAGAGATAAGGAGGCAGAGGAGATGTGAGGCGTACACTCACCCTTCATATTGACTGATTTGGACTTGTACATGCTGATCTTGGTCACTGGATTTCTTGCCACACATATGTAGTTCCCAAAATTCGCTGGAGTTGCAGCGAAAGCGATAGTGGAGCCAGTCGTTATCACCGCTGATGAGTTGTTGTTTAGATACCAGAGGAAGTCGCAGTCCGGCCGAGAATCAGCAGAGCACGTCAGTACAGCAACGAGATCCAGTCCTATAACTGGACCACTGATGTCCATACTCAGAGGACCATCTGAAAAGAGACACAGAGAGTTGGTCAGAATTATGTTACATGATTCGGAATATTTATTACCCTATTTTACTTTGGCACATTTACTGTCCTAAAGCCATCTGTACTCTGAGCAGCATTTAGTTCAGGTCAAAATAACAGTGAAGGCACAGATAATATTAGATGTGTAAGTGTCACCCATAGTTTGACTTCTAATAACACAACTATTGTGCAAGGACATACATTACATTACATTTCATTAAGCTGATGCTTTTATCCAAAGCGACTTACAATAAGTGCATTCATCAGATATGTGACTCAGCTGTTTTTTTTCAGATAAAAACTAAATCAAAACTAGGGAATTATTTCATTTCATTTTTTTTCATCCCCTCGTTCGTCTGAACTTCTTGCATTTTGTCTATAGTTCCTCTTTTGCCCTACGATACTCACAATTCACCAGTAGTGTGTATATGGGGCTTTTGAATTGAACAACCATATTTTTAGCGACACACTGGTATGTCCCGTCATTGTCTGTTGTCACGGGGGTGAAGTGCAGCATGTTGTTCTCAATCTGGTAGTCAGTGGCGTTCATTTTGAGAACTGTGTTGTTCTTCATCCAGTAGATGGTGTCGTAGGGCCCAGTGACTTCACAGGTGAGAGTGAAGTTGTCAGAGCTAATTGGAGAAGTGCTGTTGATGATCCTCACTGACTTTATGGCCTCTGTAGACACAAAACACAGGCAGTTCCGACAGAGAGGCATCGTCAAATTAAAGGAGACATATTAAGCTCATATTCAGGTTCATCGTTTTAATTTGTGTTATTACTTCAAAAAGGTTAACATGCTCGATTGCTCATACTGTCCATTTGTGCAGTGTCTCTGGATTTAGATCCTGTCTCTTTAAGGCCCCCCTCCTGATGAGGCCTAGTCTGCTCTGATTGGCCAGATTTGCAGCGAAGTGTGTACGATGCAATTGTGCATCATGATGCTGAGGACCCATCGGCCAGACTACTGTTACAAAAACAACCTATATAACACACTAGAGGATAGGGAAAACTGAAAAAGCATAATGTGTCTCTTTTCAAACTTCTTTGAGCTCTAAATAAACCAACATTTGACCTGTTACAGAGTCACACAAGTTGACATGTCCACATTTCCTGACAGCTCACCCATCCCCTCCCCAGACTTGAGTGTTCTCACCAACGACCGTGAGCATCGTGGAAACGCTGCTGTTCTTTCCCGTCACATGATTGTACGCCATGCAGGTGTATTCTCCGCTCATGCTTAAAAGCAAAGGCTCGCTGGTAAACATTGACGTATTGGACACTTCGGTGCCGTTGAACCACCAGCTGAACCGACTGGACGGCACTGACATGGAGGAGCAATTGAAGGTCGCGACATCTCCCGTCTCAGCGTACCTTGGCCCAGAGATGACAGGTGATTCTGGTCCGACTGCAACAGCAAAGACAATAGTAGGAACTCTGTGCTTTTAAATATCTCAGCATGTTGTCATCAGTTATGATAACGTGCCACCTACAGTAAACTAAATCCTTTTAATGTTATACTCACAGTTGACGATGAGCTTGTGAGGAGGGCTAGTCATATTTCCAACGGCGTTCATAGCTATACATTTGTAATATCCAGTATCATTGCGGTATAGTGGGTTGAAGCCGAGTGTCTTGTTATTCATGAGGAAATTATATACGCTGTCTACTTGCTGAACCAAACCATATTTCATCCAATAGACATGATCAGCAGGTCCGGTCACATTGCATGTTAGCATGTAGGGATAACCTTCTTTGGGAGGATCCATTGGTGCTTCTACTTGGACGTCTGTTATTGGGTCTGAAACAAATCAAAAGTCATTTAGTCCTCATCGTCTGTCACCGTTCCTCTGTGCAAGCAGGGAAAATATACAGCAACACAAACATTTTCCACCAACGAGACTCACCAACAACAGTAAGCATCTTCTGTGCGGTCTTGTTTTGGCCGGTGATGTTGTTGTAGACCATGCAAGTGTAGATCCCGCTCATGTCTTCAGTTAGACGAGGTGTTACAAACTCAGCTGACTCGGCCTTGAGAGAATCATTGAAATACCATCTGTAGTGGGCGGGAGGGTAGGATGATGCATTGCAGGTGAGGGTGATGTTAAGTCCTGCCTTCACCAGGGATGGTCCCATGATAGTTGGCATCCCCGGCCCATCTGAACACATGGATATTAAGTTAAATCACCTTCATTGAAAACATATGTCAGTCATTGGATGAAGAATTTTGCAGGGAGAGAGAATTTCCCCATTGAATTTCCACTCACACCAACAATCTCAGGTATTGTGTGATTAATTGGCTACGTGTTAGCACTTTTACGACAGTGACAACGACAGAAAATGAAATACTCACAATTCACCATGACCACGTAGGGGCTGCTGGTCATGTTGCTCACAGAGTTGAAAGCCTGACACTTGTAATCTCCATTATCTGAATGTTGGATTGCGTTTAGAGTCAGTGTCTTGTTGTTCATATCAATGATGGTTGTGTTGTCATGAACGATAATCTGCCAGTTCCTCCACCACTGGATTGTGTTAACAGTTCCAGTCACTTCACAATGCAGAGTGAAGGGCTTATTAAGTATCGCTGGTCCGCCGACACGATTCACCTGCACGGCCTCGAGTGGATCTAATAGAGGAGAAGGGTATAGAGACATTTGAATCCACACATGGATGAAGTTTGCCATAAATTTGAGGCAACAGTTTCACAGCTTGGAGATTCTACTTCCTGTGTTGCAGAGCCACCTCTCTCATATCCGTCTACTCCATATAAGCAGGCCTAATATGTTTGACCAGTTTTACTACTAATGCTGCACTACTCAAAATCAATTCTTCTTTGCTGCCATAAATAAAACCACTCACCAGTGGCAGTACAGCAAAAATACTGTTTTGGAACAATGTAGAAGAAATGCCTTCATGGGAAAAGAAAATTATAAATATATCTGGTTGAAACCAATTTTTCTTTAAAAATGCCCCAATCAGATCTAATCCAGATATAACATGTTTACTGAGCTTTAGAGTTGCTGGTCGGCTCATTTAACTTTTTATTCAGAAAAAGCCCTCGCCAAATTATTTCAGTCAGAATGCAAGGCTAGCCACCTGCATGCTCCTTATTGAAAATAAAATAGCCCTAAGAACTCTCCAATTCAAATTTTTATGTAAAAAAAAACCCTAAAACTTGAGCAATTTCTTTAAAGTGATCAGAATCAAATTCAAACAAACGACCAACAATCCTCCAACGTACAACAAACTGAATCTTACCCAAAATCTGGATCATTGTACTCGCGCTGCCGAACCTGGATGTGACGGCGTTGTGCAGTACACATTTGTAATTTCCAGAGTCGCTCTCTGAAGCGTTGATGAGGTGAATCCACGGGCCATATTTGTTCATAGCAATCCCATTAACCATCCACTCAGTCGTCGCTGCAGGACTGGATAACGTCGAGCACGACAGCGTGAGATTAGATCCCGTTCTGTAAATGTGGTCCGACTCCGTGGGCATGATGCTCATCGTTGTGTTAATTGGGCCATCTGAGGACAGGACGAGAGGGGAATTGTTTTCAGAGTTAACGTAAGGAGTTGACTCATTTATATCATATTTGACCGATTGCCTTATATTTTGTTTGACTTTCGTTAAAACTCACAGCTGATGTTCAGGAACAAAGGGGGACTGGTTGCCTTGCTGATACCATTTGAAACCTCGCAGTTGAATGCCCCGTTGTAATGGTGGGTCACAGGGGCTATGGTCAGGGTGGCGTCTCCGTTACTGAGCTGTACATTCGCACCACTGACCACAGTGTTGTTCATCAGCCAAACATAAGACAGGGACGTGCCGTTGGACACAGAGCACGTGAGGACGGCCGTGTCATTGAGCGCCACCAGATTGGTTGCTTTTGCCGTCAGGGTCACATTTGAAATTGGCACTGTAGAGAGAGAAAACACAAACATGCTGGACATGGACATGCTGAGGTTATAGTGAATTGTAACCCTTCTGATTAAATACACATCTAATGTTCTCATTGTTCAAATATTACACAACTTCAGAGGCCAAGACTGCCAGCAAACCTGCGAGCCTGGGCATCTCGGTTATTGTAGACAACAGTAAGCCTTCTGCTTCGATTTATTCCTTTATTGTTAATGATGTCTCAACTTTCTCTAATTGTGTGTTCACACTGCAAAAGAGCCAACCATGGTCAGGTGGGTCCAGACCGAGACCCCCTCTCTTGGTCGGAACTGATTTTGATCCGTTTGTCAGGACTGTGGACTGAGGCAGGGATCCGAACCAAACACAAGACCAACTTGAGACCAACTTCTTACCATAGATTCTGTAAATGATAAATGGCAAGACAGCCCCCCCCCCCCCCCCCCCCAAAGTGAGGCCAAAACATCGGTATTGCCCCCTGGTGGCTGGCTGCTCTATAAGATATAAGCCCTGTCCCCCCCATGTTAGCAGAAAGGGTCATGGGCAAAATAGAAAATTCAAAATTGTTCATGTCATTGAAGGCTTTTCTTTTGTTAATCACCTTGTTGTTGGTTCAAGTGTAAATTTTTCTGGAAAGTTTGGTTTTGGACATACTGTTAAAATGGGACGAAGACTCCTGATTGGTCAAGTGCGTGTGTCATGGGACCTTGACACCGCGGCTCCACTCCCCAATCCACCGCGCAGATTCAGGCAGGATATTTTGTCTTCAGTTTTGATCAACAGCAGGAAGTTGAAATGCATGTTTTTTTTTTCATAAACAGTCAACAACTTGAACTTTAATCTGCATTTCTAGGATACGAGTTGGTATTTGAGGGGGTGAGTAAACTTTATGATAAAATGCTCCTTACCTCGCACGGAGAGGGTCAACTCGGCATGAAACACGTTCAATGCCTGTAACGCGTACACTCCAGAGTCTGCCAGCTGCAGTGACCTTATGGCCAACGATGAAGTGTTTGACTCATATGTGACTCTATCGCTCCAAGAATCAGTTATGAAAGGGTTTCCCGCAAAAATCATCAAAATGATGTTGTTTTGGAACAGCCATGCCCCTTGAGTGACATTTGTCTGGCTGTACAGTGTCACATTGCTGCCCACAGCTACAGGGTTCTCAGAGGCATGTATCGTCTGGCAGGACCCGTGATCTAAAATCAGAAAGCAAGCGACAGACAACTTATTCAGTCACCCTGAGCTGTAGTTATCATCTGCACACAATTATCAGTAAAAATAACACAAAATACACTGAAGTGGTGTATTTAAAAAGACCCTTTCAATATCTGAAATGATGATCCATGAAATATAATATGTTAAAAGAGGTGAAGTTTAGAAGCTATAATTCAGTCTTACCTGTTGTAAAGGTTATCGCGACCAGGATTAGGAGAAACACAACCGAAGACTCCATTCTCTTCAGGTTCCCTTCAGGCCTTGACTGCGTCTGTGATAAAATCAAATCTTGTGATATCGTTTAGTCCCAGTCGCTTTATGATCTGCAAATATTTGCTTTGCATCGCTCTGGTTTTCTCTTCACCTTGTGCAAATGCTTACCCCCAGTGTACCATCACTGGGCCACCTCTCACACACACACACACACACACACACACACACACACAGACACATATATACACACACACACACACACACACACCACAAACACACACAAACCACACACACACACCCTGGCCACACCTTGTTTTGCCCTGTCCACTCTGAGCTTTTTACTGGTACACCGAGGAGTGTCCATTTACTGTAAACCTTTGTCGTTTGGCAACTTCCATCCGACCAGACTGATGCGTCATGGGGAGATTTTGTAAGTGTATGACTTGGAAGAATAAGAGCATTAAAACCTTCATACTGTGGAATCACATACTCTTTAACAAACTGGGCTGAGCAGCGTTCTCTGATGTGTTGTGAACAAGCGCTTACGCAAAACGTCTTTTAGGAATAAACCTTGGAATATTTGAAAAAAACTAAAGTAGAATAGCCATCGCCTCCTTATCAGTCAATTTGATCTTTCTATGTGATCTTGCTGTTACGGGTGATTTGGTGATGAGGTGTTGCATTATGATTACACTGACATGTTTTAATAGGGGACAGAGGACTGCCTGTCCTTTTACAGGATCTTCCACTTCCTCCCTCTCTCTGTTTATTGTAACCAAATAGGATGAATATTAATTGTTTTGTTTGTGAACATACAAGAAAAGAAGGTTTTTCCATAAGAGGAGCACAAAACTTTGAAATATTCCAAATAGCCAGTAAGAATGTTTAAATTCTTCTGAACTCTGTCAGAGAAATGAACATTTCAGAATCTGCTGTTGCCACATCTATACGATTTCTCTCAGCCTTCAACTGAAACTTATCCTATTCAAATAATGAAAGCGGTCCATGATGTCATGAGTGCTCAGCACGACACGACCTACAGAGACCCGCAGGTGCAACACTCAAAATCTGTACAAAGAATTAATGCAGTGGTATTTAATCACTTTTATGTTATCAACCACAGGGCATTGTGAACAACACAACATGGAGGGGAAATGATCTGATGAATATTACATTAACTTACAATGCTGTATTAATAGAATTTGTGACGCTTCAATCAGGCAAACTCAAACTTTTAACCTTTACCACTGATCCCGAGAGAGGACACAGGTTATCCTCAATCAACTTGTCCGTGAACTCACCCACTCACCCACACACACATACGCACACACACAGTGATTTTGAATGCTTTATTGCTTGTTTACATAAAAGTTGGCGTTGGCAAATTTATTTCACTGCATCAAAGCCGTCCGTGGACTGAAGGAACAGCAACATCTGTGAAAGATAAGCAGTTATGAGTCAAATTAGTAATGTTACTGTGTTCAAAATCTGTATTTGTTTTATGTCTTTTCTTGCCTGAGTTAAATCTCAAGTACAGTGGAATCTCTTATTTATAGCCTATATTAATTTTTCCCTCCATTTTTTTGGCAACACAAATACTATACATTTTTTTAACTATAGTTATATTGGTCTTAAAATGTAACTGGGAGACACTGTCAACTGTTATCAATGAAAAGTATTCAATTGAATACTTTTCTTTTAATCTAAACATATTCTACATTTTTTTCTTTTTAGTTTTCAATGAAAGTAAAATATAAATATTATATATATATAAATAAGATCTTTATGTTTCAGACTTGTGGTTATCGCTATTAGTTTTTAGTTTATTATTTCTATCACCCACAGTAGAACAGAATGTGCAATGAAATACAATAGAGATTTCTGGAATCATGAATCGGATTCTTTTAGCCGATCATATTGATCAACAATGTAATCATCTTAACATCCCTTATGTCGCAACAGGAAGCAGATTTGACTTTATATCAGCTTCCTGCATATATAATTTATTCTTTTGATTCATCATATCATGTTAAAGAAAGGAACTACTCTGATTAATGGAGAAAAAAAAGTCACTGTTTCAAAGGGATTATACCACTTCTTTCATTTATCAATCCATTCATTTAGATATTTATGGGGAGTATGAATAGTAAAAAAGGTCATGTATTTATGACATGAAGTTATTCTACAACTTGCCTTGCCACGAGAAGAGGAATCCCACCGATAACAGCAGAGAGAGGAGCCACACATCGACGGCCTGTGGTTTAGATCCTGACTCTGCAGAGACAAACCAAAGAGAGAGTGAAGCTGGGAACAAACCAAGAAATATTTATTTATTCATGATTACATTTTTAGGGACCGATACAATCTACACAGACAAACATCCCTAAAAGGGGTTTTATGAATACATTAGGTTGAACAGAAGGCCTGAGACCATGCAGTTAAACCATAGGACATATGCATGAAGGCTGATGAAGAAATCTAGAAGCTCCCGATACCAGCCAACTCACTTGTTATTGTGACGAGTGAGTCGATGCTGCTGTTCATGTTTGTGTGATTGTTAAAGGCCACACAGGAGTAGGGACCACTTTGA
This sequence comes from Pleuronectes platessa, assembly GCF_947347685.1. Classification (NCBI taxonomy): domain Eukaryota; kingdom Metazoa; phylum Chordata; class Actinopteri; order Pleuronectiformes; family Pleuronectidae; genus Pleuronectes; species Pleuronectes platessa. The sequence continues at coordinate 8,548,125 of NC_070635.1, forward strand.
TCCTCGGTGACGGCGTACAGCTCCAGCAGGGGACCAGTCGTGTTCAAAGAATCTCCTTTGAAAGCCCAGCTGAGCTGAGCCGGAGGGTTGGACTGAGCGGAGCAGCGCATGGTCAGATTGGATCCAACTGAAAGGGATCCATTCACTGTGAGAGCCATGTGGTCTGGGCCGTCTGAAGGAGAGAGGGGGAGAGCACATTAGAGCTCTGTTGTATGATTACATGTGTTAATCATTACCATCATGATTGTGATTCTGATCATCCTACTCACAGATGATGGTAAAACTGACTGGATCACTGGTGCCGTTACTGACGGGATTGGACACACGACACCTGAATGGTCCCGGGTCATAGCGGCTCACGTTGACGACAGTGAGAGAGGAGTTTCCGTCGGTGAGCTGAACTCTGTCGCTGGCCGTGACCTCAGAGCTGCCGTTCATCCAGAGGAAGGAGAGCGAGGATCCAGAGGAGACAGAGCACGAAGCGACTGCTGAAGTGTTGAACTCAATGAAGTCGGTTTGATTTGCCTTCAGCGCTACATTGGAAATGGGTTCTGTGGAAGACATGATTATATAGATATCTATAATGGATGATCCATACAAAGACAAGACAACAACCAAACAGGCACAAAAAAGTTTTTTGGTGACATTGTCCAATAGTGATCCTATAATTGAAAATGTTTTACCAACATTACTCTGGGATTAGACTTGTTTTTGTTTAGGTTTCAGCATTTTTTTTTACATTTTATTTATGTTATATTATGTGCTTTATTTATTTGATAACATTTAACAATATATTATTATTTTATATGTATTTGTTTAGGTTTTGATCACATCTCAACGATACATCTTATCTATATTACACCATCACTATCTATGAAGTTAAGTCATGCAAATAAAACAAAACCCTGAATGTTACAGGCATCGTGACTTTGTTAGTAAAGTGATTTAGAATGAAAACATTTAGTGTTTGTCCGTCTTACTTTGTTATGTCCACTTTAAGATGACTTAATTATAAATAAATGTATTTTTAGTAAGGTTTAATTTAAAGTGAGGAAACCCTGACAAAAAGTCATCTTGTAAAAAAGTATGGATAAACAGGGATGTGTTGTGGGCTACTGACGGAGCAGAAACAGTTTCTGTGAAAGTGAAGGAACACAAGGTCACAGGATAGAGGCGAGTGTTGACGGACACAGACCGACACAAGGCAGATGACACCGTCGCATCAGCAAACAGGCAGCCAAGTCTAAACACATGCAGGCTCTCTCAGTCGGTACTGGGCTGTGTAAATATCCCCTGTCTTTCCAACTGTGACGAAGCAGGAACTTTCTGAACTTCGTTGTTGTTTTGGAATCTTTGGGAACCGGTTTCAGTAACGAGGGCACGGTAAACAAGTCATCAGCGTTTTCTCTCCTCCCCTATTAAACGTTTAACTGCACTTGTTCGATGTGAACAAAATGCAAAACGCTCTGTGAAAGTGAAACTCTGCCTTTTCATGCTTCTTTTGTTCCCATTATTTTAATTGTATACTTGTATACTTTGCTTTCATGAGATTTATGCTTGGCCTGCTTCACTGCCTCTGTCCATGTCACTTTCGTTTATTACAATTTCTGTTCTACCTCTAAATCTGATTTCCTTGTTGACTATAGGCTGAACAGGGGGAATGCTGATCACTGATTTATCCGGGTTAAGAACTATACGCCCACACACCCACATGGACTTCTATTTACTAAGCAATGGCCACAACAAAGCCACATTTTAGAGATCTGAACCAAATGAAGGAAATATATGGGTCAGATTTTTGTGACAGAAGACGTTCACCAGCTCAAAAGAAAGATAGAATAAATAAGAAAGTGACATTTTTACAGGTATTCATTTTTTACTAAACCTTGTTGATTGGAGTCAACATGGACTCAATACTTTCCAGGGAAGTTCAATTATGCAAAAAATGTTTTAATGTGATTCTCTCTGTTTTGAAACACTTCAAAAATCAAATCCATATTTCACTTCTTTGTATAAATTCAATGTTTCGGAGCAGCTGGAGCGTTTCCTGTGGCTCAACCAGTCAAATTGGATTCTCTGACCCTTGAATATCAACCATCGGTGCGTTGTCTCACCATAAACAGAGATGGTAGCGCTGGCCTGAAGCTGGGGGTCAGTGCTCTGCATCACGTAGACCCCTGAGTCAGCCACCCTGGCGGAGCTCAGAGTCAGAGCTCCAGTGAGGACGTTGACTGTGACCCTGCCGCTGTAACTGGGGACCACCGCCTCCTCGGCCCCTTCCCAGTTGAGGATGAGGGAGCCTCCCACTGTCCAGGTCCCTCTCTTCATGGAGGGTGGAGGAGACAGAGACAGTGTCAGCGTGGCACCGACCACAGCGGGGTGGGGGGAGGCCTGGATCTCCACAGCAGCAGAGGCCAGACAACCTGAGGAGGAGAGCGATGTTCGTCAGTTGCTATAAAAACAAATCACACAAACAACTCCTTAGATTTGCAGCCACCACTTTGTTTGAATATCATCACAAATCCACCAGCTGTATAAGAGCTCACATTGTAGTAAACCCAGCAGGGTAATCGCCAGGGCTCCTTCTTGATTCATCTCCATTTTGAGGGTCTGAGAATATCCTCACTATCTCTGCTCTATTATACACGACCACCATACGTCCAGCCCCCTGCCCATAAATACCTGCTGTAGCAAATCGATTCCTTATCTGCAGGTGTTTCTGTTTATCGGGTGTCCACTCGTGTCAAACTTACAAAAGGTGCATTATGTTTCACGATTACCGTCCTGGGTGAAGTTTTATGGCCAATCAATGAAAATGACAAATTGTGACAGACGGTATGTAGGGCCTGACTTCTTTTTTTTCATTCCTATTCCTCTGTGCGTTTTGGCTTAATGCGAAGGTTCTACCCTCCACAATAGCGCTCAGAAAAACACCTGTGTCATTATTTGGACTGCGGTGGTGCAAAGTTCAGTATCTGAGTGCGCCTTTGTGACACACAATAAGTGAGACTGATATTGTCATTCGTGGAGCATTTGCAGTTTTCTATAGAGGACAGGAGGTGTAAGCATTACAGGCTTAATGTTCAAAATACTCAAATGACTGGTTTGCTATCAAGATGCATTGTACATGTAGTAGTACTTATTATAATACTTACTTAAATACTAACTTAAAATAGATGTTGCATTTCCACTTGGTGGTGCATTGTATTAAATTAGTTATACCAGTTTAAAAATACTTGAGTAGTAGAAAGTAAGTAAAAGTCCTGCATTGCAACAATTTCACATGTTCCTTGAAACAAACTACTTCAGAATAATATCATATATTACTGGACTTATATTACTTTAATGTTGATGCGGGTAAAAGAGAGGATATTTTCCTTTACTTTAAACATTACTGGGTATCCTTATCTATATTACTAAACTATAATTTGTTTGTTGATTATATTGTTGTATATGTCATCTGAATATTTAAAAAACCTACATTTATACACATGGTTGTTTGTCTCTGTGTTCAGCCCTGTGATACTCTGGCGACTGGTCCAGGGAGCACCCAGCCTGTCACCAGATGGTAATCTCCCTCAGTAAAAGCCATGTCATCATCCATCACTGTGTTCAACATTACGTAATTTTCACTGAGTAACAGCGCCACCTGCAGCTGCACGTAGGGATTCATTCGGTTCTCAAAGTTTCCTGGCTGAATATTGGAAATAAACTTTGGTTTTTAATTACTTCTAAGTCTTTTCAACAGCTTTATGGATTGGAATGACTCTTTTTGGACCTTATTCTGACAATTGAATCTGTGACTATCATTAAGTTCCAAACCTCTCACAGGAGATGGTACCCGCTCACCAAAGTTACCAAGAGCAAGGACCGACGCTCAAGGTGAGGAGTGGGAATAAAAGATGAAACATTCTCCATATTCCATGTTACTGAACCATCAAACTCATTCTGAAGCTGCGAAAGGTGGAAAAAAGTGACACAGTGTTGCTTTAAAATCTCTCATAACTCTGATAGCGTCTTTCTTGATTACACACAAAAATACCTCATTCAGATCATTCATTTTATTCCCCTCGGTTGTATCTGAGATGACAGCGCCTCCCTCTGGACATCAAACAACATGTACAGATCAGTGATCAGATCAGGCATTGAAGCAGTTCTGACGCTATACAGCCGATGTAATTTTTGTCTTATATCTGTATCACCACCATACATCTTTACTTTACAATAAAAACTGCAGATTTGCTTCAAATACTTTGTGTTGGCTGAATTGAATAAAGCCAAAGATGTTCAACTCTGGTGTGCAACTAAAAAAAGGACAGATTCTATTGTCGTATCCCACCAGGCAGCTGCAAAAGCCTCGGTCTCCCTCGTCTGTTTGCTCTGCATGTTCCTCTTTGTTCAGTTTCAGAAGAGAGAGAGAGAGAGATCGATGTGTCATAGACGACAGGAGCTTTAAAAACAAATCAGTGTACGTGAGTCAGGCTTCACGCATTTTATTTTCTAGACAGAGGCTGACTTCATGAAAGCCCCTATTCAGTATGGAGGTCAATCAGTAACCATTAAGGTCAGTGGTCAACCTCAGGCAATTTATACATCCGGTCTGTTAGGTGGCAACACCAGTCACACTGGGTCAACATGTAAACATTAGACACAGTGGAAACATTTTATGCCGAATGGTGAAACACTGGAGTTTGTCATGAAAATGTTGTCATAAAAACAGACAAAAAATAATGTATTCTTTTATCAATAGCACCTTTCAAACAAATCAACTGCAATTGAATGTGCTTTGCAGGTGGTTGATAAAACATAGGATATCAAAACGAATTAAGAGTTAGATTAAGAGCCTGAAGCAAATATAGAAAAGACAATAAATGAAAGTTAAGCTGTTAAAGTATGTAGAGTATAGAATCTACACTAAAATGTGAGTAAATAATAGGTGCTCCTCATCGATCAGGGTGGAGCTAGAGCAGAAAAAAGAGGAACAAAGAACAGGAACACATGCAGTCGCAACATCTCTAAACTTTAAAATCCAACGGAAAACCAATAATCACAAAGGGTTATTTGTTTTAACCTTTAAACCATGTATCTGCTCATCTCATGTTAGACTCCACTGTGTGTTTAAACCAGATTTACTGTAAACCTGCTTAAACACCACTTATCTCAGTTTCTCTTAAGCTACACTCTCAATGATGAAGATGAGGACAAATATAAATATTTCTTTCTTATTTATATAATAAAGTGAAGGTACATTTTTTTTTATTAAAAAACTCTAAAATTGATTATGGGTTATACAAATCAGGAGTTCAGTGATAAAAGGAGAGAAGATGAGCAGCTGTGTTTCTGGCTTAGGTCAGTGCATTGCATGAAACACTAGAGGGCAGTGTCTCAAAGCAGCGTCTCATTACTTAAGCTTTACTCACACTGACTAAAGCAGGATGCACAGTCAATCTGACTTGAATTGTTTGAATACTACACCAGCGCACCTGCAGGCTTTCATATAGAACCAGATCTTCAGTAATCAGCGACTGAAAACAGCAGTTTATTAATCAGAAAATGTATCACAATCCTCATTCTGTCAATCATTCCTCACACGTTCACTTCCATGTGACAGATTCAGGTCAAGCTGAAGCTCACAGAAGTTATAGGTAAATAAATGACATTGCAATATAAACAAGGTGTGGTAAAAGTTTTGGTGCAGCTGAGATCATCCATGTGAATAACTCACAGGGAATTTGATCTCTAGCAATGATTAACTACAGTGGTGTCTGTGTGTGTGTGTGTGCGTGTGTGTGTGTGTGTGTGTGTGTGTGTGTGTGTGTGTGTGTGTGTGTGTGTGTGTGTGTGTGTGTGTGTGTGTGTGTGTGTGTGTGTGTGTGTGTGTGTGTGTGTGTGGGCAGATTGGGTCACAACCTGGTGACACAATCTGATTCAAGAGCTCAGGTTGTACAAAGCGTTTCTTCAGCGTGAATCAACAAACTGCACAGTGCAACATTAAACCATTATCCATATTTACAGTATATTAACATTACATTATTTCAATAGAACAAAGCAGGGAACAATAATCTGATGAGATTAATGTTGAGACCTGTGTCAAACCAAATCGCATCACTTGTGCAAAATTTCACACGATTCTGTCAAGAAACTCTTGGGATCATTGACCTTTGACTTTGATTCTAATTTGTTCTTCCTTGAATCTGAGTGAAGGTTGCTGGAAACATTTGAAGGAGTTCTGTTGAGGTGTTCTTGAGACATTGTGTTCAGATGAAGTGGAGACATGATAATCTTTAAAACCACAGGTTTCTCAAACAGTTGTCACATTTAAAACATAACGTGTTTTGCAATTAGTCGGGTGTTCATGAGCCAACTGAAGGAAGTGGTAAAATGACTTCCTGCCTCTAAATGGGTTAGGTCATGTTATAATTATAATACAAATGCAATTACACATTTGTTTTTTAAGACTTCAATTCAGACACCATTAAGTCACTCCGTCTATACATGTATATTTAAATCTTCCCGGACATCCACATTAACATACTGTCAGGGGACAATACTGAGGTGTCAGATCTGACACCTGATATCTACAAACTGAACTTCCCCTAAGAAGCATCATGTTCTGCTGTGTTGGGAAACTGAATTCTTTTTTACCTCACATGAAACCATGTATGGTGTTAGAAATGAATCATGTAAACTAGCTTCTCGTTTCTCATCCCACTATTCAAATTAGTTTCCTGTTTCTTCTGAAGCTTCCTGGTGAATACACCTTATCATCTGTTTAACAATAAACTTTACTGCCATTTACTGGAAACCTGTGCTGATTGAGGCCTCAGCTTTTCTACACCTGAGAAATATGCCATTTATTGCACATGTATAAAAAAAACAACCTCTTGGAGATTATTACAATGTTGACTATAAACTCTTGTTTTTCTTTACATTCAAGTTAAACTTTGTAGAAATCCCTCGTTGTTGCTTATTCCTTATGCTACTATTGTGATTTTTTTTTAAATTATAAACTGTATTTATAAGCTTGGTTTTCTGTTTTTCAGACAAGCACAACGAAGCATTTTTAAGGTGTTAATAATTAATTCATAACCAAGCTGCAAACTGGGATCTCCATGTACATGTCAAAGATAGGGCATAGCAGTGTCAACACTATGCAAAAATCTATGATACCAATACTAACCAACATTTGCATTGACAGAGCGCAGATGGAGCAAAAAACTCTTGGAAAACCGTTAGAGATTATGCAAACAGACAAAGGACAGGGAAGTGTGTGTTGGTCTGGTGATACTTTAGCTGCCTCTGTTCCACCGTATCCACTGGGATCAGGTCATTGGGTCCTGAGCCTCAGTCTGTGAACTGTTTGCACCAGACTGTGGAGTGGCTTCGTTCATTTGCTCCACATGGGCGTCAGTGGAGGATGCTGCAGGAAGCCTGTTGTTCACTTTGACCTCAGCGTATTCAGAGTTTTTCTCTAACTCCAGCTGCACCGTCCCACCATCCTTTTTCCTCAAGAAACTGATGTCTGTGTAGGTCACATCCTGCAAAAGATGATGAAGTGAGCAATCAAAAATATATGTTAGGCAAGCGTGAATTGAATATCCGCTTCCCTGGTGTAAAGTTGGTTTGTCAGCTGACATAGGGTGAGAGCGTATCGCAGAGACAGTATACAGACACAAACAACCATTCACACTCACACCTACTGACAATGTAGAGTCTCCGATTAACCAAAGCGAGAGGAAACCGGGGAACCAGGAGGAAACCCAAGCAAAAGCACAAACAACCATAACCCTAACCCCAACCCTAAACCAATCCCTAACCCTAGCCCCTAACGATCCCACCACCTTGTCACCCTTACTTTGCCCACTAATATATGAACAAAAAAAAATCTCAAATAAAGGTCCTGCAGTCTAATTTTAGAATTTCATGCAACTTAATGCACATTGTTTAATGCTCTGATTACAGTTAATATAACAATAATTGATTAAGGATGTTTGTGAGAGTCAGAATTGTAGCTTTTGCCATTTTAAGCCTCTAAAACACAACAGAGACCTTACATCTACATTACATTTAATTTAGCTGACGCTTTTATACAAAGCGACTTACAATAAGTGCATTCAACCCCGAGGGTACAAACCAAGAAAAACAAGAAGCAAGAAAGTACAATTTCTTAAAAAAAAAAGCAAAACTACAAAGTGCTATAAGTAAGTGTAAGAGCTTTTTTTTTATTCAAGGTATAGTCGGAAGAGGTATGTTTTTAGTTTGCGGCGGAAGATGTGTAAACTTTGATGAGTGTTTAGCTCGCAGTGAGGGAGCAACGAGCCGATTGGCCGAAGCAGAGCGGAGTGAACGGGCTGGGGTGTAACGTTCGACCATGTCCTGGATGTAGACTGGACCTGATCCGTTCGCAGCATGGTACGCAAGTACTAATGTTTTGAAGCGGAATGCGGGCAGCCACTTGTAACCAGTGAAGGGAGTGGAGGAGTGGAGTAGTGCGAGTGAATTTAGGTTAAAAACCAGTCGAGCTGCTGCATTCTGAATGAGCTGCACTGTTGGATGGCAGGTAGACCTGCCAGGAGGGAGTTACAGTAGTCTAGACGTGAGATGACCAGGGCCTGGACCAGAACCTGCACTGCCTTCTCAGTGAGACATAACATGGACTGAATCCCATTGGAGTAAAGTCAGCTACTTTAATTATAAAACTGTATGTCATTTTTTTTCCTCTCCTACTTCATGTTAATTGGAGTATTGACATATTTAATGACGGTTTGATATTTTAAAGATGAACTGACACTTCTGAGCTACTTGAGTGAAAGTGAACCCACTGATGATTTTTACCTGATTACGTGACGATGCCAGGCTGTTCTGGCTTCCACCTCCTGTAGAACCTGGGGAAGAAACAGTGATAAGAGGAAATCAATCAAGGGAATAAATCATAATGCATAAATACACAAACTTGTTATTAACTAACCTGTTCTAGTGTCTCCATGAGACAGATGTTTTCGCTGTTTTCTGTTTAGAGGGAGAATGAGTCATTATTTTATACAGTCATGCATTATCTGAGCTGCGAAAATGAAGCTTGACATTAGAAAAACTAATTTAAGTGCTTGATTACAGTAATACAGAGAAAGATAGTATCTTAAGTTAATCATTTAAAGTAAAACAAACATGTTTTGTAGGTGAACAGTAGACGTTAAACTTATCAACTTTCCAGTATTGTTTGTCATGACTTGGCTGAGACACAAATACACCAATCGGTGACTTATTACAAAGCTGTTGGTCACTTACCTTCTTCGAGAAACAAAATACAATCCACCAGCACAAAGTCCAACGATGAGACAGCAGGCGATTGTTATTCCAGCAATGCAACCAGAGTTACAACTTGGAGGTTGTTTGACTAAATCAAAAAGAGAAATCATTGGAACATGATTTAAAACTGTCAAACTATCTAAGATTAGTTTTATCTTCAGATTAGTTGATATAGTTAGGTATAATAATGTGAGCCAGTTGTCATTTGTATATTCACATCTCGTTACCTGTCACAGACAATGCATGCACTGCGGTTAAACTTCTTCCTGTTACATTATTCGTTGCTGTGCAGTTGTAGGATCCACCGTCAGAAAACTCAGTGACGGGTTTGGTGAACTCGGCAGAATGGCTGAATATATCTGTCGTGTTCAGAGACCAGGTGTAAGTAGCCGATGGTGTGGACTCAGCGGAGCAGGTTAATGTTAAGGTGTCCTTCACATTAATCTCACTTGGACCTTTGATTTGGACACTTCCTGGTCCATCTGAAAGACACAGAGATTTGTAGTTTCATCACAGACGCACAAACAAGGGGAAAATGTGCACGAACGTGATTCTTACAGTTTACAACCATGTTGTATTCAGCTTCAATACTGTTGATGGGGTTCGTGATTCTGCAGGAATATTTTCCGCTGTTCGTTTTGTTCAGTGGCTGAAAAGACAACACGCTCTTCTCACTGTGAAGTGTCATGTTGTTGGTCAGGATCAGATCAGAGCCGTCCTTCTTCCACTGTCTGCTGAAGACTGAGCCAGCGGCCTCACAGGTCAGGTTCACAGAGTTTCCCTCAACTGCCTGGTTTGTTGTGGATTTGACAGAAGCACCTGATATTCTCTCTGTTGGAGACAAGATACAGGATTTTGTGAGATGAATATGAAAACAGGAACAAATGCAACTGAGAGGTGACTGAGTGTTTAAATATAAAGGAACTTGTGAAGAGGTAAACTGCTGATTGTCTATCTGCTATTATAACATCGACAGCTTTAAACTACCTATACTCTTTATATACTCATAATATTGAATTGAATAGATCACACAACCTTGACTTTACTACAAGGTCAGAAGACACCGTAACCTTTGGACTTTGATCAGTTAATCGCTGAGTCCAAGCGACAACTGGTCAAAATGGAAATAAATTCCCTCAAGTCAAACTTGAGATATCATGTTAAAGAGGCCAAAACCATATTTTGTGAGGCCACTGTGACCTTTGACCTCTGTCAACCCAAATCGCATCACGCTGTCAGACCCTCTTGGGATAACGCATTCACAAGGCTAAAAGTAAGTGTTGTGTGAGGTCACAGTGACCTTGATCATTGACCTTTGACTTTGATTCTAATTTGTTTGTCCTTGAATCTGAGTGAAGATTGCTGCCAAATTTGAAGGAGTTCCGGTGAAGTGTTTTTGAGACATTGTGCTCAGAGGAAGAGGCCGGACGACTGGCTGTCGATGTGGAGACATGATCAAGTTCTTCTTTAAAACCACAGGTTTCTCAAACAGTTGCCACATTTAAAACATAAAGTGTTTTGCAGTTAGTCGGGTGTTCATGAGCCAACTGAAGGAAGTGAAAACAAGCTCAGTTTTTTGCAGGAAATAGATTCCTTTTTTAGCCCTGAAACAACCCATAAAAAAATTGTACTCAAACTTACTAAGTACAGAGATGAATGCAGGCTGAGAGGTCTGACTTCTGTTTGTTTTGTTGTTAAAGGCCTGACAGCTGTAGTTCCCAGTCTGGTTCATATTCATGTTGAGCAGTGGGAGCTCTGGTCCAGAAACAGACAGTCCAATCCACTGAAAGTGAGCAGGAGGTCTGGAGACAGCTGAGCACGTCAGGCTGACGTTCGAGCCGTCCTCATAATAATGTTGAGATGGAGACAGATTTAAACGCGTATTTTCTGGGCCAACTGAAAGTAGAACAACAGCAGAGAAGAAAATCAACAAGATATAGCGTTAGTTTCAAGAGAAATGAAAAGGCGTAGGGCCCACACCCTGACTCGTACTGAGGTGCAGGTTATTCACTCACAGCTGACGGAGAGGAACACTGGATCACTGGTGTCGTTACTGACAGGATTTACCACACGACACCTGAACAGTCCCTGGTCGTAACGGGTCACATTGAAGATAGTGAGATTGGAGTCCCCACCAGTGAGCTGAACTCTGTCACTGGCTGTGACCTCCGAGCTGCCGTTCAGCCAGAGGAAGGAGAGCGAGGATCCAGAGGAGGAGCAGGACATATGGACGGAGCTGATGAACTCTACCAAGTCTGTGCTGCTGGTTGTTATCATCACATTGGAGACTGGCTCTGTGGGCGGAGGAGATAAAGGGGAAACAAATGTAAAAGCAAACACCACAATGACGAGGAATGATTTCCATCTGAACCATGAAAGTTATAGCTGATGTTTGACCACCATCTGTGACAAACATTAATTTTTTCTTATCTTCAACCAAACCTTGACATTGTTATTGTACAGGAATTTTCAAATAAGCCAGACAGAGGCAACAACTTCTCCTCTCAACAACTTCTCTTTTCACCAACTTCAACTTTTTTGCGTACTTTATCAGTGGCAAGATGTAAGGACATCATTTGATTTGGGAATGAATACTTTAGACTTAACTATCCAATAATATGCAAACACATACATGTAACATAGAGAGTGACAGCAATTCTAGCCTTTCATGGATGTGCTGTTGGGATGGGTGATGCAAGTAGTGGAAGATATACTGGGATGCTGTGGGAGACCTCTTCAGACTTGATAATTGCTCATGTTAATCTGTTAGCGTTTGTTTATTGTTCCACCTTCTGTTCTCCTTGATGCATCAAGTCTACATTAAAATATTTTGCATAAGACATCAGCTGCTGCCTGAGTCCTCCTTCCACCAGCTTTCAGAAAACTTCCAGAACAGTTATGGGGCCTTGTTGAATTCTCCTCTACGATCATAGAATTTAAGGGGTTCTCAAAAAAAGGTCTTTGCTGTGGACTAACATCAGCCATTGTCTGGGGCCCCGTAGATTGGGATGCAAGGCAATGTGCTTTGCCCTTTTTACAAGCCCCTAAACAGCAAAGGACCACTGTTGAACTAACTCCCACATAGTTTTAGTTTTAACACTTTATTCACAAAACAAAATCATTTTTAAAAACATCGATTTTTTTTGCCTTTTGAACCATTGTATGAAAACATTAGATGTTTCATTCAATGATTGTTTTGGAGACTTCAGTCCTGGTGGTGGAAGGAGATGTATCAGTAACAGCAGGGAGGCCACTGCTCTTTACTTATTGTTGTTATTTCTACAGGTCTCACAGCTGCGTCTGTAGATAATTGAGATGAAGCCATGTGAGACTAAAAACTGCCCCAATAATCTAAACAGTTTGTTGAAGAGGTCAATAAAAGCCTCAATAAGCTTCTTTATAACAACATGTGGGACTTAACAGATTCTGTTTTCAATGAAATTGCATACTTTTTTAGTTTGCGGAGACAAACACACACATTTATTGCTGGAATTGAATATGTGCTCACCATATATCATCAGTCTGGTGTTTCCTGTTTGAGTTACACCGTCAGATGTTATAATGTTAACTTCGTATTTTCCACTGTCATTAAGAGCCAAATTCCTGAGCTCCAGGGATCCAGTAGACATGAAGAGGGTGATCCTGTCTTTATACTGTGGTGTGGTGTTATTCACATTTGGGATCGAGGTTATTATGTTAAGAGTTTCAGATTTCCAGAACACAGTGTTGAAAGTCACAGGTGGTTCTTGTGGCGTCAGCTTTGTGGTGAACAGCACCTTCCCTCCTACAGGTGCATTCAGCAGATCGTCCACCAACACCCCACCGCCTTCACACAAACCTGGAGGAGACAAATTTAAGACGTAAAGGAGACTTTGTATCATTAACTATTGAAAGTCTCTTTTCATTTCTTGGAGTCTTGTAATCCAGATTGTTTTGGATTTTGTTGAAAACAGTTGCCAAACAAATTCAATTTTGTTGGTTAAAAATAAAAAAGGTTAAAACCACAAAAAAGTGAATATGTTAATGGTCTTGCTTCTTACCTGTAAAGGTCACACAAAGAACGCAAAGTAAAATCAACAGGTTCATTGTTCCCTCTTCCTGAGACGTGCAGATGAGAAGAGCTCAACACTGACACTGTTCCAACAACCTTTGCACCATGAGAGCAACCCAATGAAACTGCAGCAACACATTCAAGTCTGTGGTGGAGAGGCTGCAACATGTCTCCCTCTGCTGGTGAAACTTGAACATCAAAGATCACCAGGACAAATCATTGGAGTGTCAATTATATAAAGATTTCTGTCCTTCTTACGAAAACGTTTTAGAAATCTACTAATTCAAATAAACACCCAAACAAAACTAGCATCTCACACTTTCTCCTAACAGTTCCTATAATATATTGTATATTTAGCTTCATAATCTTTCCCAGTAAACAGGAAAAAGTGATACTCAATCAGATCAACTCCTGGAATAAGTTTAAATATTATAGAAGAGGTTTCATTTCTATCATCTCACCTCTTGAACACAAAATACAAATATATTCCAGAGCAGTCTTGAGAATAAATCATAGTAAGGTAACAAAGGTATTTTGGTAAATCCTGATATCTGAAACTGCTGAGATATTAATATTATTATTATTAATAATCACAGAAAAAAGGCTGAGTGTAAGTTGCTTCCTCCATTCTCTCCTCCCATTTCCTGCTCACTTTACTCAAGTTAAGTTGAAATGCCATAATAAGTATGTTAAAAAAGCCTGAGCTTATAGTTTACACTGTCACAGACAAACAAGTGCGCACAGCACTGCACGTAGGTGAAGCTTTTATTGAGAATATTTTATTCCTTTTCACTTTTGCCTTATTTGTGAATTATTGTCAGTCTTGAAATGTTTTAATCCTGGTTCAACCATGGAAAACACACAAAGTTCTGTGAGTGTGTGTATAAACAACATCAGCATTTAGCTCAAAGTAAGTCTGTGCCTACTAAGTGTCCATCTCAGAGAGCTGTGGTCTCTCACGATGAGCTGATGAAGGATCGTTATCATAATTTCAGCATTATTTGAACCTTTTTAAAGAGGTGTTGGATTCTTACATCTCACTTACTCAATACTTCCAGCTTGGCAGTTCCTTGAATCTGCTCTCCTCCATTTGGGATGATCATCAACTCGTATTCTCTGCTGTCTTTCTCTGTCAGATGTCTCAGCACCAGAGATCCAGTGGATTTATCCATTAACTCACCTCTAGAGAGACTACAGCTCTCTGAGATGGACACTTAGAAGGCACAGACTTTCTTTCAGCTAAATGCTCATGTTGTATATAAACACTCTCAAGAGAACCTTGTGTGTTTTCCATGCTTGAACCAGGATTAAAACATTTTCGGTCTTGAAATGTTTGAATAAGGCAAAAGTTAAAAGGAATACAATATTCTCAATAAAAGCTTCACCTACGTGCAGTGCTGATCACCCTTGTTTGGCTGTGACAGTGTAAACTATAAGCTCAGGCTTTTTTAACATACTTATTATGGCATTTCCACTTAACTTGAGTAAAGTGAGGAGGAAATGGGAGGAGAGAATGGAGGAAGATTTGCAGCAACTGACACTCAGCCTTTTTTTAATGGTTATTTATAATAATAATGTTAATATCTGAACACTTTCAGATATCAGGATTTACCAAAATACTTTTCTTACCTTACTATGATTTATTCTCAAGACTGCTCTGGAATACATTTGTATTTTGTGTTGAAGAGGTGAGATTATAGAAAGAAAACCTCTACTATAATATTTAAACTTTTTCCAGCAGTTGATCTGATTAAGTATCACTATTTCCTGTTTACTGGGAATGATTAAAAAGGAACTTACTATGATGAAGCTCAATATACAAGATATTATAGGAACTGTTAGGAGAAAGTGTGGGATGCAAGTTTTGTTTGGGTGTTTATTTGATCAGTACATTTATAAAAAGTTTTCGTTAGAAGGACAGAAAATACTTTGTATATAATGTGTTTCTAAAAATATTTATATAATTGTCGCTCCTATGTTTTGTCCTGGTGATCTTTGATGTTCAAGTTTCACCAGCAGAGGGAGACATGTTGTAGCCTCTCCACCACAGACATGAATGTGTTGCTGCAGTTTCATTGGGTTGCTCTCATGGTGACAAGTTGTTGGAACAGTGTCAGTGTTGAGCTCTTCTCATCACGTCTCAGGAAGAGGGAACAATGAACCTGTTGATTTTACTTTGTGTTCTTTGTGTGACCTTTACAGGTAAGAAGCAAGACCTTTCACATATTAACTGTTCTGTGTTTATAGAAAAGTCGTGTTGACCTTTATTTTTTTTAACCAACGAAATTGAATTAGTATGACAACTGTTTGCAACAAAATCCAAAACAATCTGGAATATAAGACTCCAAGAAATGAAAATGGACTTTCAATAGTTGATGATACAAAGTCTCCTTTAAGGTCCGTCTCTAATTTGTCTCCTCCAGGTTTGAGTGAAGGCGCAGGGGTGTTGGTGGACGATCTGCTGAATGCACCTGTAGGAGGGAAGGCGCTATTCACCACAAAGCTGACGACACAAGAACCACCTGTGACTTTCAGCGTTGTGATCTGGAACTTTGAAAATACTAACATAGTAACCTCGATACCAGGTGTGAATAGAACTGATCCAGGCTATGTTGGCAGGGTCACCCTCTTCATGTCTACTGGATCCCTGGAGCTCAGGAATTTGACTCTTAATGACAGTGGAGGTTACAGTGTTAACATTATAACATCTGACGGTGGAACTCAAACAGGAAGCACCCAACTGATGATATATGGTGAGCACATATTCAATTCCAGCAATAAATGTGTGTGTTTGTCTCCGCAAACTAAAAAATTATACAATTTCATTGAAAACAGAATCTGTTCAGTCCCACATGTTATTATATAGAAGCTTATTGAGGCTTTTATTGACCTCTTCAACAAACTGTTTAGATTATTGGGGCAGTTTTAAGTCTCACATGGCTTCATCTCAATTATCTACAGACGCAGATGTGAAACCTGTAGAAAGAACACCAATAAGTAAAGAGTAGTGGCCTCCCTGCTGTTACTGATACATCTCCTTCCACCACCAGGACTGAACTCTCCCAAACAATCACTGAACGAAACATCTAATGTTTTCATACAATGGTTGAAAAGGCAAAAAAAATCTATGTTTTTAAAAATCATTTTGTTTTGTGAAAAAAGTGTTAAAACTAAAACTATGTGGGACTTAGTTCAACACTGGACCTTTGCTGTTTAGGGGCGTGTCAACAGGGCAAAGCAGACAATTGCCTTGCATCCCAATCTAGGGGGCCCCAGACAATGGCTGATGCTGGTCCACAGCAAAGACCTTTTTTTGAGAACCCCTTAAATTCTATGATCGTAGAGGAGAATGCAACAAGGCCCCATAACTGTTCTGGAAGTTTTCTGAAAGGTGATGGAGGAAGGACTCAGGCATCAGCTGATGTCTTATGCAGAAGATTTTAATGTAGACGTGATGCATCAAGGAGAACAGAAGGTGGAAGAATAAACAAACGCTAACAGATTAACATGAGCAATTATCAACCCCAAGTCTGAACAGGTTCTCCCACAGCATCCCAGTATATCTTCCACTACTTGCATAACCCATCCCAACAGCACATCCGTGAAAGGCTAGAATTGCTGTCACTCTCTATGTTACAGGTGTTTGCATCCTATTGGATAGTTAAGTCTAAAGAATGCATTCCTAAATCAAATTATTGCCTTATTAATTAAATCAAACCTCAAACAACAGCTATAGCTTTCATGGTTCAGATGGAAATCATTCCTCGTCATTGTGGTGTTTGCTTTTACATTTGTTTCCCCTTTATCTCCTCCGCCCACAGAGCCAGTCTCCAATGTGATGATAACAACCAGCAGCCCAGACTTGGTAGAGTTCATCAGCTCCGTCCATCTGTCCTGCTCCTCCTCTGGATCCTCGCTCTCCTTCCTCTGGCTGAACGGCAGCTCGGAGGTCACAGCCAGCGACAGAGTTCAGCTCACTGGTGGGGGCTCCAATCTCACTATCTTCAATGTGACCCGTTACAACCAGGGACTGTTCAGGTGTCTTGTGGTAAATCCTGTCAGTAACGGCACCAGTGATCCAGTGTTCCTCTCCGTCAGCTGTGAGTGAATAACCTGCACCTCACTACGAGTCAGGGTGTGGGCCCTACGCCTTTTCATTTTAAATCTGTCTCCATCTGAACATTATTATGAGGACGGCCAAAAGTACCAAAATTAAAAATGAAAAAGTGATTTTAATAGTCTATACAGAAACAAAACAACCGAAAATTGTTCTCTTCAGGATTTATTTCAACTGACTGAAAAATGATAACAACAATATACATATAATGCATAATTTTACAAATTTGGAACCCCAGATGCTGAGGTTCAAATAGTATTGGACTATTGCACCTGAACTTCTAGGGACAACAAATAATCAACACAACAGAATAAACAAGTGCCTCTTGTTTCTACCTAAGAACACTAATAGTCTACAGTATAACCACTAAATAATTCTGTAAATATCAATAAACATGGACCTTTCAACAGTAGCAGGAATGATACACAATGCCCCTTATGATAACTCAGCAAAGGGAAACAAGTTTTAGGCACACAAAATAAGTTTCTGTATGGTTAATCAAACACGCCGCTGGACCTGCAGATCTCCTGATGCAGCGGACACGCGAGTGAGCGAGAGAGAGGTGCCCCGTGCGTAGAGGCGCACCTCCGCTGCTCAAGTAACGAGCCAGTTTTGAGAATAAACGAAGTAGAAAGTACAGAAATATGTTCTCAAATGTAGCGAGTAAAAGTAAAAATCAGTCATCAGGAAAATCAGTACTCATGTAAAGTACAGATATGTGAAAAATCTACTTAATTACAGTAACGAAGTATTTCTACTTCGCTACTTCCCACCACTGGTAAGCGGAGGACACAGAGTAATGTCTCTCTTTTCCTGATCCAGACTCATCCACTACCATCAGTGGGTCTATTTCCACAATGGTTTGCACTGTCCTGAGCTTGGCGGGACTCATGTTGATCTAAAGACTGCATTTTGCCTGTGAAATAGACTACAGTTATATCTGTAGAACATTACTGCCCTGCCCCACCGAGTTTCTAATGTGGATGAAATGTAAAATAATAAATGACTAATCAATAATATTTTGTGTTTGTATTATTTCCAGTTCTTTGGTTTTACTAAACTGTGGCAGTCCTTATTAGTTTAATTGTATTTATTGAGTCACAGCCTGGTTTCAATGTATTTTTATTCTATAATCAAACAAATAAATGATATCTTATTGCTTTAAATTCATCTGTTTGTCTCACGACTGATTTCAAATCCAGTTTTAATAAATAAATCTTCACACTAGGCGACTTCCCAGGTGTCGCACAACAGACCTGACATCATTTGTTCTAGTGTCATTCAACCTTTAACAACATGATAACGTGTCTCATGTTGTTTATCACCAGCAGCAGCCTGATAACATCTTGTCATGGTGTCACTGTTACAAACTTTTATTAAAAAACTGTGCTTATGAACACTATCAGGCAACACCCAGCTCTGCTCTACATTCCACCAGGATGCGCCCTTGTGCTGCAACAGAGATTCAGTCAACAGTAGAAAGATAATCACAGTTCAGAAGGAGACAATAGTAACTGGAACCTAAGTGTTCAAGGACACAGAGTATAATAGGAGCTGGTGTCATTTACCAATTGTAATCTGTTCAACCATTATCTACACTACTCATCCTTTTACGTTTTTTTGCGGAGCTGGAGCCACCAACCACCTTTGTTGAGATTCGTGTATATGTTGTATAAACATTAAAAAAAAACTACATTTATACAAATGGTTGTTTGTCTCTATGTTCAGCCCTGTGATACTCTGACGACTGGTCCAGGAAGCACCCAGCCTCTTGGCATCACCAGATGGTAATCTCCCTCTGTAAAAGCCATGTCATCATCCATCAATAACTTTCACTGAGTAACAGCGCCACCTGCAGCTGCACGTAGGGATGGATTTCTGTTGGTCCTAACCGAGCTGCAACCAACAAACTTATTATTAGGGATGCACCGATATGGAAATTCTTGGCCGATACCGATACAAATATTTAAAATAACAATCTGGCCGATAGCCGATACCGATACCGATATTTGTTTATTTTCTTTTTGTTCTTATTCATTCACCTTTTTGTGCCAGAAAAATAATCAAATCATTATTTAAAAAGCACTATTTAAAAAAATGTCAGCCCTTCATCACTCTTATCTTTTAATGAGCTCAAATTGAATCAGATTTATGAAACAATCTTTGATTTAACTAAACTTTATTTAACAGAGACATATTATGCCCATTTTACCGCAAGTTGAAATGTTTCCTTGGGATCTTAATGAAATTACTGTAACATATTTTGGTCAAAATACCACAAGGATCATTTAAAACAGCACCTTGTTACCCTGTCTAAAACTCCCCTGTTAAAGTATCATATTAGAGAACGCTCTTCTCATTGATTTACGGTAGCAGTATTGCCCGTTTATTAGATGTGTTACGGCTTCTGTGTGTATGACGTGTGTTGTCAATTCCCTTGTTACCTGTGCATGAGACGGATGAATAGAGCCGGTGCACATGAGAATAAAGTACTTAAGCAGACGCTACGCTCATACTTTTTACGACAAGTTACACTGCGTGAGTCAAGATAACTTAACAAGCCCTCCTCAGTTTTACCTGTTTTGAGTGTCGGGCAGAAATCACATCGCGTCAACACCCACCGTGGCCCTTCGCGATGCTTGTTTTAATTAAACAGTCGGATTCCCCTGGTCCGCACCAGTTCTCAGTCAGCTGCTAGGCCCCCCCCGCGCGAACAGAGGGTTCCCCCAGCGGTCGCCGTAGATGAGGTGATCCGCGAGAAGGGCGCGACACGCGTCCAGAGTCGCCGCCGCTGACCGCGTACCCGGTCCCCTCCAACGGCCCGCCTTCCGCGCCGGCGATGGACACCGCCCCGCGGTTCAAGAGAAAGAAAGCCCCCGCAACAGCAACGCTGTGAGGTGCCACCGGATGAGAACCTCCCGGTGTCGCACGCTGAGCCTCCGGCGGTGCGGAGAGGTGCCCAGCGGTTTTACCACAAATATGAACATCGGCCAATGATATCGGTGAAAGTCAAGTTTATTACCGATAAGCCGATATCAGTAAACGAGGCGAGTATCGGCCGCTACCGATGTTCGGCCGATAAATCGGTGCATCCCTAGTTTTGAGCAGTGCATTTCATTTGTATTATTGTACTCTCCTTCAACTTATTTTTTATATGGGTTTCATCCCTTTTAATCTCTAACTCTTTTATGTTTATTTCTTCACATTGGCTCGTTTCTCTTGCTTGAAATTATGTTTTTTTTATTTTGTTGTTAGTGTTACTTTTGTTCTATTATTTCACACAATTCCATTAATTTTATTTGTATTATTTTAACCTAAACTTAAATTATTACATTTGTATACAGATTTATCCCTCTCATTTCTTTTACCTCTTTTTGTTGCTTGAAAACAGTTTTAAACTGTGCTCTTTGATATTAAATTGAATCATCAATGTTGTCTCTGTTGTGTTTGCTGTCCCTGTGAAGTATCGACCTGTGTGGATGAACTTTAGAAATCAAGCTGCCTCTCCTGTGGACCGGCCTGCAGGCAGCGGGTCTCACTCACGGTCTCACCTGGTACCTCCCGGTCATGAGCTGGAAGCCCAGTGTCGTCACGTGTGGAAACGGTTTCGAGTTTCGTCATTTCTGGTTTTATTTGTACGTGTGTGTGTGGGGGGGGTTCCTTGTTAGGAACAGTGTAAACCTCATGGGGATAAAAGAATGGTCCTATTGAGGCTAAACTTGGTTAACGTTTGGCATGAACTGGTTATGGTTTACGTCGAGGTCACATGAATCCCACTTGTATCAGTTTTTCTGAACTTAGCCCGAGTTTGCAGGATTACTCAAAAACGACTGGACGGATTTCCATGAAACTTGGTGGAAGGATGTGGGTCAAGAAAGAAGCATGCACTTTGGTGCAGGTCTGGATCTGGGGATGGATCCAGGAACTCTTTCTCTTGCTATTTAACATGGTGAGAAAGGATATGCTTTACTGATTGCTCAGAGAATAATTCGTGGATCTTGAGGAAGAAAATCTGAGAAGATTAAGGGACTGATGTTTATGAGATTGCTGCAGATCCACTCTTGCTTCAGATATAAAGCCGTGCATCATAACATCACAACATGCAGCGTTCACATGTAATAATAACTCTTATTATTGAAGTATTCTCATGTACATGTTTATTTTTCATTATTGAGATAGATGTCAACTCACGAGCATCTGGAATCAAGGATCAAAATGGGACAAGAAGTCATTGTTATGTACTTTCCCTCGAAATATATAGAGTATAAACACATATAATACAGGTGGGAGGAGGGAGCGGGGCTAAGGAGAGAGGTGGGGGGGTGGGAAGGGGTTAAGGGGTCAGGAAGTGGGGGGAGTCAGGATGACGAGGTGGTTGAGGTAGAGGAAAGATGAGAAAGGAGATTAGGATGAGCTCCGTCGTTTAAAACTAAAACATGAAAACATCTTCCCAACTTCTTCATCTCCTTCTCTCTCCTCCTTCTCCTTCTTCTCTCTCTTCTTCAGTTTTTTCCTCTCCTCCTTCTCCTTCTTCTCTCTCTCCTGTTGCTCTTTCTTTTCCTGCTTCTTCTTCTCCTTCTTCTCCTTCTGGACCTTCTCTCTGTACTCATTGGTCTTCAAGACGAGTCTCTGAAAAGACAGAGACAACATAAGTTTCAGAATTTGCTTATTCAATGTCTGAACATGAAACAAATCAATCTGTATAATTCAAATCTAAAATTGATCTGATGTAACGTACCTGAAGCTCAATGTTTTGCAGAATCAGGAGTTTTAATTCTTCATCCATTTTTCGCTCTTTTTCCACTGAGTCCTCCTGCTCAGCAGACAACTTCTCCTCTGCCTCCCTGATCTGGTTCATCAGATCCTCTATCTGCTTGAAGCTGGCCTCCTGTTCAAGGACGCTGCTCCTCAGCTTCGCCTCATAGTTCTCCTGCAGATCTTCAAATTTCGCCTTCCACTCTTGTTCCACTCTCACCTTTTCCAGGTCCTGGAGCTGAAGATCATCGAGCTTTTTCTCCAACTCTTCCTCTCTGGATCTTGCTGTGTCCACAGATTTCTCAATCTTGATCAAGTCCTCTCTGGCCTGATGCAGCTAAAAGGCAGTAGAGGCTATCTGCTTCCTCAGAGATGCATTCTTAGCAGTTAGCTGTTTCTTCACAGCATGTCTGTCTGCAGCTAGATCAGCGTTTTCTGCAGCCCGGTTTTCCAGAATAGCTTTCTCTGCCACATGATCTTTTATAACTGTATTCGCAGCATCCAGCTTCTTCTTAAGTACAATGTTTTCTTCAACAAGAGCATTGTTAAATACAGCTTGCTTCTTCAGAGCGGTGTTCTCTACATCCAGCTGCCTCTTCAGAGCGGTGTTTTCCGCACCCAGAGCAGTTTTCTCTGCCACCTGCTCCCTCAGAGATTTGTTCCCAGCATCCAGCTTCTTCTTCAGTGCAATGTTTTCTTCAAGCAGAGCAATCTCATATACATCCTTTTTCTTCGGAGCAGTGTTCTCTGCATCCAGCTGCTTCTTCAGAGCAAAGTTTTCTATACCTAGAGCAGCTTTCTCTGCAACCTGCACCATCAGAGCTTTGTTCGCAGCATCCAGCTTCTTCTTCAGTGCAATGTTTTCTTCAAGCAGAGCAATCTCATATACAGCCTTTTTCTTCAGAGCGGTGTTCTCTGCATCCAGCTGCCTCTTCAGAAAGGTGTGCTCTGCACCTAGAGCAGCGTTCTTTGCAACCTGCTCCATCAGAGCTTTTTTCTTAGCAGCCAGCTTCCTCAGTGACTGAAATAAAGTATATTTGCTATGAAGCGCTGGTCTACTGATGCGGTTTAAGGATGTTGGCTGGGAAAAGATTCTCGTGCAGTCGTCCCCTTGAAAGTTCTCCTTATATGTGTTAGTTGGCTATGATCTGGTCTGGCTTTCATCTGACCTGAATCATCAAAGCAAACTGTTATTTGTTTGATCTGAATTAATCTGTACAATGTGCAACGTTTTCTTTATGTAAAAGTTAATTTAAGACAAAATCAGAGTATCAAACGTAAATAAAAGCACTTAAATATCAAGTTTAGGTAAGATATCTTATAATTATTTCATTTAATACTTATTTCCAATATTTATAAACTAGGAACAGAACCAGTGAGTGGAGAGTAAGGGTGTCCTGCTGGTCTCATTTTTGACCCACGGAATCGGAGGTGAACATTTCATTCATCAATCATTGAAATGTAATTGTTTATAAAATTATTTCTAACATTTGGACCAGAAGTAGTTGATTCATGACTAGATTTGAACCCTTGTGGTTCACGGCTCTCAAATCTTCCATCATTTAATCTGAGGTGCACTGGTTTTATCACCAAAAAAGGAAAAGGAAAACTATCATTCTTTTATTGACTTAGATGAAGGTTCTGGGTTGAGTTTAGGGATGCACCGATATGGAAATTCTTGGCCGATACCGAAACCGATATTTAAAATAACAATCTGGCCGATAGCCGATACCGATACCGATATTTAAAATAACAATCTGGCCGATAGCCGATACCGATACCGATATTTGTTTATTTTCTTTTTGTTGTTATTCATTCACCCTTTTGTGCCAGAAAAATAATTAAATCATTATTTAGAAAGCACTATTTAAAAAAAATTCAGCCCTTCATCACTCTTATCTTTTAATGAGCACAGATTGAATCAGATTTATGAAACAATCTTTGATTTAACTAAACTTTATTTAACAGAGACATATTATGCCCATTTTACCGCAAGTTGAAATGGTTCCTTGGGATCTTAATGAAATGTCTGTAACATATTTTGGTCAAAATACCACAAGGGTAATTTAAAACAGTACCTTTTCACCCTGTCTAAAACAGCCCTGTTAAAGTATCATTATAGAGAACGCTCTTCTCATTGATTTACGGTAGCAGTATTGCCCGTTTATTAGATGTGTTACGGCTTCTGTGTGTATGACGTATGTTGTCAGTTCCCTTGTTACCTGTTCATGAGACGGATGAATAGAGCCGGTGCACATGAGAATAAAGTACTTAAACAGACGCTACGCTCATACTTTTTACACCAAGTTACACTGCGTGAGTCAAGATAACTTAACAAGCCCTCCTCAGTTTTACCTGTTTTGAGTGTCGGGCAGAAATCACATCGCGTCAACACCCACCGTGACCCTTCGCGATGCTTGTTTTAATTAAACAGTCGGATTCCCCTGGTCCGCACCAGTTCTCAGTCAGCTGCTAGGCGCCAGCCGGAGGGTTCCCCCAGCGGTCGCCGTAGCTGAGGTGATCCGCGAGAAGGGCCCGACACGCGTCCAGAGTGGCCGCCGCTGACCGCGTACCCGGTCCCCTCCCTTCCGCGCCGGCGATGGACACCGCCCCGCGGTACAAGAGAAAGAAAGCCCCCCCAGCAGTGATGCCGTGAGGTGCCACCGGATGAGGACCTCCCGGTGCCGCACACTGAGCCTCCGGCGGCGCGGAGAGGAGGGCGACGGAGGGACAGCCGCGGCACGTGCCCAGCGGTTTTACCACAAATATGAACATCGGCCAATGAAAGTCAAGTTTATTACCGATGAGCCGATATCAGTAAACGAGGCGAATATCGGCCGCTACCGATGTTCGGCCGATAAATCGGTGCATCCCTACTTATTATCGAAGTTTCCTGGCTGAATATTGGAAAATAAACTTAGATTTTTAATTACTTATAAACTTGGAACTGATTCTGACAATCGAATCTGTGACTATCAGTCAGTTCAGTTCCACACCTCTCACAGGAGATGGTACCCACTCACCAAAGTTACCAAGAGCAAGAACAGATGCTCAGGGTGAGGAGTGGGAATGGAAGATGAAAGATTCTCCATATTCCATGTTACTGAACCATCAAACTCATTCTAAAGCTTGCTTTAAAACCTTTCATAACTCTGATAGCTTCTGTCTTGACACACAAAAATATCTCATTCAGATCATTCATTTTATTCCCCTCTGTTGTATCTGTGATGACAGCGCCTCCCATGACAGGCCGAGGCATTGACGCAGTTCTGCCGATATACAGCCACTGTCCTTTTTGTCTTATATCTGTATCACTGCCATACATTTTTAGTTTACAACTAAAACGGAAGATTTGCTTCCCATACTTTATGTTTCATAGACGGCAGGAGCTTTAAAAACAAATCAGTGTACGCGAGTCATGCTCCAAACTTTATCTTTTCTCGAAAGAAGCTGACTTAATGAAAACCCCTGTTCAGTATGGAGGTGAATCAGTAACCATTAAGGTCAGTGGACAACCTCAAGCAATTTATACATCCATTCTGTAAGAAGGGGACAGCAGTCACACTGGATCAACATGTAAACATTAGAGACAGTGGAAATATTTTATGCCGAATGGTGAAACACTGGAGACAGTCATGAAAATGAAAATGAAAAAGTATTGCATGTATAATAAACAACCTCTTGGAGATTATTACAATGTTGAATATAAACTCTTGTTTTTCTTTACATCAGGTTCAACTTTGGAGAATTCCCTCGTTGTTGCTACCATTGTGAAGTTTTTATTATAAACTGTATTTATAAGCTTGGTTTGCTGTTTTTCAGACAAGCACAATGAAGCATTTTTAAGGTGTTAATAATTAATTCATAACCAAGCTGCAAACTGGGATCTCAGTGTACATGTCAAAGATAGGGCATATCAGTATCAACACTATGCAAAAATCTATGATACCAATACTAACTAACATTTGCATTGACAAAGCGCAGATGAAGCAATAAGTGAAACTTTTGGAAAACTGTTACAGATTATGCAAACAAACAAAGGACAGGGAAGTGTGTGTTGGTCTGGTGACACTTTCTCTGCCTCTGGCCTGTTCCATCGATCCACTGGGAGCGGTTTCGTTCATTTGCTCCACATGGGCGTCAGTGGAGGATGCGGCAGGAAGCCTGTTGTTCACTTTGACCTCAACTGCACCGTCCCACCATCTTGGTTCCTTAAGGAATCAATGTTTTCGTAGGTCACGTCCTGCAAAAGATGATAAAGTGAGCAAATAAAAATATATGTTGGGCAACTGTTTTGGGTAAAGCGGGAATTGAATATCTGCTTCCCTGGTATAAAGTTGGTTTGTCAGCTGACATAGGGTGAGAGCTTATCGCAGGGACAGTATACAGACACTAGCAACCATTCACACTCACACCTACTGACAATGTAGAGTCTCCAATTAACCAAAGCGAGAGGAAACCGGGGAACCTGGAGGAAACCCAAGCAAAAGCACAAACAACCATAACCCCTAACCCCCCCCCCCATACCCATATGAATGCTAATTGTAAAAAAAATCTAAAATAAAGGTCCTGCAGTCTAATTTTAGAATTTCATGCAACTTAATGCACATTGTTTAATACTATGATTACAGTTAATATAGTAATAATTAATTAAGGACTTTGTGAGATGCAGAATTGTAGCTTTTGCCATTTTAAGCCTCTAAAACACAACAGATACATAACATGGACTGAATCCCATTGGAGTAAAGTCAGCTACTTTAATTATTAAACTGTATTTCGATTTTTTTCCCATTTACATCACGTTTATTGGAATATTGACATATTCAATGACGGATTGATATTTTAAAGATGAACTGACACTTCTGAGCTACTTGAGTGAAAGTGAACCCACTGATGATTTTTACCTGATTACATGACGATGCCACGCTGTTCTGGCTTCCACCTCCTGTAGAACCTGGGGAAGAAACAGTGATAAGAGGAAATCAATCAAGGGAATAAATAATAATGCATAAATACACAAGCTTGTTATTAACTCACCTGTTCTGGTGTCTCCATGAGACAGATGTTTTCGCTGTTTTCTGTTTAGAGTGAGAATGAGTCATTATTTTATACAGTCATGCATTATCTGAGCTGCAAAAATGAAGCTTGACATTAGCAAAACTAAGTGCTTGATTACAGTAATACAGAGAAATATAGTATCTTAAGTTAATCATTTAAAGTAAATCAAACAAGTTCTGTAGGTGAATAGTAGACGATAAACTTTACAACTTTCCAGTATTGTTTGTCATGGCTTGTCTAAGACACAAATACACCAATCAGTGACTTATTACAAAGCTGTTGGTCACTTACCTTCTTCGAGAAAAAAAATACCATCCACCAGCACAAAGTCCAACGATGAGACAGCAGGCGATTATTATTCCAGCAATGCAACCAGAGTTACAACTTGGAGGTTGTTTGACTAAATTAAAAAGAAAAATTAAAACTGTCAAACTATCTAAGATTAGTTTTATCTTCAGATTAGTTGATATAGTTAGGTATAATAATGTGAGCCAGTTGTCATTTGTATATTCACATCTCGTTACCTGTCACAGACAATGCATGCACTGCGGTTGACCTTCTTCCTGTTACATTATTCGTTGCTGTGCAGTTGTAGGATCCACCGTCAGAAAACTCAGTGACAGGTTTGGTGAACTCGGCAGAATGGCTGAGTATATCTGTCGTGTTCAGAGACCAGGTGTAAGTAGCCGATGGTGTGGACTCAGCGGAGCAGGTTAATGTTAAGGTGTCCTTCACATTAATCTCACTTGGACCTTTGATTTGGACACTTCCTGGTCCGTCTGAAAGACACACAGAGATTCATAGTTTCATGACAGATGCACAAACAAGGGGAAAATTTGCACGAACGTGATACTTACAGTTTACAACCATGTTGTATTCAGCTTCAATACTGTTGATGGGGTTCGTGATTCTGCAGGAATATTTGACTGTTCATTCTCTTCAGTGGCTGAAAAGACAACACGCTCTTCTCACTGTGAAGTGTCATGTTGTTGGTCAGGATCAGATCAGAGCCGTCCTTCATCCACTGTCTGCTGAAGACTGAGCCAGCGGCCTCACAGGTCAGGTTCACAGAGTTTCCCTCAACTGCCTGCTTTGTTGTGGATTTGATAGAAGCACCTGATATTCTCTCTGTTGGAGACAAGATACAGGATTTTGTGAGATGAATATGAAAACAGGAACAAATGCAACTGAGAGGTGACTGAGTGTTTAAATATAAAGGAACTTGTGAAGAGGTAAACTGCTGATTGTCCATCTGCTATTATAACATCGACAGCTTTAAACTACCTATACTCTTTATATACTCATCATATCACTAATATTGAATAGAATAAATCACACAACCTTGACTTTACTACAAGGTCAGAAGATAGTGTCACAAAATAATGGAGAAGACTAAAGAATTACTGTCTTTTTACAACGGCCAACCAGCTCTGTTTCAGGCCACATACATTATTTTTAGATTCATATGAGGTCACCGTAACCTTGAACTTTGATCAGTTAATCGCTGAGTCCAAGTGACCACTGGTCAAAATTGAAATAAATTCCCTCAAGGCAAACTTGAGATATCATATTAAATAGGCCAAACCCATATCAGAATCAAAATCAGAATCAGAAAGGATTTATTGCCAAGTAGGTTTACACCTACCTGGAATTTTCTTTGGTAAAAAAGGTGCATACATTGAACATAAAACATACAAACACAATAAGTTCTTCACATAAGAAGGAAATAACTATATATAAAACAAAACAAAAATACATACAAAAAGTTAAATAAAAAGTTAAATGCAAAACAGGAGAGAAATTTGGATGTGCAATATGCAATATACTGTTATTTGTGTTAATGTAACACAGACTTGAGGCGTGGGGGCGGGATAAGAGTACAAGTCAGATGGGGGTCACGGGCCTTGTTGATAAGGCCAACTGCACCCGGGAAGGAGCTGGTCTTGTGGCATGAGGTTTTGGTCCTGATGGACCGCAGCCTCCTGAACAACCCCAGAAAAACTTTGACTCAAACTTACTCAGTACAGAGATGAATGCAGGCTGAGATGTCTGACTTCTCTTAGTTTTGCTGTTAAAGGCCTGACAGCTGTAGTTCCCAGTCTGGTTCATATTCATGTTGAGCAGTGGGAGCTCTGGTCCAGAAACAGACAGTCCAATCCACTGAAAGTGAGCAGGAGGACTGGAGACAGCTGAGCACGTCAGGCTGACATTCGAGCCGTCCTCATAATAATGTTCAGATGGAGACAGATTTAAACGTGTATTTTCTGGGCCAACTGAAAGTAGAACAACAGCAGAGAAGAAAATCAACAAGATGTAACGTTAGTTGCAAGAGAAATGAAAAGGCATAGGGCCCACACCCTGACTCGAAGTGAGGTGCAGGTTATTCACTCACAGCTGACGGAGAGGAACACTGGATCACTGGTGCCGGTACTGACAGGATTTACCACACGACACCTGAACGTTCCATGGTCGTAACGGGTCACATTGAAGATAGTGAGATTGTGACCCTTGAGCTGAACTCTGTCACTGGCTGTGACCTCCGAGCTGCCGTTCAGCCAGAGGAAGGAGAGCGAGGATCCAGAGGAGGAGCAGGACAGATGGACGGAGCTGATGAACTCTACCAAGTCTGTGCTGCTGGTTGTTATCATCACATTGGAGACTGGCTCTGTGGGCGGAGGAGATAAATGGGAAACAAATCTAAAAGCCAACACCACTATGACGAGGAATGATTTAAGTTATAGCTGATGTTTGAAGTACTATTTAATCCTGCTGAGCCTGAAAGCAGTAATGCAACAATCAAATGAAATGAAAATCATGAAAAACATAACAAATGAATTGTGAAAGATATCCACTTTAAAGCTTAGGTTTGTAATCCTGGAAAAGATCTCAAGAGCAGGCTACCGATACATCCGACCCCCCCCCCCCCCCCCCATCAGTCGTCAGTTCTGTCTATCGTCTCTGAGCGGTATATGTCCCTCCACCACTCTGACTTCTGAAGACTCCGGTCAAACCACATCATTTCAATCTTCATATAATATTTTTAGTACCAAAATTATTTTTAAAAAGTTAAAATTGTCCACACAAACACAACAGAGGAGAAGTTACGTTTAAGAGCAAATGTGTGTCACCACCATCTGTGACAGACATTCATTTTTTTCTAATCTTCAACCAAACCTTGACATCGTTATTGAACAGGAATTTTCAAATACGCCAGACAGAGAGTCACCAACTTCTCCTCTCACCAACTTCTCCTCTCACCAACTTCTCCTCTCACCAACTTCTCCTCTCACCAACTTCTCCTCTCACCAACATCCACTTTTTTGTGTGAATGAACAGATTCTGTTTTCAATGAAATTGCATAATTTTAGTTTGCGGAGACAAACACACACATTTATTGGTGGAATTGAATATGTACTCACCATATATCATCAGTCTGGTGTTTCCTAACAGGGTTGCACCAGATGTTAAAATGATAACATCGTATTCTCCACTGTCATGAAGAGCCAAATTCCTGAGCTCCAGGGATCCAGTAGATATGAAGAGGGTGATCCTGTCTTCATATCCTGCTGTAGTTGTATTCGTATCTGCGCTGAAGATTATTATGTTACGATTATCAAAGTTCCAGACCACAGTGATGATAGTCACAGGTGGTTCTTGTGGCGTCAGCTTTGTGGTGAACAGCACCTTCCCTCCTACGGTTGCATTCAGCAGATCATCAACCAACACCCCATCGCCTTCACACAAACCTGGAAGAGACAAATTAAAGACGGGCCATAAAGGAAACTTTGTATCATCAACTATTGAAAGTCTATTTTCATTTTTTGGAGTCTTATATTCCAGATTGTTTTGGATTTTGTTGCAAAGATAATAATTCAATTTCGTTGGTTAATATGTCAAAGGTCTTGCTTCTTACCTGTAAAGGTCACACAAAGAACGCAAAGTAAAATCAACAGGTTCATTGTTCCCTCTTCCTGACACGTGCAGATGAGAAGAGCTCAACACTGACACTGTTCCAACAACCTTTGCACCATGAGAGCAACCCAATGAAACTGCAGCAACACATTCATGTCTGTGGTGGAGAGGCTGCAACATGTCTCCCTCTGCTGGTTAAACTTGAACATCAAAGATCACCAGGACAAATCATAGAAGCGACAATTATATGAATATTTTTAAAAACACATAATATACAAAGTATTTTCTGTCTTTCTAACGAAACGTTTTATAAATGTACTAATTCAAATAAACACCCAAACAAAACTTGCATCCCACACTTTCTCCTAACAGCTCCTATAATATCTTGTATATTGAGCTTCATGATAGTAAGTTCCTTTTTAATCAATCCCAGTAAACAGGAAATAGTGATACTTAATCAGATCAACTCCTGGAATAAATGGATATATTATGGAAGAGGTTCACTTTCTATAATCTCACCTCTTCAACACAAAATACAAATGTATTCCAGAGCAGTCTTGAGAATAAATCATAGTAAGGTAACAAAAGTAATTTGGTAAATCCTGATATCTGAAACTGCTGAGATATTAACATTATTATTATTAATAATCACAGAAAAAAGGCTGAGTGTAAATTATCTTCCTCCATTCTCTCCTCCCATTTCCTGCTCACTTTACTCAAATTAAGTTGAAATGTCATAATAAGTATGTCAAAAAAGCCTGAGCTTATAGTTCACACTGTCACAGACAAACAAGTGTGCACAGCACTGCACGTAGGTGAAGCTTTTATTGAGAATATTTTATTCCTTTTCACTTTTGCCTTATTTGTAAATTATTGTCAGTCTTGAAATGTTTTAATCCTGGTTCAACCATGGAAAACCCACAAAGTTCTGTGAGTGTGTTTATATATAACATGAGAGCATTTAGCTCAAAGATAGTCTGTTCCTACTAAGTGTCCATCTCAGAGAGCTGTGGTCTCTCTCACGATGAGCTGATGAAGGATCGTTATCATAATTTCTGATATTCAGTTGTTTTATTAGCTTACGTAAGACAGTGGGACAATAATAACCAAAGGTGAGTGTAGGTAATAATTAAGCATGGCAGGCCTGTGGACATCTTGATGACATTTCATTTATTACAGATAATCTTCAGGGCAGTTGTTCCATTGTCGCACTAACACAGGAGCCAGAAGCTCACACAACATCAGAAGAGGACCAAACTGACAATACACCATGAAATACTCACTTCTCTGGTCAGCCACACTTGTGCTTCTGTCCTCAGGTAAGACTTTGGGAATATTGATCTAATGTCTCATCGATAGAATTAAAAGTTGTGACATGTTGGTTGATACGTGCACGTCTCAGCAGGTCTCTGCCATGGAGCCGGTTTCGTCACTGTTGACGTCCTTCGTGGGATAACAGGAGGGAGTGTGACCTTCACAACATCTGTGAAACCGACCGCAGAGCCGTTCCTGGCACTGACCTGGGGCTTCAACGGCACCACCAATGTGATCACTTCCACCACTGTGGACGTCGTGGGACAAGGCTACGAGAACCGGGTTGAAGTGGATAAATCCACTGGATCTCTGGTGCTGAGACATCTGACAGAGAAGGACAGCGGAGAATACGAGTTGATGATCATCCCAAATGGAGGAGAGCAGATTCAAGGAACTGCCAAGCTGGAAGTATTGAGTAAGTGAGATGTACGAATCCAACACCTCTTTAAAAAGGTTCAAATAATGCTTGTGTGTTATCGATTTGTTTGGAATGAGAAGTCTGAGTCTAAGGACACATTAGGTCACATTGCTTGGTAGACTCAAAAACAGCTTTTTCCCCCAGGCCGTAAGGCTTCTGAACCAGCAACACTGACTCTCTGAACAGTTACCATGTATTTTCTGCTCCCCCATGCATACAAATACACTTACTACTTACTTACTTCAAATATATTAATATTATTTAATTTAATATTCCCCACTCCTTCACCCTGTAAACTGCTGCTTCATTTTACTATGTTATATGTTACTAGGTTATATGTTATATTTTATATAGTATGTTATTTTTCTATTTTGTAAAGCCTACTACTGCGTAGATGTTGCCTGTCAGGTCACAAGAATTTCACTGCTCTGATTACGCTGTCATTGGTGCATGTGACAATAAACTTTGATTTGATTTTGATTTGATATAAGGTGTCTCACTGTCTTTTCATTTGATTTATTCCTTTGTGCACAGCCCCAGTGTCAAAACCCACCATGGCCTGTCCCACAGGGAACCTAATAGAGGCTAAAACCTCTGTGAAACTAGCCTGTGATGCCAACGGCTTGGTGAGCAGAGAGTGGATGAAAGATGGAAAACCTGTTGCTCCTGGAGGCAGATTCAGTTTTCACGAGGGCAACAGAGTGTTGTCCATCAGCCCAGTGGACCGGCTGGATACTGGAGGGTTTCTCTGTAACGTCAGCAATGATATCAGTTTTGAAACAACCAATTGCAGTCTCAAAGTCTTCTGTAGGTACCTGCATTTCTACTTTATTAACATTCAGCTGCTCTAGCTCCTTTTTTTCAGCCTTCTTAAAGATCTCCTTCCTCATCCGTGCAGATGGACCTGACAGACCGATAATCGATCAGACGCCAATCGGAGCAGAGCTGGAGGATAGGGTCACTCTGAGGTGCTCTGCTGACTCGCTGCCAAAGGCGACTTACTACTGGAGATTCAAACACATGCTGATATACGGGCCTGTGCACTTCATCCACGAGATGGAAGAGAGGCACCTGGGGAAGTACACCTGCACCGCCCAAAACACTGTCACTGGTCTGGAAACCTCTGAGGTCCACAAACTGCATGGTACTTAAGCTCTCTTTCTCTCTTTTGCATGCCGTGGATCTGTTTGTAGAGTAATGTCTTTCTTTTTCTGATCCAGACTCATCCACTACCATCAGTGGGTCTATTTCCACAATGGTTTGCACTGTCCTGAGCTTGGTGGGACTCATGTTGATGTAAAGTCTGCATTGTGTTGAAATAGAGTGAACAGTTACATCTGTAGAATATTACTGCTCTGCCCCACCGAGTTTCTATTGTGGATGAAATGTAAAATGTAATAAATGACTAATCAATAATCTTTTGTGTTTGTATTATTTCCAGTTCTTTGGTTATACTAAACTGTGGCAGTCGTTATTAGTTGTAATTGTATTTATTGAGTCACAGCCTTGTTACAATGTCTTTTTATTCTATAATCAAAAAAAAAAAAAAAATGTATTGCTTTAAATTCCTCTGTTTGTCTCACGGCTGATTTCAAATCCAGTTTTAATAAATAAATCTTCATACCACAATACTTCCCAGGTTTGTTCAAGTGTCATCAACTTGATAACATGTCTCATGTTTATCACCAGCAGCAGCCTGATAACATTTTGTCATGGTGTCACTGTTATAAACTTTTATTAAAAAACTGTTGTGTGCTTATGAACACTATCAGGCAACACCCAGCTCTGCTCTTACATTCCACCAGGGAGCGCCCTTGTGCTACAACAGAGCATCAGTCAACAGTAGAAAGATAATCACAGTTAAGAAGAAGACAATAGCAACTTGAAAACCGGAAAGTGTTCAAGGACAACTGATTGGCAGAGTGTGATAGAAATGTTACTATTAGGGCAATGATTGATATTAGGAACTACTTTGATTAGGAACTACTTTGATGTTTCGAAAGATGATCTTTCTTGAAAAACAGATGTTACATTCCAAGGGTCTGGGAAAGAGTAGGTGACAGGATATTGGTCACCTATTGCTTAACATGAAAGAGGTTTACCGATAACATTTGTCTCCTCTCTAGGAGGGGCTGCGAGATGTATAAAGTGCTGCTTTTCTTGTATGTCATTGCTCATTGTATGAAATCTATTCCATGGTCTTGTACATTGATGCCCATCAGCAGATGTAGAATGAACTTCCAGAAAGACATTGTAATGACTTGTGCTTGACTATTGAGAAATTCCCATGACACAGAGTTAGTAGAAGTAGGTGTGTCAGGTCTCGTCCTGTCCGATAAGTTGTTTCCCCTGGGTGGTCATGATTTATGTTCTGTGTTGTGTGTCCCTACTCATCTCTCCTCTCGTTTCAGACTCCTCACTCCCTCCCTCATGTGTGTTCCACCCTGGTGATTGTCAGCTCCTCCCCGATTGGTTGCACCTGTTCCTAATCACCTGGTGTATTTAGTCCCTGTGTTCCTGTGTCGCGTTGCCAGTTCGTCTTTGTATCTTCATGTTCTTACCGTCCCAGCATTTTTCTCTGATAGCTCTATTGTTGCCGACCACTGCCTGTTTAACGTTTCTCGTCTCTGCCTTTTCCCTGCTGGATACTCTGCACCTTCGCCGACTGCCTGCCCGTGTACCGACCTTGGACCTTAACAATTACGAACTCTGCTTCTGCCTGCTCCCTGTTGGATTTTCGGATTACAAACTTTGCCACTGCCTGCCTTCTGTTGGATTCACGTTCTCGTGTTTGGACTGCCTTTACGTGTATCATATTCAAGAAGTAAAGTTTGTTAACTGCTCCTACCTGTGCCTCCGTGTTCTGTTATTGGATCCTCACACCATACTGCATCCCTCACAGTACGAACTGGCCAAGCTGGATCCAGCCGACGCGGAAACTGTGCTCGCGGCTCTGCGGGCTCAGGGCAAGAGGATTGTGCAGACGGAGGAGAGTCTGCACGCAGTCGGCGGCCAGATGAGCGGAATGTCGGCCCAGATTGGTCAACTGTCCGAGCAGTTTGGGCAGCTGATGGCTCAGCTTTCTTCCCCTCCGGTCCAACAACTTCAGACTTCAGCTCCGAGTACAGATCCAGCCCCGGGTGCAGCTTCAGCGCTACTACCCGCTCCAGTGACATACGTGAAGTCACTTCATCTCTCCCATCCTGAGAAGTTTTCGGGGGAGATTAGCTATGAGACTAAGATTTGAATTAATTCCTCTCCCCAAACCTTTAGAAGCCCACGCTCTGGATGGACGCCTACTGTTTAGGGTGACTCACCGCACCCGTCCTATCCAATTTACGATTTCTAAGGATCACACAGAGGCTCTGAGTTTTCATCTCCTCAACTCTCCATCACACCCCCTCATTTTGGGGTTCCCATGGCTTTCAAAGCATAATCCTCACATTAACTGGTCCACAGGGAGAATATTGGGCTGGGGAGGGAATTGTTCTGTCACCTGTGTCCCTTCGGGCTCTACCTCAGAGGTTTCCCACACTTCAGAAGGGTCCTCCCCGATTAATCTCAGACTCACTGTGGTTCCGCGCAACTCAGGTACTAAATCTCTACCAGCATCCCTGGACTCAGACTTCCCGGATCTCTCCAAGGTTCCTCCGTGTTACCGCGATTTCAAAGAGGTTTTTAATAAGACCCGGGCCTCCGCCCTTCCTCCTCACCGACCTTATGACTGTGCTATTGATTTATTACCAGGCACTTCGCCCCCTAGGGGGCGCCTCTATTCCCTGTCTGCACCAGAGGTAGAGACTATGAGGAAATATATCGACTCTTCTCTGTCTACAGGACTTATTCATCCATCCTCTTCTCCTGCCGGTGCAGGATTTTTTTTTGTTGATAAGAAGAATAAAACACTTCGTTCCTGCATTGACTACAGAGGTCTTAATGACATTACCATCAAGAATCGTTATCCCCTCCCTCTGATGTCCTCCGCTTTTGAATTGTTGAGAAACGCCAAGATCTTCACCAAGCTAGATCTACGAAATGCTTACCATCTGGTTGGGATAAGGGAGGGGGACGAATGGAAGACGGCCTTCAACACCCCTAGTGGGCACTATAAATATCTTGTTATGCCTTTTGGTTTAACCAATGCCCCAGCGGTTTTCCAGGCTTTAGTCAATGATGTCCGCCGGGACATGCTGGATCGTTATGTTTTTGTCTACCTGGACGACATCCTCATCTTCTTACCAGATGAGACGACGCACGTTCAGCATGTTCGGGAGGTTCTTCAACGCCTCCTCGCTAACCAGCTTTTTGTGAAGGCGGAAAAATGTGAGTTTCATGTTCCCTCTGTCTCTTTCTTAGGATTCATAGTTTCTAAGGATAATATTGAAATGGATCCTTCTAAGGTCAGTGCAGTGAAAGGATGGACTACTCCATCCACTCGCAAGCAGCTACAACGCTTCCTGGGATTTGCAAATTTTTATAGACGTTTCACAAGGAATTACAGTTCTGTTGCGGCCCCCCTGCATTCTCTGACCTCTTCCAACATCAAGTTTCAGTGGTCCCCCGCTGCGGAGCGAGCCTTCCAGAAGCTGAAGGAGAGATTTACTTCCGCCCCTGTCCTCACTCTTCCTGATCCCAAGCTACAGTTTGTGGTGGAGGTAGATGCCTCCGATGTCGGAGTTGGAGGGATCCTCTCTCAGCGTTCATCCGAGGACAACAAGCTACACCCCTGCGCCTTACTCTCCCGAAAACTCTCTCCTGCGTAGAGAAATTATGATGTGGGGAATAGGGAGTTGTTGGCCATCAAGGTGGCTCTGGAGGAGTGGCGTCACTGGTTGGATGGAGCGGAGATCCCTTTCCTGGTGTAGACCGACCACAAAAATGTAGAATATATCCGGTCTGCTAAACGACTAAATTCTAGACAGGCCAGGTGGACTCTGTTTTTTACTAGGTTTAGATTCACGCTGTCTTATCGCCCTGGCTCAAAGAATGTTAAGCCTGACGCACTGTCCCGCCTGTTTGACTCTAGCTCTGATCCCAGATCTCCCTTCAACATCCCACCTCCATCCTGCATGATAGGGGCAGTCACGTGGGGGATCGAGGAAAAAGTCAGACAAGCAAATGTTAACATCCATGTGCCGGAGGGTTGCCCCCCCAACCGGTTGTTTGTGCCTGTTCCGCCTCGTTCCCAGGTCATCCACTGGGCTCACACCTCCCTGGTTTCCTGCCTCCCTGGTTTCCTCCCACCCTGGGGTACGACGAACCCTCTTCGTCGCTAGGCAACGGTTCTGGTGGTCATCCATGGAGAAGGAAGTCGGGGAATATGTGGCGGTCGTGGACGGCAGTATCAGGTTGACTGGCAGGGTTACGGTCCTGAGGAGAGGTCATGGGTGGCCACAAGTAATATCATGGATCCTTCCCTCATCCAGGATTTCCATCGTCTCCACCCTGACCAACCTGGGACGTCAGCTGCCGTCCCTAGAGGGGGGGTACTGTCAAGTCTCGTCCTGTCCGATAAGTTGTTTCCCCTGGGTGGTCATGATTTACCGTATGTTCTGTGTTGTGTGTCCCTACTCATCTCTCCTCTCGTTTCAGACTCCTCACTCCCTCCCTCGTGTGTGTTCCACCCTGGTGATTGTCAGCTCCTCCCCGATTGGTTGCACCTGTTCCTAATCACCCGGTGTATTTAGTCTCTGTGTTCCTGTGTCGCGTTGCCAGTTCGTCTTTGAATCTTCATGTTCTTAGCGTCCCAGCATTTTTCTCTGATAGCTCTCCTGTTGCCGACCACTGCCTGTTTAACGTTTCTCGTTTCTGCCTTTTCCCTGCCGGATACTCTGCACCTTCGCCGACTGCCTGCCCGTGTACCGACCTTGGACCTTAACAATTACGAACTCTGCTTCTGCCTGCTCCCTGTTGGATTTTCGGATTACAAACTTTGCCACTGCCTGCCTTCTGTTGGATTCACATTCTCGTGTTTGGACTGCCTTTACGTGTACCATATTCAAGAAGTAAAGTTTGTTAACTGCTCCTACCTGTGCCTCCGTGTTCTGCTATTGGATCCTCACACCATACTGCATCCCTCACAAGGTGTCATTTACCAATTTGAATCTATTCAGACATTATCTACACTACTCGTTCTTTTAAGGTTTTTGCGAAGCTGGAGCCACCAACCACCTTTGTTGAGATCCAGCTGACAACTTTCCTGTTTGGTTCAAAGTCACCAGATTCATAGTGTTGTTTTTGGTAACAGCTGCCAACTACGTATACAGGTCAATGCCAAACAGAAGACAATAATAAGTTAGGGACTCTTTGACAGAGTTTCATCTCATTTTCTCACAAGGCTTATAGGAAGGGTTTTGTGAGGTCACAGTGACCTTGATCATTGACCTTTGACTTTGATTCTAATTTGTTCTTCCTTGAATCTGAGTGAAGGTTGCTGGAAACATTTGAAGGAGTTGTGTTGAGGTGTTCTTCAGACATTGTGTTCAGAGGAAGAGGCCGGACCACGGGCTGTCGATGTGGAGACATGATAAAGTTCTTCTTTAAAACCACAGGTTTCTCAAACAGTTGCCACATTTAAAACATAACTTGTTTTGCAATTAATCAGGTGTTTTTGGACCAATTGAAGGAAGTGAAAACAATGACCTCCTGCCTCTCAATGGGTTAGTGTCAGGGTTTTTGGACTGTAGTACCCTGAATGAACATGTGGGGTCCTCAGTGTTCCGGTGATTCCTGTCACGTGTGTTGTCTTGATTGTTTTCATTGTGTTCACCTGTGCCTAATTTGCCAGCCTTTAAAAGCCACCTGAGTTTCTTTGTGTTTGCCGAGTCTTGGAAATTGACACCCTAAGTTAAGCCACGTGAGTTGCTCAGAGAACCTCTGCTTAGAAGCTATACCTCTTTAAATCCTTTTTTGTTCTTGAGACCTTTTTGTTGCCTGTTTTTTGGGACACCCTTTGTTGCTTAGTAAATTTGCCCAGACTGGGTTTTTTAGTTGTCTGGAAGTATTTTTGGACTTGCTGTCAAGCCTTATGGAATCCTCTGCCTTATACAAGTAAAGAAACCTTTTTTGATTCCTCAACAACAACTCGTCTCTCTCTGTCTCTACATCTGAGTCATCATCACTCGTAGCACAGTGGTAGGCAAACCGCCTGCTACACGGGAGTCCCAGGTTCGAATCCCGACGATCCTTATAGCAAGACTCGGCCATGGAACCAGACTCAGCAGAGACAAAGGCTTCCCCATCATCTCAGTCCCCGGCGGACCAACTCTACGCGGCAGTGGTCAGTCATGATGCCACAGTGTCTCGTCACAATGCTCGTCTAAATCTCCATGAGGCTGCCTTCACTCGCCAATATCAAGTCCTGCAAGGCTTACAACAGACTCTGAAGGATGTACTGGCTCGCCTGCCACCACCTGTCCCCTCTGGAGTTCCAGTGCCAACACCGGGTCCACTTCCACCTGCAGCACCTGGGACCACGGAAGAACCACGACGACCTGCTCCCGAGAGGTATAACGGCAACCCCAGGGACTGCCGGGCATTCCTAACCCAATGCTCTCTCACCTTTGAACTTCAAGCCTCCTCCTTCCGTACTGATCGCGCTCGCATTGCCTACATCATTACTCTCCTGACTGGAAAGGCCCCGGCATGGGCTACAGCTGTTTGGGAACAGCAGGGCCATTCCTGTGATGACTACAGCACCTTCACAAGTGAGCTGCGTCGGGTGTTTGACCATCCATTAGGAGGTAAAGATGCAGCGAACCGCCTTTTTCAGCTGCGTCAAGGCAACGCTAGTGTGGCTGAGTATGCCGTGCTCTTCCGCACCCTGGCAGCTGAGTGTAAGTGGAACGAGGAGGCCCTGATGGCAGCGTTCCGACAGGGGCTCGCGGGCGATATCAAAGATGAACTGGCAGCTAAGGACCCTGTTGTGGATCTAGAGTCCCTAATTGACCAGACTATTCGGCTCGACAACCGTCTGCGAGAGAGGCGTCGTGAACGGGAGACGTACAGCCGTTCCAGTTCTGGAGCCACTGCTTCAACCTTCAGTTTGCCACAGTGGCCTCGTGGGCCTCACCGTGACCCAACCTCTTCCGAAGAGCCGATGCAGCTTGGTGGAGCCCGCCTTTCCAAAGCAGAACGGGACCGACGGATGAGGGAGAGGAGCTGCCTCTACTGTGGAGGTCCTAACCATTTCCGCGCCTCGTGTACCGTGCTTGCGGGAAAAGCACTGCCCCCTCCAGTAAAAGGAGAACTGTGACGGGGGCGACTCTGACTCCTTCAGACTCTACGTTGTGCCTGCAGCTTCCTGTCACCATTTCCTGGGAGCACCGACAACACCCTCTAGAGGCACTTGTGGACTCTGGTGCTGCTGGGAATTTCCTGGACCTCACGCTCGCCAGCCGCCTTCATCTGCCCATAACTAGCTTGGACCATCCTCTCTAGGTGACGGCCCTCGATGGCAGGCCCTTGGGCAAAGGTACGGTAACTCATATCACCGCTCCTGTTGTTTTGTCTATTTTTGATAAACATTACGAAAAGATTCAGTTTAATCTTATCCACTCTCCTGAGTTTCCGGTTGTGCTAGGATTCCCTTGGTTGTCTCACCACAGTCCTCATATCAATTGGTCTTTGGGAACGGTGATTGAGTGGGGCCCAAAGTGCAAATCTTCTTGTCTCCTCACTAGAGCGGTGGCCTCAGTTCCTAAACCTCCCAGTCCTCTGGAATTGTCCCAAGTCCCTTCCATGTACCATGAGCTGAGTGAGGTATTTAGCAAGAAGAGGGCAACTGCCCTGCCCCCTCATAGGCCTTTTGACTGTGCTATTGACCTCCTCCCAGGGTCCTTCCCTCCACGTGGAAGGATCTTCTCCCTCTCATCCACAGAGACTCAAGCTATGGAGGACTATATCAAGGACTCCCTGACAGCTGGAATTATTCGCCCCTCGTCTTCCCCTGCCGGTGCCGGATTCTTTTTTGTTGGGAAGAAGGACGGCGGTCTCAGACCATGTATTGATTATCGGGGCTTGAACAAAATCACGGTGAAGAATCGTTACCCCTTGCCCTTAATGTCCACAGCATTTGAACTCCTACAAGGGGCAACTATTTTCACCAAATTGGACCTCCGTAACGCCTACCACCTGGTCCGGGTCAAGGAGGGAGACGAGTGGAAGACGGCCTTCAACACACCTACAGGTCATTATGAATATTTAGTTATGCCATTTGGGTTGTCCAATGCACCAGCCGTTTTCCAGGGACTCATTAACGAGGTTCTCAGAGAAATGTTAAACCATTTTGTTTTTGTCTATTTGGATGACATTTTGATTTTCTCCAAATCCATCCATGAACACGTCCATCATGTCAGAGTCGTCCTCCAGCGCCTGCTTGAAAATCATCTCTTTGTAAAACCTGAAAAATGTGAGTTCCACGTCTCTGAGGTGTCCTTTTTGGGCTTCATCCTGTCCAAGGGGAGACTTCTCACAGATCCCAAGAAGACTCAAGTTGTTCGGGATTGGCCTCAACCATCCTCGTTCAAGGAGGTGCAACGGTTCATTGGCTTTGCTAATTTTTATAGGAAGTTTATCAGAAACTTCAGTGCTGTTGCCGCCCCCATGACCGATCTCACGAAGAAGAAGTCTGGCTCCTTTAAGTGGTCTCCAGAGGCAGAGCGGGCTTTTCGTGAACTGAAGGTGAGATTCTCCTCCGCCCCTATCTTGACCTTACCTGACCCCTCTCTCTCCTTTGTGGTCGAAGTAGATGCATCAGAGGCGGCAGTAGGGGCAGTGCTTTCCCAGCGGCTGGCGGATGGAAAACTACATCCTTGTGCCTTCTTCTCAGCTCGCCTTTCGGCTGCTGAAAGGAATTATGATGTGGGGGATCGTGAGCTTCTGGCTATTAAGATGGCCTTGGAGGAGTGGCGCCACTGGCTGGAAGGGGCCCAGCACCCTTTTGTGGTTTGGACGGACCACAAAAATCTTGAGTACATTCAGAGGGCCAAACGTCTCAACCCCAGGCAGGCAAGGTGGGCCCTTTTTTTTAATAGATTTGATTTTATTTTGTCCTTCCGCCCTGGTTCGAAGAACCAAAAAGCTGATGCACTCTCTAGACTCTTTCAGAGACCAGGGGTTGAAGGAGTCCCAGCAGCCATCCTCCCATGCTCGAGGATTGTAGCTCCTGTCCGATGGGGAGTCGAGACATTGGTGCGCCAAGCCTAGAAGAGGGAGCCAGATCCCGGGGAGGGATCCTCAAACAGAGTGTATGTCCCCACTGGGGTGCGGACCAAGGTTCTGCAGTGGGGGCACTCTTCGCGTCTGACCGGCCACCCAGGAATGGGTAGGACTCTGGAGTTCATCAACAGGCGGTTCTGGTGGCCGGGAATGAACATGGATGTAAGGGCCTTTATTGCTGCCTGCCCTGTCTGTGCCCGAAGTAAGAGTTCCCATACCCCCCCCATGGTCTCCTACACCCTCTACCCATCCCCAAGCGACCCTGGTCCCACATTTCCATGGACTTTATAACAGGTCTTCCCCTCTCCCAGGGAAACACTGTTATTTTGGTTATTGTCGACCGCTTTTCCAAGGCGTGTCGGTTTGTCCCCTTGCCCAAACTCCCTTCGGCTCT
This sequence comes from Pleuronectes platessa, assembly GCF_947347685.1. NCBI lineage: Eukaryota > Metazoa > Chordata > Actinopteri > Pleuronectiformes > Pleuronectidae > Pleuronectes > Pleuronectes platessa. The sequence goes on from NC_070635.1 coordinate 8,591,668, forward strand.
CGAGACGGCTGAGGCTGTGTGTGAGCACGTCTTCGGTCTTCCCCTGGATGTGGTCTCGGATCGTGGGCCCCAATTCACGGCTCAGTTTTGAAAAGCATTTTGCAAGCTCATTGGGGCCACGGTCAGCCTCTCCTCTGGGCACCATCCAGAGTCCAATGGACAGACGGAGAGACTGAATCAGGACCTGGAGACCACCCTCCGATGCCTGGCCTCCTCTAATCCTTCGTCTTGGAGCAGGTATGTGATCTGGGCTGAATATGCCCATAACACTTTGTGCTCTTCTGCTACAGGACTCAGTCCCTTCGAGTGCCAGTTCGGGTTTCAGCCTCCACTGTTCCCCGACCAAGAGGTAGAGGTTGGTGTTCCCTCAGCCCAGAGCTTTGTCAGACGGTGCAGGATTGTGTGGCGCAAGGCCTGGTCTACCCTGCAGAGGTCGGTCCGTCAGTACGAACATCATGCCAACCGCCGCCGCAGACCTGCACCACCTCTACGGCCGGGACAGAGCGTCTATCTTTCAACGCGAGACCTTCCTCTGCGGGTGGAGTCCCGCAAGCTAGCTCCACGGTTTGTGGGGCCCTTCAAGGTTGTGAGGAGGGTCAATCCAGTAGCCTATCGCCTCCAGCTCCCACGGTCCATGCGGATCAACCCAACCTTCCATGTCTCCCGGCTATGCCCAGTCACCACGAGCCCACTGGTCCCTCCAACTAAACCCCCTCCCCCCCCCAGAATCATCGACGGCGGTCCAGCTTATTCGATCCACCGGCTAATGGACTGTCGCCGGGTGGGGAGGGGTCTGCAATATCTGGTGGACTGGGAGGGCTATGGTCCAGAAGAACGGTCCTGGGTTCCTTCCCGTCATATACTCGATCCAGCCCTCATCAGGACCTTCCACCAGGATCGCCCTCAAGGGAACGTCAGGAGACGTTCATAAGGAGGGGGGTCCTGTCAGGGTTTTTGGACTGTAGTACCCTGAATGAACATGTGGGGTCCTCAGTGTTCCGGTGATTCCTGTCAATTGTGTTGTCTTGATTGTTTGTTTTCATTGTGTTCACCTGTGCCTAATTTGCCAGCCTTTAAAAGCCACCTGAGTTTCTTTGTGTTTGCCGAGTCTTGGAAATTGACACCCTAAGTTAAGCCACGTGAGTTGCTCAGAGAACCTCTGCTTAGAAGCTATACCTCTTGAAATCCTTTTTTGTTCTTGAGACCTTTTGTTGCCTGTTTTTTGGGACACCCTTTGTTGCTTAGTAAATTTGCCCAGACTGGGTTTTTTAGTTGTCTGGAAGTATTTTTGGACTTGCTGTCAAGCCTTATGGAATCCTCTGCCTTATACAAGTAAAGAAACAGTTTTTGATTCCTCAACAACAACTCGTCTCTCTCTGTCTCTGCATCAGAGTCATCATCACTCGTAGCACAGTGGTAGGCAAACCGCCTGCTACACGGGAGTCCCAGGTTTGAATCCCAACGATCCTTATAGGTCAGGGCATGTTATTATTATAATACAAATGCAATTACAGATTTCTTCAGACTTCAGATCAGATACCATTAAGTCACTCCGTCTATACATTTATATTTAAAACCTCCCAAACATCTACACACTAACATACTGTCAGGGGACAATACTGAGGTGTCAGATCTGACACCTGATATCTACAAACTGAACTTCCCCTAAGAAGCATCATGTTCTGCTGTGTTGGGAAACTGAATTCTTTTTTATCTCACATGAAACCATGTATGGAGTTAGAAATGAACCATGTAAACTAGCTTCTTTTTTTGTAATCCCACAATTCAAATTAGTTTCCTGTTTATTCTGAGGCTTCCTGGTGAAAACACCTGATCATCTATTTAACAACAAACTTTACTGACATTTACTGGAAACATTTGCTGATTGAGGCCACAGCTTTTCCATACCTGAGAATTATGACATTTATTGCACATGTATAAAAAAAAAACCTCTTAGAGATTACTGTGGATGAAATGTTAAATAATAAATGACTTATCAATAATCTTTTGTATTTGTATTAATTCCAGTTCTTTGGTTATACAAAACTGTGGCCGTCGTTATTAGTTTAATTGTATTTATTGAGTCAAAGCCTTGTTACAATGTCTTTTTTATCTATAATCAAACAAATAAATTATATCTTATTGCTTTAAATTCCTCTGTTTGTCTCACGGCTGATTTCAAATCCAGATTTTATAAATAAATCTTGATCTCATTTTCTTACAAGGCTAATAAGAAGGGTTGTGTGAGGTCACAGTGACCTCGATCATTGACCTTTAACTTTGATTCTAATTTGTTCTTCCTTGAATCGGAGTGAAGGTTTCTGCCAAATTTGAAGGAGTTCTGTTGAGGTGTTCTTGAGACATTGTGTTCAGAGGAAGAGGCCGGACGACTGGCTGTCGATGTGGAGACATGATTAAGTTCTTCTTTAAAACCACAGGTTTCTCAAACAGTTGCCACATTTAAAACAAAGTGTTTTGCCATTAGTCGGGTGTTCATGAGCCAACTGAAGGAAGTGGTAAAATGACTTCCTGCCTCTAAATGGGTTAGGTCATGTTATAATTATAATAAAAACGCAATTACATATTTATTTTTTAAGACTTCAGTTCAGATACCATTAAGTCACTCCATCTATACATTTATATTTAAATCTTCCCAGACATCCACACTAACACACTTTCAGGGGACAATACTGAGGTGTCAGATCTGACACCTGATATCTACAAACTGAACTTCCCCTAAGAAGCATCAAGTTCTGCTGTGTTGGGAAACTGAATTCTTATTACAATGTTGACTATTAACTCTTTTTTTTCTTTACATTCAAGTTAAACTTTGGAGAATTCCCTCTACATGTCAAAGATAGGTCAAAGCAGTGTCAACACTATGCAAAGATGACACCAATTTTAATTAACATTTGCATTGACAGAGCGCAGCTGAAGCAAAAAACTCTTGGAAAACAGTTACAAATTATGCAAACAAACAAAGGACAGGGAAGTGTGTGTTGGTCTGGTGACACTTTAGCTGCCTCTGTTCCACCGTATCCACTGGGATCAGGTCATTGGGTCCTGATCCTCAGTCTGTGCACAGTTTGCACCAGACTGTGGAGTGGCTTCGTTAATTTGCTCCATACGGGCGTCAGTGGAGGATGCTGCAGGAAGCCTGTTGTTCACTTTGACCCCAGGATAGGAGGAGGAGATTTTCTCTAACTCCAGCTGCACCGTCCCACCATCTTGGTTCTTTAAGTAATGTATGTTTTCGTAGGTCACATCCTGCAAAAGATGATAAAGTAAGCCAATAAAAATATATGTTAGGCAACTGTGAATATCCGCTTCCCTGGTGTAAAGTTGGTTTGTCAGCTGACATAGGGTGAGAGCGTATCGCAGAGACAGTATACAGACACAAACAACCATTCACACTCACACCTACTGACAATGTAGAGTCTACAATTAACAAAAGCGAGAGAAACCCGGGGAACCTGGAGGAAACCCAAGCAAAAGCACAAACAACCATAACCCCTAAGCCTAACCCCACCCCTAACCGTAACCGGGGCAGTGTGGCCTAGGGGGTAAAGTGGGCGTTCTCCAACAAGAAGGTTGCTGGTTGAATCCCCATTCTTCCCCATCTGCATGCCGAAGTGTCCTTGGCAAGATACTGAACCCCTAAATGGCCCCTCATAAATGTTGAGTGTACTAAAAATGTAAGTCGCTTTGGACAAAAGCGTCAGCTAAATCAGTCATTTTCAACCAGTGTGCCGTGGCACACTAGTGTGCCGTGAGAGATCGTCAGGTGTGCCGTGGGAAATTATCTAATATCTAGTGTTGCACCGAAGTATCGGCCGAACATCGGTAGCGGCCGATATTCGCCTCGTTTACCGACATCTGCACATCGGTAATAAACTTGACTTTCACCGATATCATTGGTATTTGTGGTTAAACCGCTGGGCACGTGCCGCGGCTGGGGGAGCAGTCACCCCGTCGCCCTCCTCTCCACGCCTCGACGTTTTTTTTTGGGGGGGGGGGTCCTCTTCCGCGGTGCCTCACGGCGTCAGTGGTGCGGGGGCTTTCTTTCTGTTGGACCGCGGGGCGGTGTCCGTCGCCGGCGCGGAAGATGGGCCATTGGAGGGGACCTGGTACGGCGGTCGTCGGCGGCGACTCTGGACGCGTGTCCGCCCTTCTCGCGGATCACCTCAGCTACGGCGCGCGCTGGGGGAACCCTCTGTTCGCGCGGGGGCCCCCTCCGGCGGTGCGCCTCGGCTGGCGCCTAGCAGCTGACTTAAGGCCTCTGTATGCTTCTCCGAGTCCGTTGCGGAAGGACGGACGGGCGGAGCGGACGGACCCTTTTTGATTTATAGTTCTACGAGCCTTTTTGTTCCGAAAACAATTCACCGCCAGAACAGTAGATGGCGTAATGGAAGTCGAGCTTAGAGAAGCCTACCTCATGAGGTATATAGAAGAAGTCCACGCTGGTTTATTTACGTCCCCCCGGCTCCTCACACACAGTGAACGATGACAACAGAAAAGGGCTGTTGATGACGCGACAGTTTTGCTGAAATAAAGTGACACCCAGCGGATCAAAATGCTTATGTTATCGTGTCTTAACGCAGCGGTTCCCCGGTCTTGTTTCCAAACTGCGTTGCTAATTCAACAGCTGCAACAGCTTGATGCTACACGGAGGCAGCTAGCTTCCACACACAGTCAGCACGGACAGCCGATACTAGCTACTACCAAGTGTTTGCTTCTAACCTGACGGTGTTTGAGAAACAGTGTCATGAGAGCCGTGGGATTAAGTCAGCGGGTTTTTGCGCTGTTCCCACCGCAGTTAGCATTGTGGCTAGCCCGCTATCCCCGTTATGAAAGTTCGTTATAACCGTATGTGACCGTACACACATGCTGTAAGTGCTCTAACCAGCCACCATCAGCCGGACAACGCCGCTGGCTTAACACACTTGTCACATTAATCATAGAGTCGTAGTTGTGATTTAGGTTTATTGTGATTTAGGAAATGAAACAGGAAGTTTGAGGTCCGGAAATAATGGTGTCCCGAAATGCTGGCGTTAGCTGACCAATCACAGCCAAGTGCTATCCGTGGGCTGTCCGACATTTCGACGTGTAGTTAGAAAAATGAGAGCTGCACGAAAAGCTCTGCGAGGAGCCGCGGAGAGGCACGGAGAGGGCGTTCCACGTTGGAGAAGGTGGTCCTATCTGTCCGTGTTCGTCAAATAGGAGAAGCATACATTGGCCTTTAGATCTGGTGCGGACCAGGGGAATCCGACTGTTTAATTAAAACAAAGCATCGCGAAGGCCCACGGTGGGTGTTGACGCGAGGTGGTTTCTGCCCAGTGCTCTGAATGTCAAAGTGAAGAAATGAAGAAAGACCCCAAGGAACCATATCAACTATGGTGAAATGGGTATAATATGTCTCCGTTAAATAAAGTTTAGTTAAATCAAAGACTGTTTCATAAATCTGATTCAATTTGTGCTCATTAAAAGATTAGAGTAATAAAGGGCTGAAATAATTTAAAATAGTGCTTTTTAATAGATTTAGAAACTATATTACTAACTATATGTATTATATGTACTGTGTTAGGCCATAGAGTGTCATTTTGTGTCATTTTGGTCGGTGGTGTGCCCCAGGATTTTGTAAATGTAAAAAATGTGCCGCGGCTCAAAAAAGGTTGAAAATCACTGAGCTAAATGACATGTAATGTAAAAATGACATGTAATGTAATGTAACCCAGGGGTAGGCAAACTTTACTATCGAAAGAGCCATTTTGCCCCCTCTTCCCCCAAATAAAATCTGTCTGGAGTTGCAAAACATATTCCATAACACAGGTTATATATATAGTTATACAATATATATACATAAAAACTATAGTTTGTTGCATTTATTAAATTATAGAACGACAATAAAAAATAGGTTGAGATTTTATTGCTATTTTTATTGCTGTTACAAAAAGGGAAAACACAAAACTCGTATGATGAGGAGAACCAAATTGTGTAAGCTTATTTTGAAATAAATGAAACACAGAACTATGCTTTTTTTGCTCATCTCCAGCTTATTACTTTTCAGCAGATGCTGTGTGCTTGCTCTGGAAATGCCTTTAAACATTACATTTTTTTGTTGTTGCCAATTCCTCGCCACACATCAAGCATACAGGTAAACCTGCATCGTTGGCAGTGAAAGCAAATTAATCTATCCTCGCCGAATTAAACTCTATATTCCTCCCAGACTTTTCTTTTTGGGGATTTATCCTTTGTTAGTTTACCGAGGCCCGGTCGGAAACTCTAGATTAGCGAACTGCAGGGAAGAGCGCCGGACCGTAGATGTAATAGGATGGGACGCATATTTTAGTTGACGAAATATTAAAACAAAACGTGAGAGCAGTTCAGAGACTGGAGGTGGACACCTAAACTGTGGCTCGGTACAAACCACCCTCAGCTTCTCCTCTGATCTCTGAGAAGCTGAGACCAGAGAAACTCGGTGTTTTCCCTGTTTCCACTGATAAGAAGCAGCTGGTGAGTCACTGAGCTCCGTGTCACCCATACTTTGCCCACAAATGTATGAAAGCTAATTGTAAAATAGAGAAACTCAAATAAAGGTCCTGCAGTATAATTGTAGAATTTCATGCAACTTAATGCACATTGTTTAATACTATGATTACAGTTAATATAGTAATAATTAATTAAGAGTTTTTGTGAGATGCAGAATTGTAGCTTTTGCCATTTTAAGCCTCTAAAACACAACAAAGACATAACATGGACTGAATCCCATTGGGGTAAAGTCAGCTACTTTAATTAGAAAACTGTATGTCATTTTTTTCCCTCTCCTACTTCATGTCAATTGGAGTATTGACATATTCAATGACTGTTTGATATTTTAAAGATGAACTGACACTTCTGAGCTACTTGAGTGAAAGTGAACCCACTGATGATTTTTACCTGATTACGTGACGATGCCAGGCTGTTCTGGCTTCCACCTCCTGTAGAACCTGGGGAAGAAACAGTGATAAGATGAAATCAATCAAGGGAATAAATCATAATGCATAAATACTAGAGCTGTGAAAAATAACGCGTTAACGCGTTATGATTAAATTACAGGATTAATTCGTTTTTTTTTTTTAACGCATTTAACGCATGCGCAGAAGGACCTTCCAATTCCGCCGCCTCTGCACTAGTCGCCGCTCTAATGCAGTCAGACGGCAGCTGCCATTCAAACAAACAAACAACATGGATAATTCTGATGAACCTGAGGACCTTCTGGACGGGAAGATCGTGTTCCAAAAAAACAAAGATCGAACATTCAGTAAAACCAAGGTGATATGCACACTCTGCGAGAAGACGTTATCGTTTCACCGTAGCAATACCCGCCTAACCACCGCAACGCGAAGCATGTGTTGGTCGGCGAGGGGCGTTCAAGTGGAATGCGCCAAACCAGACTCACTCGCCGGACACATTGTGCAAAAGAAGCGGTCAGCTTTACTGTCAGAGAATTTGAACAAGTTAGTTTGCCTCACCAACTGGCTAAAGACCGAGTAGCTAAGAGGGCCTTTAGAGGCATTAGATTGTATCATGGTGTGGTTAATGGTTGTGTGACAAAAAATATAAAAAATGTCAACCATCCTATGGCTAAGAAGCTCAAATAATTTCTGTTTAATTTAAAAAAAAAAGTTTTATTCAACCACACAATGGCTAAGGAACCCGAATTCTGTTTAGGATGAAGATTATATTAATGTTCCATATGGAAAAGCAATGATAACTGCTGAAGAACTGCTGAGTTGCAGCACAAAAGAAAAGTTAAATGTCATAAATCTTGTTTTCACAAAAATATTCCGAAAAAATCGGTAATGTGATTAATCATGATTAATCCATAGAAACCTGTGATTAATTTGATTAAAAATTGTAATCATTTCACAGCCCTAATAAATACACAAACTTGTTATTAACTCACCTGTTCTGGTGTCTCCATGAGACAGATGTTTTCGCTGTTTTCTGTTTAGAGGGAGTATGAGTCATTATTTTATACAGTCATGCATTATCTGAGCTGCAAAACTTAAGCTTGACATTAGAAAAACTAATTTAAGTGCTTGATTACAGTAATTAATTGAAATATAGTATCTTAAGTTAATCATTTAAAGTAAAACAAACATGTTTTGTAGGTGAAAAGTAATCTTTATACTTTACACCTTTCCAGCATTGTTTGTCATGACGTGGCTAAGACACAAATACACCAATCTTTGAATTATTACAAAGCTGTTGGTCACTTACCTTCTTCGAGAAACAAAATACCATCCACCAGCACAAAGTCCAACGATGAGACAGCAAGCGATTATTATTCCAGCAATGCAACCAGAGTTACAACTTGGAGGTTGTTTGACTAAATCAAAAAGAGAAATCATTGGAACATGATTTAAAACTGTCAAACTATCTAAGATTAGTTTTATCTTCAGATTAGTTGATATAGTTAGGTGTAATAATGTGAGCAAGTTGTCATTTGTATATTCACATCTCGTTACCTGTCACAGACAATGCATGCACTGCGGTTAAACTTCTTCCTGTTACATTATTCGTTGCTGTGCAGGTGTAGGATCCACCGTTAGAAAACTCAGTGACAGGTTTGGTGAACTCGGCAGAATCACTGAGTATCTCTGCCGTGTTCAGAGACCAGGTGTAAGTAGCCGATGGTGTGGACTCAGCGGAGCAGGTTAATGTTAAGGTGTCCTTCACATTAATCTCACTTGGACCTTTGATGTGGACACTTCCTGGTCCATCTGAAAGACACACAGAGATTTGTAGTTTCATCACAGACGCACAAACAAGGGGAAAATGTGCACGAACGTGATTCTTACAGTTGACAACCATGTTGTATTCAGCTTCAATACTGTTGATGGGGTTCGTGATTCTGCAGGAATATTTTCCGCTGTTCGTTCTCTTCAGTGACTGAAAAGACAACACGCTCTTCTCACTGTGAAGTGTCATGTTGTTGGTCAGGATCAGATCGGAGCCGTCCTTCATCCACTGTCTGCTGAAGACTGAGCCAGCGGCCTCACAGGTCAGGTTCACAGAGTTTCCCTCAACTGCCTGGTTTGTTGTGGAATTGACAGAAGCACCTGATATTCTCTCTGTTGGAGACAAGATAAAGGATTTTGTGTGATGAATATGAAAACAGGAACAAATGCAACTGAGAGGTGACTGAGTGTTTAAATATAAAGGAACTTGTGAAGAGGTAAACTGCTGATTGTCTATCTGCTATTATAACATCGACAGTTTTAAACTACCTATACTCTTTATATACTTATAATATTGAATTGAATAGATCACACAACCCTGACTTTACTGCAAGGTCAGAAGACACCGTAACCTTTGGACTTTGATAAGTTAATCGTTGAGTCCAAGCGACAACTGGTCAAAATGGAAATAAATTCCCTCAAGTCAAACTTGAGATATCATATTAAAGAGGCCAAAACCATATTTTGTGAAGCCACTGTGACCTTTGACCTCTGTCAACCCAAATCGCATCACGCTGTCAGACCCTCTTGGGATAACGCATTAAGGCTAAAAGTAAGTGTTGTGTGAGGTCACAGTGACCTTGATCATTGACCTTTGACTTTGATTCAAATTTTTTTGTCCTTGAATCTGAGTGAAGGTTGCTGCCAAATTTGAAGGAGTTCCGCTGAAGTGTTCTTGAGACATTGTGCTCAGAGGAAGAGGCCGGATGACTGGCTGTCGATGTGGAGACATGATCAAGTTCTTCTTTAAAACCACCGGTTTCTCAAACAGTTGCCACATTTAAAACTGACTCAAACTTACTAAGTACAGAGATGAATGCAGGCTGAGCGGTCTGATTTCTGTTTGTTTTGTTGTTAAATGCCTGACAGCTGTAGTTCCCAGTCTGGTTCATATTCATGTTGAGCAGTGGGAGCTCTGGTCCAGAAACAGACAGTCCAATCCACTGAAAGTGAGCAGGAGGACTGGAGACAGCTGAGCACGTCAAGCTGACGTTCGAGCCGACCTCATAATAATGTTCAGATGGAGACAGATTTAAACGTGTATTTTCTGGGCCAACTGAAAGTAGAACAACAGCAGAGAAGAAAATCAACAAGATATAACGTTAGTTGCAAGAGAAATGAAAAGGTGTAGGGCCCACACACTGACTTGTAGTGAGGTGCAGGTTATTCACTTACATCCGACGGAGAGGAACACTGGATCACTGGTGCCGTTACTGACAGGATTTACCACAAGACACCTGAACAGTCCCTGGTCGTAACGGGTCACATTGAAGAGAGTGAGATTGGAGCCCCCACCAGTGAGCTGAACTCTGTCGCTGGCTGTGACCTCCGAGCTGCCGTTCAGCCAGAGGAAGGAGAGCAAGGATCCAGAGGAGGAGCAGGACAGATGGACTGAGCTGATCAACTCTACCAAGTCTGTGCTGCTGGTTGTTATCATCACATTGGAGACTGGCTCTGTGGGCGGAGGAGATAAAGGAGAAACAAATGTAAAAGCAAACACCACAATGACGAGGAATGATTTCCATCTGAACCATGAAAGTTATAGCTGTTGTTTGACCAACATCAGTGACAAACATTAATTTTTTCTTATCTTCAACCAAACCTTGACATCGTTATTGTACAGGAATTTTCAAATAAGCCAGACAGAGAGGCACCAGCTTCTCCTCTCAACAACTTCTCTTTTCACCAACTTCAACTTTTTTGCGTACTTTATCAGTGGCAAGATGTAAGGACATCATTTGATTTGGGAATGAATACTTTAGACTTAGCTATCCAATAATATGCAAACACCTACATGTAACATAGAGAGTGACAGCAATTCTAGCCTTTCATGGATGTGCTGTTGGGATGGGTGATGCAAGTAGTGGAAGATATACTGGGATGCTGTGGGAGACCTCTTCAGACTTGATAATTGCTCATGTTAATCTGTCAGCGTTTGTTTATTGTTCCACCTTCTGTTCTCCTTGATGCATCAAGTCTACATTAAAATCTTTTGCATAAGACATCAGCTGCTGCCTGAGTCCTCCTTCCACCAGCTTTCAGAAAACTTCCAGAACAGTTATGGGGCCTTGTTGCATTCTCCTCTACGATCATAGAATTTAAGGGGTTTCTCAAAAAATTGTCTTTGCTGTGGACTAACATCAGCCATTGTCTGAGGCTGCCTAGATTGGGATGCCATGCAATTGTCTGCTTTGCCCTGTTGACACGCCCCTAAACAGCAAAGGTCCAGTGTTGAACTAACTCCCAAATAGTTTTAGTTTAAAAAAATTTTTCTCAGAACATCATTTTTAAAAACATAGATTTTTTTCGCTTCCCACCATTGTATGAAAACATTAGTTGTTTCATTCAGTAATTTTTTGGGAGACTTCAGTCCTGGTGGTGGAAGGAGATGTATCAGTAACAGCAGGGAGGCCACTACTCTTTACTCATTGGTGTTATTTCTACAGGTCTCACAGCTGCGTCTGTAGATAATTGAGATGAAGCCATGTGAGACATAAAACTGCCCCAATAATCGAAACAGTTTGTTGAAGAGGTCAATAAAGCCTCAATAAGCTTCTTTATAATAACATGTGGGACTTAACAGATTCTGTTTTCAATGAAATTGCATACTTTTTTAGTTTGCGGAGACAAACACACACATTTATTGCTGGAATTGAATATGTGCTCACCATATATCATCAGTTGGGTGTTTCCTGTTTGAGTTCCACCGTCAGATGTTGTAATGCTAACTTCGTATTCTCCACTGTCATGAAGAGCCAAATTCCTGAGCTCCAGGGATCCAGTAGACATGAAGAGGGTGATCCTGTCTTTATACTGTGGTGTGGTGTTATTCACATTTGGGATCGAGGTTATTATGTTAAGAGTTTCAGATTTCCAGAACACAGTGTTGATAGTCACAGGTGGTTCTTGTGGCGTCAGCTTTGTGGTGAACAGCACCTTCCCTCCTACAGGTGCATTCAGCAGATCGTCCACCACCACCCCAAAGCCTTCACACAAACCTGGAGGAGACAAATTTAAGACGTAAAGGAGACTTTGTATCATTAACTATTGAAAGTCTCTTTTCATTTCTTGGAGTCTTGTAATCCAGATTGTTTTGGATTTTGTTGAAAACAGTTGCCATACAAATTCAATTTTGTTGGTTAAAAATAAAAAAGGTTAAAACCACAAAAAAGTGAATATGTTAATGGTCTTGCTTCTTACCTGTAAAGGTCACACAAAGAACGCAAAGTAAAATCAACAGGTTCATTGTTCCCTCTTCCTGAGACGTGCAGATGAGAAGAGCCCAACACTGACACTGTTCCAACAACTTATCACCATGAGAGCAACCCAATGAAACTGCAGCAACACATTCAAGTCTGTGATGGAGAGGCTGCAACATGTCTCCCTCTTCTGGTCAAACGTGAACATCAAAGATCACCAGGACAAATCCTCGGAGTGACAATTATATGAATATTTTTAAAAACACATAATATACAGTGTATTTTCTGTCTTTCTAACGAAACGTTTTAGAAATGTACTAATTCAAATAAACACCCAAACAAAACTTGCATCCCACACTTTCTCCTAACAGTTCCTATAATATCTTGTATATTGAGCTTCATGATAGTAAGTTCCTTTTTAATCATTCCCAGTAAACAGGAAAAAGTGATACTTAATCAGATCAACTCCTGGAATAAATGGATATATTATGGAAGAGGTTCACTTTCTATAATCTCACCTCTTCAACACAAAATACAAATGTATTCCAGAGCAGTCTTGAGAATAAATCATAGTAAGGTAACAAAGGTAATTTGGTAAATCCTGATATCTGAAACTTGTAAGGGAAATGTAACATGTGACCATAATATAATCATGTTTATGTATACTTGGATTGATCATCATTGAATCTCTAACAAATGTAACTTTGATGTTGCTGTTTCCTGTAGAACTGAGTGAGTGTTGGCCTGATTACTCCAGTCACAGTAATCGAATTAGTCCGGACACAGTGTGATAGTAATTAGCTATTCAGGCATTATGATTGATGTAAGGAACTACTTTGATGTTCCTTACACAAACTCACCTAACAAAGACCTTACAGCATGGGGGATTTGTGGTGGTTGTAGACACTAAGAAGGGATCTTGGAGACAGATGTTACACTCCAGGGGTCTGAGAGCAGGGGACAGGATACCCGTCACCTATTTCCTTTATATCAAAGAGGCTGATCAATAAGTTTGTTCCTCTCTAGGAGGAGCTTGAAGATGTTTGAAGTGCTGCTTCTCCTGTGTCATTAACTGTTTAACAACCCCCTCCCGAATGGGTGGGGTTAGCCAAATGTATAAATACCAACCACTGTCTTCTGTCTGGGTGCATATGACAAACTCAACTCTGTTGTATGTACCATGCTCGAGCATTAAAGTGTGACAATACTGTAAGAGAATTGTGTCTCGTTTCCTCCTTGCTAAGGTGGGATTATTATTAATTGCCACGACAAACTGCTGAGATATTAACATTATTATTATTAATAATCACAGAAAAAAGGCTGAGTGTAAGTTGCTTCCTCCATTCTCTCCTCCCATTTCCTGCTCACTTTACTCAAGTTAAGTTGAAATGTCATAATAAGTATGTTAAAAAAGCCTGAGCTTATAGTTCACACACAGACAAACAAGTGCGCACAGCACTGCACGTAGGTGAAGCTTTTATTGAGAATATTTTATTCCTTTTCACTTTTGCCTTATTTGTAAATTATTGTGAGTCATGAAATGTTTTAATCCTGGTTCAACCATGGAAAACACACAAAGTTCTGTGAGTGTGTTTATATATAACATGAGAGCATTTAGCTCAAAGATAGTCTGTGCCTACTAAGTGTCCATCTCAGAGAGCTGTGGTCTCTCTCACGATGAGCTGATGAAGGATCGTTATCATAATTTCTGATATTCAGTTGTTTTATTAGCTTACGTAAGTCAGTGGGACAACAACAACCCAAGGTGAGTGTAGGTAATAATTAAGCATGGCAGGCCTGTGGACATCTTGATGACATTTCATTTATTACAGATAATCTTCAGGGCAGTTGTTCCATTGTCGCACTAACACAGGAGCCAGAAGCTCACACAACATCAGAAGAGGACCAAACTGACAATACACCATGAAATACTCACTTCTCTGGTCAGCCACACTTGTGCTTCTGTCCTCAGGTAAGACTTTGGGAATATTGATCTAATGTCTCATCGATAGAATTAAAAGTTGTGACATGTTGGTTGATACGTGCACGTCTCAGCAGGTCTCTGCCATGGAGCCGGTTTCGTCACTGTTGACGTCCTTCGTGGGATAACAGGAGGGAGTGTGACCTTCACAACATCTGTGAAACCGACCGCAGAGCCGTTCCTGGCACTGACCTGGGGCTTCAACGGCACCACCAATGTGATCACTTCCACCACTGCGGACGTCGTGGGACAAGGCTACGAGAACCGGGTTGAAGTGGATAAATCCACTGGATCTCTGGTGCTGAGACATCTGACAGAGAAAGACAGTGGAGAATACGAGTTGATGATCATCCCAAATGGAGGAGAGCAGATTCAAGGAACTGCCAAGCTGGAAGTATTGAGTAAGTGAGATGTAAGAATCCAACACCTCTTTAAAAAGGTTCAAATAATGCTTGTGTGTTATCGATTTGTTTGGAATGAGAAGTCTGAGTCTAAGGACACATTAGGTCACATTGCTTGGTAGACTCAAAAACAGCTTTTTCCCCCAGGCCGTAAGGCTTCTGAACCAGCAACACTGACCCTCTGAACAGTTACCATGTATTTTCTGCTCCCCCACGCATACAAATACACTTACTACTTACTTACTTCAAATATATTAATATTATTTAATTTAATATTCCCCACTCCTTCACCCTGTAAACTGCTGCTTCATTTTACTATGTTATATGTTACTAGGTTATATGTTATATTTTATATAGTATGTTATTTTTCTATTTTGTAAAGCCCATCTACTGCGTAGATGTTGCCTGTCAGGTCACAAGAATTTCACTGCTCTGATTACGCTGTCATTGGTGCATGTGACAATAAACTTTGATTTGATTTTGATTTGATATAAGGTGTCTCACTGTCTTTTCATTTGATTTATTCCTTTGTGCACAGCCCCAGTGTCAAAACCCACCATGGCCTGTCCCACAGGGAACCTAATAGAGGGTAAAACCTCTGTGAAACTAGCCTGTGATGCCAACGGCTTGGTGAGCAGAGAGTGGATGAAAGATGGAAAACCTGTTGCTCCTGGAGGCAGATTCAGTTTTCACGAGGGCAACAGAGTGTTGTCCATCAGCCCAGTGGACCGGCTGGATACTGGAGGGTTTCTCTGTAACGTCAGCAATGATATCAGTTTTGAAACAACCAATTGCAGTCTCAAAGTCTTCTGTACGTACTTTAATTTCTACTTTATTAACATTCAGCTGCTCAAGCTCCTTTTTTAAGCCTTCTTAAAGATCTCCTTCCTCATCCGTGCAGATGGACCTGACAGACCGATAATCGATCAGACGCCAATCGGAGCAGAGCTGGAGGATAGGGTCACTCTGAGGTGCTCTGCTGACTCGCTGCCAAAGGCGACTTACTACTGGAGATTCAAACACATGCTGATATCCGGGCCTGTGCACTTCATCCACGAGATGGAAGAGAGGCACCTGGGGAAGTACACCTGCACCGCCCAAAACTCTGTCACTGGTCTGGAGACCTCTGAGGTCCACAAACTGCATGGTACTTAAGTTCTCTTTCTCTCTTTCGCATGCCGTGGATCTGTTTGTAGAGTAATGTCTTTCTTTTTCTGATCCAGACTCATCCACTACCATCAGTGGGTCTATTTCCACAATGGTTTGCACTGTCCTGAGCTTGGTGGGACTCATGTTGATGTAAAGCCTGCATTTTGTCTGTGGATATATACTGAACAGTTACATCTGTAGAATATTACTCGAGTTTCTAATGTGGATGAAATGTAAAATAATAAATGACTAATCAATAATCTTTTGTGTTTGTATTATTTCCAGTTCTTTGGTTATACTACACTGTGGCAGTCGTTATTAGTTGTAATTGTATTTATTGAGTCACGGCCTTGTTACAATGTCTTTTTATTCTATAATCAAACAAATAAATGATATTTTATTGTTTTTTGATACAAATCCAGTTTTAATAAATAAATCTTCACAATACGCGACTTCCCAGGTTTGTTCTAGTGTCATTCAACCTTCAACAACATGATAACATGTCTCATGTTGTTTATCACCAGCAGCAGCCTGATAACATCTTGTCATGGTGTCACTGTTACAAACTTTTATTAAAAAACTGTTGTGTTCTCATAAACACTATCAGGCAACACCCAGCTCTGCTCTCATGTTCCACAAGGATGCGCCCTTGTGCTGCAACAGAGACTCAGCCTAGTGCTGTTTTTGGTCACAGGTGCCAACTGCGTATACAAGTCAATGCCAAACAGAAGACAATAATAGGTTAGGGACTATTTAACAGTAGTTTCATGGTATTTTACTTCATGTCCAAAGTATAGTATTAATAAAATGTCCAGACTAATGGTTGATTAATGTATTTATCAAATTCTATGAGTAAAATATCAAATTCAAACCATTTAACCTATACATAACATAAACCGAACATATAATCAAGTCAATGTACAGTACATTACTTTAACGATGATTTTTTTCTAGTTATTGTTTTGCTACTGAAAATGGGACATAAGTATTTTTAGAGTCAGATCATCCAGTGTCATTTCCTGATGGATCTGTTTTCTTGAGGCAGCAACAGAAAACACTAGTGTAGTTTATATTTCTGTTAACTTTGCTGCCGTGTCACTGCCAGGTAAGTTTCAAGCAGTGCAACTGAAAGCTCCTTAAAGTTCAGACTAAACAGATATCTTATTGAGTGGATAGGAAAGAACCAAGGCAATATTCTTCATCATAACTGTGTGGATGTGCTTTGATCAGACTGTGGTGCAGCAACACGAGCAAACAACCCAACGACTCTCATCAGGTTTTCATACGAACCAACAAGCTCATGCAAAATAACCAAAATGGCTATGGAAAAATGTGGTTATGCGGGAAACCACCGCTCAAAGTACCTGTTGGTTTTAAGCATAAGAACTAAGTTGAGGTCAAAGCTCCTACAGTGTAAAGCCTATTGTCCATTCACAGACTTAAGACCTGTAACATCTAAATGGTCTCTTAGATCCATGTGACTTCAGGACAAATTTGATTAATTGTCCTCTGATAAATTTGTTCTTCCCTTATTCTGCCAGCAACATCTGTAATTCAAGTTTTATGACTGTATATCTTTATCTGCAACAACTCACAAGCCGATGGGACTATCACCGTCTTATCACTTTTATCACCTTCCTATCAAACCCTTTATCAAAGTCAGTTGGAATGTTGACAAGCAGCATGAGCTACCTGAACCCGTCGGTCAAGGTAGGTGGTCAAAGAGACAACTCTCTGATTTCATCCAGTGGACGTGATATATGTCTTTACAGCCGTTACATTATATATGAAACACTGTTCACACAGAAACATAACTGTGTGTCTCACAGGTGACATAGATGTAGTTCGCTTTATTTATCAGTTTGGAAGTGTTAGCTGACAGATGGTGGATGCACAGGGAGCTATATTCTCTCCCATGGGACTATATAACCCACAGTAGTGTAAAGACAATGCACATTACAGAAAATAAACGAGAGAACATTATAAAAATACATAGACGTGCATTGGGAGCCATCACTTTGAAATGACAATGAAATATGAAAACATTAAGAGTCACTTTCTCAGTTAAAAGTTTAAAAGCCTTTTATATAGTTAGTTGAAAAACAGAACAGTTGACGGGACAAATGAACTAAAGAATCGGTCAGATTTCTTCACCTCCTCCCTGATGGCAGGAGACAATACTCTGGGAGAAGCGGGGGTTGAGTTTCCCCACAAAGGGCCTTTGCCCCCTGAGTGGCCTTAACTTCACGAACAAGGACAAGGTTATTCAAGTTAGTGCCGGTGGTGTTCCGTTCTATAGTTCAACAATCCTCCCTGTAGCCTGTTCCTTAGACCTGAGGCCGTCAAACCAGCAGAACATTTTTCTCAAAATCTCCCAAAATGTGCTTTACAGTGAAATCTGAGAAATGAATAATCCTCTTTATGGATAAAAAGCACATCATGTACAGAATGTGCTTTCATTACTTTATTACCACCGAGAACACAGGATTATAAATTAATCAAACCAGTGTAATCAGCAATGTGGAGGCTGCAACATTCCGAGGGAGCAAAGCAAACACTCAGGCGCATGTGAAAATGTCAGAGAACAGGAACTACCTGTTACATTACTAGTGATACTGAGACTGTAATTAATCAAATAAAAAGATCAACGCTTTTTAAGGCGGATGTAAAACCGGTTTTCTCCATCATTACTGTAGGTAAGGAATTCATTGTGAAACTGATTGAAAAGTTAAATATTTGCATTCATTAAAATAAGTGTAATTTACATATTTCATTCTTATGAGACCCCATTTAAATTCACTAGATACAGGTACAGGTATTTAGATCTGCACCAAATCACGCACAAACACACACACACACACACACACACACAAATATCAGTTCCCTGAACACCTGTTACCTGTTAAAGATAATCAAACAAAATAGACAATAAACAAACATATAGAGGTGAATACATAACCTGTCAATGAAGCTGATGCAGCAGAAATCATAGTTACAAATTCAAATAATAATATGGAAATACCAATTTCATTTAACATGCTGCAGCTCACTGTATGTGCAATACAATTTTAAATCAATATACTGAGGGTACTTATTGATACTGCATATGACGGAAACAAATAAAAGAAAATATGGTGACACTAACATAATGCTGCGGACACATATTTTTTTCTACAATTTGCTCAAGTCCATATTGAGAAAATCACAAGTATTATTTCGCTTTCTCGGCTGTTTAAGTGATTTTATGAGCTGTTGACATTTTGTTCTTCGATCAACAACGATTCCTTCTGTGGGACATTTGTTGTTGATTAATGAAACCAGCAAAGTTTGTGTATGTATCAGCTTCAACACAAACCCAACCCACATCATCTGCAAGGCTATAGAGTTCATTGGTTTTCACTGCTGTCATTCGATCGCAGAGTCCAGGGTTGATCACAAGAGAATTAGTGCACGGTCCCTCCTCCTCCACATGTGTTAACATCACCTCCTCTCAGAAAGAAACACTTTCTATGTTCGTGAGGCTGCGATAGATATGGAAACATCTGTGGTACTGCTGGTCTTCCTGGGAGCCATCTCAGGTGAGCTTTTATCATTTCACTATTTAAGGAAGTTTTTCTTTTGCTTGTGAGAAATATTTGACTCTAAAACCACACGATTATTGTCAGCTCATAATTACTCAGGTTATTATTCGGTATAATTCCAACTCAATGTTGATTATAGAGGGCATAAGTATAATGCTTCTTACATATTATTAATTTTTAATTTCTTATAATCTAAAAGATAAAAAAAAGATAACAGCAGATCATATTGATTTATTAGAAGAATTCAGACCTGCTGTGTTATAGATATTAGTTTGTTTTCAAACAAATTGATATTTTGTATAATTTAATTTTGATGATATGAAATTGGTAATGAAAACATGCAGGAGAACTAAGTTCTCATGTGTTTATGTAAATCTTATCTTGTTAGTAGGAGATTTGAGATAGACAGATAAGCTTTAATAATCTTCGCTCTCTCTTGTGTGTGTGTGTGTGTGTGTGTGTGTGTGTGTGTGTGTGTGTGTGTGTGTGTGTGTGTGTGTGTGTGTGTGCGTGTCTGTGTGTGTGTGTGTGTGTGTGTGTGTGTGTGTGCGTGTCTGTGTGTGTGTGCGTGTGTGTGTTTGTGTGTGTTTACATTTATTACCAAAGAAGTGGTTGCAGCTGACTTAGATTTTCTTTCACTAACAGTATTAAAGAGTGGATTTTATTTAATGCTTGTTTTTCAAGCTGTTTACAAGTTCATGTTATTACATATTTCAAGTTATTAGAAGCGTTGACCTTCTCTCAGTGGCCTGTGTCTGTCTCCTCCAGGTGTAATTTATGGAGCTGGCGTGCTACCCGACAGTCTGACTGCCGTTGTCGGAGAGACGGTGACGTTCACCACCACCGTGACTCCAGCTGAGATACCATTCCTGGTTGTCACCTGGAGTTTTGAGGATAGTCAAGGTTCTAGTGTTAATATAATAACCTCAACTAACGCAGATATAATTGGACCAGCGTACACCGGCCGGGTGAAACTCCTCAGATCTACTGGATCTCTGGAGTTTAGTAATCTGACCATTAACGACACCGGCAAATACAAAGTCACCATTATACCAACTGGTGGTGCGCAGCAGAAAGGAAGCTGCCAACTGCTGTTAGAAGGTAATTTGATGCATAACTGTCACAATGAAGAACATAACACTGACCACACTGTAAACTGGAATAGCAATCAGAAGAGTGCGAACCTCCACTAAGGCCCTAAAGTCCCTTTAAATTCAATCGAGCTGCACCACATTGAACAAACCCATAAATGTCAGTCCCCTAAATATACCAGATTTAGTTTTCCACCTATAGAATTATTGTTTGGAAATGAGTGAAAACATCAACACCATAGGTCCTTCCATGACATTGTATCATGAATACTGCATAATTGCATAAGCGACAAACAGGGAACAACTAGGTAATATTAATAATAACAGATTTTATTTATAAGCACCTTTCAAAGCACTCAGAGTCACTTTCAAGACTAAGATAAAAACAGTCGAAAATAATGCATCAAAAAGATTAATAAAAAGAATAGTGTATAAAACCATGCTACAGTTGTCGATGATTGCTGAGGGTTTATTATCCCATCCTGCAAAAGTATAAAATCTTATTTTGTGATTGTTCACTTGCATCTGACACAGAAACAATGTAGATATCTTTACCCTGTACTGGGCATAACACATTTTCATCAGTGGTTGTCATGATTCACTCATTCATGATTTGTGTTGTGTTTTTAATCCACAGTGCCGGTCTCAAAGGTAAAGGTAACACCGAGCAGCAGCACAGACCTGGTGGAGTTCAGCTCCATCCGTCTGACCTGCTCCGCCTCTGGATCCTCCCTCTCTTACCTCTGGCTGAACGGCAGCTCTGCGATCACAGCTGGCGACGGAGGCTCCATTCTCACTATAGTCAATGTGACCCGTTACGACCAGGGACCATTCAGGTGTCACGTGTTCAATCCTGTCAGTAACGGCTCCAGTGACCCAGTCAGCCTCTCCATCAGCTGTGAGTCTGGCTGCATGTTCCCTTAAAACCCCAGAGCTGAAGTACATTAGCTTCATGGGGCCTTCATATTGAGCGTCTGATCATTTATACCTTTTTCCTTAATTTTCTACTATTTTGATTGGTGCACATTCATTCTTCTTCTCTGCAGATGGTCCAGAAAACATCAGTGTGACACTCAATCCGCCACAAGAATACCACGCGGCAGGGTCCAACGTCAGCCTCTCCTGCTCGACTGTCTCCAGACCTGCAGCCCAGTATTACTGGTTCCTGAACGGGGACAGACTCTCTGACGCTGGCCCGGAGCTCAGACTGATCCACGTCCAGGAGAGTCAGAGTGGAAGCTACAGCTGTCAGGCCTTCAACAACAAAACCCTGAGATCTCAGACAGCTCAAGTGCCAGCTCTCACTGTACTGGGTGAGTTGGAATCAACATTCTTATATTGAAGTGACACGTTAAACCAGATGGACTTTGGGGGCCCCAGGCGAAAGGACACTCTGTTCAACCAACCGACCCCCCAACAAACATGCATTTAGACTTTGCAGTCTTCAACCAAACAGCTAAAATTACACGTGCTAGTGAAGCTAATGAAGCCTTGTTTGGTGGTTTCCAACCATGGAGCTGCTGCAGTCTCCTGCATGTTGCTGATGCATGTGGACCAGCGTAACCAGCCATTCTCAGGGACCCCCTCTAAGCTTGGGGCCCCCAAGCATTTGCCTGCCCTGCCTAGCCTGTTGCCAAACCCGGGACTCGGGTTGTCATTCTTTAAAATGCATCAAATTAAAATGTATCTATTCTTCTCGCCCAGTTCCAGTGTCTAATATAGAAATGAACGCCAGCAGCACCGTCATGTTTGAGTTCCACAGCTCCGTCCGTCTGTCCTGCTCCTCCTCTGGATCCTCGCTCTCCTTCCTCTGGATGAACCGCAGCTCCGAGGTCACGGCCAGCGACAGAGTTCAGCTCACCAACGGAAACTCCTCCCTCATCATATATAATGTGACCCGTTACGACCAGGGACCCTTCAGGTGTCGTGTGTCTAACCCTGTCAGTAGCGACACCACTGCTCCAGTCAACCTCCTCATCATCTGTGAGTCACTAAGGGACATGTTCCTGATGTTCGTTGAAATATGTCTGAGTAACTTTTTGTTATTGTCCTGGTTATTTCTGCATTTGACCGATATAAAGCACAAGCTGCATATCACATAAACCTTTTTTGTCAAGCCACTAACTTTATTAATCTGTGATGTTCCCTTTTGTTGTTGTTACTGCCCTTGTTTTACTGGCGGCCATATCTTTTTAATGTTTCCTCGCCACAGTGGGCCCAGAAAACATTAATCTGACGGTGTCTCCAGCACAAGAGCACCACGACGAGGGGTCGGACGTCGGCCTGACGTGCTCAGCTGTCTCCAGACCTGCAGCGCTCTATTACTGGTTCCTGAATGGAGACAGACTGTCGGATACTGGACCAGAGCTCAGACTGGTCAACATCCGATTGAGTCAGAGTGGAAACTACAGCTGTCAGGCCTTTAACAACAAAACCATGAGGAGTCAAACATCTCAGCCTGTTGTTTTAACTGTACTGAAATGTAGGTGGGAGTCAATACCTAAGATATATAGCACTTAATCAAGATCATCCCTAGGAAACAGTATACATTCAAAAAATATTACAGAGGCTCTTAAGTGCAAAATAAAAATGCAAATAAGAAATCACATCAGCATTAACCTCTAAAATGTAGGCGCCTACTTTCAAAAGGAGCCGGGCACTGGTGCACTGTCCATCTATTCAACAGGAAATGCTGACAAAATGTGATTTGTTGTTTTTATTTTGCTTGTTTGCCGCTGTGTTTCGCACTTCAGGGCCCCGTAAAAAAAGCTCTATATTTTAAGATGATAAAAGGGTGAAAACTATTTTGCTGGATCCGCCCCCTGATTCAGATCCACATCAAATATTCAATGGGCCTCCTCCCTGATTCCCGAATCCTCCAGAAAGTGGAGTCTTGCATTGGCATTGTTTATAACGTGTCCCTGCTACAGAAACAAAGAATTGATTTGTGCTTTCTGTTTATCTTCAGTGACTCCTAACATCTTTATTTCCTCTCCCAGCTAACGTCTCCAATGTGGTGATAACTCCCGACGCCACAGACCTGATAGAGTTCAACAGCTCCGTCCGTCTGTCCTGCTCCTCCTCCGGCTCCTCGCTCTCCTTCCTCTGGCTGAACGGCAGCTCCGAGGTCACGGCCAGCGACAGAGTTCAGCTCACCGACGAGGGCGCCACTCTCACCATGATAAACGTGACCCGCCACGACCAGGGACCGTTCAGGTGTCACGTGTTCAACGATTTCAGTAACTCCACCAGTGATCCGGTGAAACTCTCCATCAGCTGTGAGTTGTACTGCCCTAAAGTACGAGCTCAGTCTTAAGTAGCAGCATTTGCATTCAAATACCATCTAGAGCTTTTAAATTGCAACTTGTCGCGTAATTATTGCAATCATCATGAAAGCAGTGTTTTGCCTTCATAGCTTTTTATTGTCCTCCTTGCTGTTCCATTGCCGCAGTGCTCGTCAGGTACTGATAAAGATGCTTATATGAATGTAGCTTAATGATACAGTTCTGTGTTAGAACGACATAATGGCCTCTTCCTCTTCTGAGCCCGGCCTAATGCCTTTTTCAGCTTTCCTCAAGTTACATTGATTTTATGGGTGATTGTACCGTTTTATGTCTTTTCTCTCCACAGTCGGCCCAGAAAATATTAACCTGAAGCTGTTTCCATCACAACAATTCTATGAAGAAGGATCAGATATAAAGCTGCTGTGCTCGGCTGTGACCAGACCTGCAGCCACGTATCACTGGTTCCTGAATGGAGAAAGGCTGTCAGCCACTGGACCAGAGCTCCAACTGGTGAAGATTGAGCAGAGCCACAGTGGGAAATACAGCTGCCAGGCCTTCAACAGCAAAACTCTGAGATATGAAACATCTGACCCTGCAGTTGTGTTGATACTGGGTGAGTTATTACAGCCCATTTTACCACTGGTCACCCACTAACACCTGATAACATCTGGATATAATAAACATTCAGTCCTGGGTCAAATTACTCTGCAGTAAGCACTGGTTTTTATTGGCTCTGACCAACGCGTTAATTTCTTCTTCTTTAGCTTAGCAGCCAAATTTCCTATCTTCACTACATTATGATGTATATAAACTCCCAGATGTCGGCACGTAAATACCCATGAAAGTGTGTGTACTCATTGTTTAACATTTTTTTAAATACTGCTTATACTCCCTAATCTTTGTGTGAAATATATTATATAGAAAAATCAACTTTTAATTTCTTAGTTTACTGCCAAACTCTTTTTTACTCTTTCAATTTGATCCCTATTCAAAAATGTACCCTAAAGAATTGAACATCTAACTGACAATTTGGATATAGTCATCTTGTCCATCAGCGAGCCATCAGTGACCACATGTTACACTAACCTTGCTTGGTTTTTTCCCTCGGCTGTGCCCCCCTCTAACGTGGAGGTGGTGTTAATGGTTTGTGTTGTGTCTTCAACCCACAGTGCCGGTCGCCAACATCACAGTAACACAGAGCAGCAGCACAGATTTGTTGGAGTTCCACAGCTCCATCAGTCTGTCCTGCTCCTCCTCTGGATCCTCGCTCTCCTTCCTGTGGCTGAACGGCAGCTCGGAGGTCACGGCCAGCGACAGAGTGCAGCTCAGCCACAGAGGCTCCAATCTCACTATCTTCAATGTGACCCGCTACGACCAGGGACCGTTCAGGTGCAACGTGTCCAATGGCTTGTCTTATGGAATCAGCCAGTCAATGAATGTTATCATCCAATGTGAGTTTGTGACTAAGGTTCATAAACATCCCTGAATTAAATAGATTTTGTTTAGTGGATCTCCATTACATTGCAAACACTTATAAATAGCAGTCTCCTAAATATGCCTGATCATTTTTGTATATTTGTATTAAGATCCATTACCAGAGTGGGAAATGTATTGTAGCGTTTGCGGTCCGACACAGCGGGGCTAACTAGCGGAATGAGGAGGACACAGAGTGGCTGGTGTTTAACTGGAGAACCAGGCTTTATTCACCTTTCCGTACAACTCACTCACGGGGTTTTTGCAGTCCCCCCCTGCAACATAGCGAACACGAAACACGGCTGTTTCCGCCCCCTCTCTCAACTGGCCTATCAGGCTGAACTAGGGCAACTCCTTCCCCCCACAAACTCCCCATCAATCCCCCCCATAGTCCTGCTGGGTCGCTACAGTATTTAAGTGTGTATTTACAGACACACTTAAATACATTTCCCACATAATAACACTCATATTTGCCAGAAGTGCGTTTTGAGTACTTAGAGCTTCATGTACTCATTTCTAGATTTTTTTTTCCATAACAACAAAACAAGGTGAAGAAGAAAACCAGAATTGAGTATTAACTATGGAAGTAGCAACAGAACCAAAAGCTTCTACAAAAACCCCACACGATCTGATGGATCTGCTTGTGTTGCAGATGGACCTGACAACGTGCACATTGTCGGACCCACATCTACACACACTGGTGTTATCACAATGCTCTACTGCTCCAGTGTTTCTGTCCCACCCGCAAAGTTCACCTGGATGTTCCAAGGAAATCCAACGGCTGTACAAGAGGCTGTGTACGTCATCCAATCAGGCAGAGACTCGGACAGTGGGACGTACACCTGCACGGCTGAGAACACTGTGACCGGGCGGAGTCAAACAGTGCACCACGCTTTAACTGTCACCGGTACGTGAACAACAACAAGACAATTTCAAACTATTAATGTTTTCTTAACGAGTTTTTTTGTTTTTCAGATTCCTCAGACTGTGGCTGCTCAGCTGCTGCTGCCGGAGCGGGCATCCTAGCAGCTGGGTGTTTTCTCATTGTTTTGGTTGTGGGCGGTCTATTCCTGTACTGTCTGGTGAGGAAGAGGAGGAGGTGAGCACAAGGCACATGGCAAATTTAGCTTTCTTGATTCTTGTTCTGGGTTTGAACCTTCTTGGTTGAATATACTTATTGTAAGTCGCTAAATGAAATGTAATAATGCTCTTAAATATAAAGTTTATAATTTTCAAAAAAACGTACTATATATTTCTATATATAGATATATCTATGTATTTAATTTACCTGACTAAATTGATATGTGATATATAAATATTAAATAATTGCATCCATGTATTTCATCTATTGATGGTTAATAGTTTTAATGAAACAATGGTTATGGTCTCACATTTTTTACAGCGAATTAATTAATTCATAGGCTATACCTAATGCAATATAATAATTCATTTGATGGTTTAACTTACAATAATTTAACCATGAAGTAAGATTTCAAGTTAATCACATACATAAATGTATTTTATTTAAAAAAATGTTATAGTACAATGCTGTTTATGACAGCAGAACAAAAACTACAACCTTAAAAATGACCAACACCTCTCTGACACTGTCAAAGGTAGCTTCATCATGTCTCACCAGAAGACTGTGGCTTCACAATCAACACATTTTATATTTACGTGTCGTATATAATTAATTATAAAGTTATTTATTGCTGTTATATGATCACATTTAAAACCACTTTGCACATCTATTAGGTGACAGGTGCATCAGAGAAACTGGAGTGAAGGTCTAGTATTGAAATGTTTACAAATTATCACTAGGACAGTGTGCAGCAATATTTTTAATAATATATGGCCACATTTAATATTAATTGCTGAGCATTGAACGTTCCTTATGTCTTTACTGCTGATAAATAAGATCTGTCTTTATTTTAGCAGCAATTACCCGGCACGTCACAAACGTAAGTTCTTGTCTCATCTAAACACTGACAATGGAAAGATGTATATCTGAATCATAAAAATGATCTAATGAAGCTAAACCTCTGTTTTGACCCCTTAGATAAATTAAGTGTGAGGGTGAAGCATTCAGACACGTACAAGATCACAGGAACAGCTAAACAAAGCAATTTGAAGTCCTTCAGCGGTGAGTTTAAATGTTTGTTTTTGTCGACATAGTGTTTATTGAAACATTCCTCGCTTCTAATCATCTGCAAACTTTCCCTCCTGCAGCAGAATTAAAATCTGAAAACCCACAAAGGAAGATTTCTACAAGACTCTAGATCAACAATCGCAGAGAAAAACGTCAGTGTCATTGAGTTCCTTTAAAAAAAAATATTTATTCATTGTTCCCAACTGTTTTCTGCCTCCTTCACTTTGCTAAGTTTGACTTTAGTTAAATTATAACTTTGATAACTTTCATGTGACTTGATGATTAATGATCACTTTGATTCTCTTATAAATATGTAACATATTTCAAAAGCTGTAAATAGTTTCAATAATAGCTATTACAATGGATTTTCTAAATAAAATGAAGGAAAATGTCTATTACATGATATGCATATAAGTTTATTTTCAATAAACATTTAAAAAACAGACCAAGGACACTCGGAGTCTTCTGTATCACTCAGATGGGCAGTAGAAGTAATAACCATTAAAATGATCCATCCACCACTCCATTCCTCCACCCATCCATCCATAATCTTTAGTGCTTCTCCTTTGAGGGTCACAGGGGAGATGGAGTCTATCCCAGCGGACATTTGCCGTGAAGAGGGGAACACCTTGAAAAAGTTTGCCTGTGAATCACAGGGCCAACACACATAGACTAACAACCAGTCCTAGAGTCAATTTAGAGTCTCCAGTCAACCTATTCGCCAATGTGCAGGTCTTTGGACTGAAGCTGCATTACCTGGAGAACCCCCCCCCCACCCCCCATGTAAACACAGGAAAACGTGCAAACCGCCTCAAGGAAATGCCACATCGATTAAAACCGGGAAGGTTCTTGCTGCGGGGCGACCGTGTTGATGCCAACCTAAAAACATCCCAACCCCATTGAATATACAGGGTGAGACAAACCACTGTCAGACCAGTTTCCCCTCAGCACAACAAACGTGTCGACTCAAGTGGAAAATCACTTTTCCATCAGCCCCATAAATTAATCACTTGTAATGGACTTCACAGAACATTGTCTCAGAGATCATATTTTATGTCTGCGATAAATATTTTATGACACCTGCGTAAAAACAAATGACCTTTATCAGTTATTTATTGCGGACAGTAGTAATGAATTTGACCCTCAAGCAGATGTGTATCGAGACGATTTGGCAGAGAAGTTGAGATCTTATCCTCTGTATTATTACCGGTAGGCCTTGACTCAACCACAGGGGGCTGTCAGAGCAGGCCAAGGACAGGGGGGAATTCAGGTCATCTGCTCTCTGTGATCTCAACTCAACAAAATATGAATGTTAACATGATCGCAAAAGTTTTTTATAAAAATAGTTTTTCCTCACTCTTGCTGAGGCTTAAGGTGGGAGGATGTCACACCTTGTTTAAGCCCTATGAGATAAACTGTGATTGAGAATATGGGCTTTAAAAATAAGATTTGACTGATTGAACATACCAACAATTAAGCAAGTGGATTAATTCCTAAAAGAATATCTCTACATTCACTTTTTCCAATTATGTTTTGGTCATATTAGCATTATAAATGCACGCTCATAGATCCTGTGTAGTCTCCCTAGGACAGCAGAACAGTGGCTTGTACACTTCAAACGTTTTTAACATTATTAAAAAAATACTGAACATATTCAACATGAACAATAACACATCCAAATACTCTAAATAATGGGTATGAGTGTGACAACAGTCTAGCGCAAGCATGTTTGCTAACAGCAGGCCGTAATGGCTCAATCATCTTGGTTTGAAATGAGTTTGCTTTCCAAATAAATAATATGAAAGACAATAATTCCAAAAGGCGAAAGATTTCCAAACATTGTAAAATGTATAACTAAGAGTAGACTTCAATTAGATATTACTTATATTTGATCACACTTTTGCGGGCATCAAAGCTCACACACATATTTCCCCTCACTCTTGTTCATGGTGACCTCCACTGTCTGTATGTAAAGTTTCAAGTGATTTTACTGTAGAATTTCTGACGAAGTTATAGTAGCCTTTATTTAATGGACGTACCAGTACAGTGCAAAATGAACTTCTATTTAGAGTATAGGTATAAAATCAGTGAGTGTGATGTAAATATTCTCTAGTTGGTTCGTGTCAGCCTGCAGGCGATGTTACTACGTCACCGCTGACGTCTGTCTGAGATACAAATCAGTGGCTTTTCTCAGCTGTCAAATATTAACAAATTTAACAGATAGGGCTCCATCAGGGGCTGAAGGGGGTGCAGTCTATGGAGGTCAGGGGTCAGAGGTCAAATTACCTGACAGATCTAAAGAGTTGTGACGTTTTAAATAAATTTTGTTTGAACTCTTTACCAAAATCACACACACACTACTTACCAAAACTATTTTGAAATCATAAAAATAACAATTTAGTGAGTGCAGCAGAGGGCTACAACAATCTTTTGTGATGTGTGTTTTCTAAACCAATGAAATATACAGAGAACAGTACAAGAAGCTTTTCCTATAATGAAAATTAAATTTAAAACTGATAAGGGTGAATGTTTTGCATTCAACAGCCTGAACACTGGTGACGCACACACGATGGCGGCGTCACTATATTGAAACAGGGGGTTTGGTTTTGAATGCAAACTGTGTCTGTCTCTCTCTCGTTTACATTACAGTGGCTTTACAAAGGCTTCCAGTGATTTATAGACTTGGAAAATAGCCCAAGAATCCATTCAGAGCTCATAAAAACTTACAGAGATAGCATGACTCTCTATGTGGAGAATGCATTTGGTTTCGCAATAAAACTTCAGTTTCAGTACATGTACTTATCAATTTCATTTATTAAGTTTATTGTTTATTTAGTTGCAAAATTTCGGCTCTTTAACAAATAAGTTAGTGGGACATTTACACTTGATCGAGTTTTGACTCTTTGTTGAGACGAGGTGTTGTAATAAAGCATAAGTAACTAATGAACAAAATATCTGTAGACGGAAACTGCAAGGGTAGGTGGAGGCATGCATGGCGGTGTTTCTATTCTTCTAATAAATGTTGGGACATGGCTTTTGTGCAAACCACAGGCCTCCTTTCAGTCAAACTTGAAAAAAAACATGCCGCATGTGCTGGAGTGGACTCAATCCCCCAAGATGCCACAGGTTCCATTGATCTTTGAAAGTCAAGGAACTCAGTCTCCCAGAGGATGTAACAGGATGCTGCATGTCCTGGGGTCTGGGCAATGTCACACAAAGGTGTCAAGAACCACCAGGGTCAACTCTTATTGGTCACTCTGGTCAAAGACCTGTGAGGTCACCGGGGTCAATATAAGGAGAGGTCTCCCCAAAATCTTCCTCTCTTCTTCCATCCCGCCGAGGGCGGAAGGCTGCTCAAGCTCTCTATCCAGCTTCCTTCTCTATCCAACCCACAACCGGAGGTCAGAGGTGCAGCTCCCAGCTCACCCCTCTCAAGGAAATCTCCTCGCCCTTCAAGCTCTACAAAACTCCTGGTAGCGACGCGATGTCCTGCAGGAGAACTTCAACCAGCATCTGAGCACACGGCTCGACAGAATCGTGAATGCAGAACTCTACAACCACAAAGCCAGGAGACGTCACAGAATTGCAAACTGAACAGCAACTTCTTATCTACATGATAAGCAAGACTGTTTACTCAATTCTGTGTGTTTACAAGTTTGATATATGCTGTGATGTTGTAGGTATAAGTTAAATGAAGGTTAATGCTAGTTAGGCTCGCCACAGGCATTTGTCCCTGAGTCTATCATTATCTGATTAACATCCACACAGACACGCATATAATCTCACCTAGTTAAACCTTCCCCCTCAGCCGTAAACCAACGGCCATAAAGCAACCACAGAAGAAGGGGGGGGGGCTCTTATCTTAGGGACCATATTTTTTAAAGCATGCTAATTTACATTCACACACACACTCACACACCTCCTTGTTAGTTACTTTGATTGTTTAGTAATCTGTGTTTTTATACTTTATTATGTTAATAATAAATGTTCTTCTTTCACAAATGTTCTGTCATTAATATTGCATAAGTGAATTTTGCCAACCGTAACACTGTTAAGAACTCCATAACCTTCACTGTTCATTATATAATCTTTAATGCTAAAATATTGAGATTTCTAATTGAACTAGATCTAAATGAAACTGATATTAATCAATAAATTGGCTATCTTTTCCCTTCTATGAAGGGTGGTGCCCCACGAGAACTTTAACCAATTAAAGTTATGATTTAATATTAATATTTTAAATATTAATGTTTTATATTTTATTTTGATAACCAAATTTATTGAGTGCATAAAGGGAGACCATTCTATGGTAACACTTTTTAAGCACTATTGCACAACATAAAATACTTTGTAATCTATTAAATTCACATTTAAAAACTATCCAAAGGGCAAAGATCCTAACTCTGTAGAAGTTGGGGTCACGAATAAGCACATTTCTTCATTTTACAGAATCAGAATCCAAAACCTTTGAGAGTCCCATCAGAACCACATCATTACGCATCACTCCCTGTTTACTGAGGGAACAGTGGGAGCACAGACACTGACTAACATCACATGTACACTCTCAGCGCCACTTACAAAATCACATTGTCGTTGAGTCAACACGTGTTATGAAACACATCGTACACACCGGTGACTCATCCCCGTGCGACGTTCCACCTCCCATAGTGTACGTTCACATGTCAGGAGTCATTGTCACTGTCAATACCTCCTTGTTTCCGCTGATGTGATGGTTGGGTTATGCAGTATTCATGTAGATTTATAAACAAATCTATATAATAAAGAAAACTAATTGAGACACTAAGACACATCCATAAATATATATTTTTTCCAATTTAAAAATCAGAGAATAAGGGCCGTGAGCGGTTTGTGAAGGAGGCTAATTGTCTCCGGGACCACTTTGATCCTCCTCCTCACGGAATGCTACGGCTCGCTGCTGCTTCTCAAACACAAGCCTGTTAAAAAACAAAACCACTCACCGGAGAGCTCATAAAACCACAACTCTCCACCACCAAGAACCAGCACTGTGACTCAGACCTCTGCTGCAATGCCAGTGTATTAACGATCAGCAAATGTATATTTTGATTAATGAATGGAGCATATTTATTTTATCGAGAAGGTGATCGGCAGCAAACATATTAAATTTAAAACCTTTATTTTGTTTCATTCACTTACTACTCTAGCTGATTGATGAGCAGCAGCCTCATGATGGTTTCAGTTTCCGTTAAATACAGCTGTTTACCATCTGCCTTGTCACGGCTCATGTCTACAAACACACACAAGTCCAAGTAACTCCTGGTCCAACATATCACCTGCAGGCATTTTGGTGTATGGACACAGTGGCATCGTAAACACTGTTAGTGCTTTGCATTACTGAGTGGGGGGGCTGGACTCGATACTGCTCTGTGGGTGTGGGACAATAAAAGAGCAGGAGCACCTCTGACTGTTCTGAGGCAACAGCGAGAGTCGTTGTTCACGATGGACAAGAAGATGCTCTGTGTGGCTGTGAAGCTGGTTTTGACAGGTACAGTTAAATTAAGACGATGTTTTATTAAGAGAAATGTGTGATTTCTCAGTTTTCACGCTGATTGAATGAGTTTTGTTTTTCATTTTGCTCTCGATCTCCTTCTCAGGTTACTTTGGTATGTGTGTGGGTCAAAGTATTTTACCCCCGGGACCCCTGAGTGGAGCCGTGGCAGACTCTGTGAAATTCAGCACAAACGTCCAGCCTCCGGCGACTCCATTCATCTCCGTCAGCTGGAGTTTCAAAGGGGTCAACATCATCACCTCCACGAGTGCCTCGAACACCACGAGGCCCGAGTACACCAACAGAATCTCACTGGAACGAGCCACGGGAGGCCTGGAGCTCAGGAACCTGGTGCAGGAGGACGGGGGGGAGTACACCGTCACCATCGTACCGGCGGAAGGGCCACAGAAGCAGGGGGAGACCACTCTGAATGTGTATAGTGAGTCCTCTATGGTTTTGATTTTACAATACTTGTTAAACATATATTTGTGATTTGAAAACAAAAAAAAAGACCCTCTAAAAAGTACATCCGATATTGATAGTCCAATATCATACACTCAAACCTTCTATGTCTAATATGGATTGTTTCAATTATCAAAATTACATCACGTTCAACTTATAATTGTATCTTCAAGGCTATGGTTTGTGATATCATCTGTTTTCAATGAAGTGATCCAAAGTAAACAGGATTTTTAATTTTTAGATCTGTTGCAGATAAATTCCATCCAGAAAGATAAGATATATCTGTCTTTCTAGATGTCAACATAATAATAATAATAATGATCACATTTGTAATTGTAACAGCTGGAATAAAAACATCTAAATCAATTCAAA
Organism: Pleuronectes platessa; assembly: GCF_947347685.1. NCBI lineage: Eukaryota > Metazoa > Chordata > Actinopteri > Pleuronectiformes > Pleuronectidae > Pleuronectes > Pleuronectes platessa. The sequence continues at coordinate 8,625,340 of NC_070635.1, forward strand.
GACAAATGGAAATATTGGTCATTTGTGGCCAATTTAAAATCCAACTTTATTGCAACATTGTAACCTTCAGACTTTCTGTCCATTTCCGTTGGGTTGACCTTCTCCTTGTTTTACGCAGCAAAGATAACAGCAGCCACCATCCGCAGCCCTGCAGCCGTCCTGATAGAAGATGAGAGCTCCACCAACCTCACCTGTGAGGCCTCCGGCTCCATCAGCAGCAGAGTGTGGATGAAGGACGAGCAGCCTCTCAGTCCCAGCAGCAGACTGAGCTTCTCCGCAGACAACCGGACAGTGTTCATACAACCCGTGGACTCCTCCAGCCATGGGCCTTACCAGTGTCGAGTCAGCAACCCAGTCAGCAGCATGACTGTGGTTCATAACCTGACTGTCAACTGTGAGTACTGCTCTCTGTGGGCCTCCTTTGAAGGAAAACTCTCGAGCCCTAACACTGAACGTGCGTTTACTCTGTGCAGTTGGACCACATAACATTTCAATCGTTGGACCGTCAGCTGCTCCGCCCGGCCAGCGAGTGACACTGCAGTGCACCGCCGACTCTGTCCCCCCGGCAAACTTCAGCTGGCTGTTCAACGGCAACGAGACCCGTGTGGACGACTCCATGTTTATCATAGAAAGGCTGAATCCGGAGAACACAGGGAATTACACCTGCAGCGCCCGGAACATGGTGACCAGGCGGGAAAACTCCACGGTGCTGAATCTGAGAGGTAAGGAACTGGAGATTATGATTTTGTACATTATAAAGTCAAGTGATGGTTAACTGTTGCCTTCTTTACTCCGTTAAGCGTCCTGTGCTGCCCCCTGCTGGTCATTTTCAGCGCTGGTGATCAGTGGACTGACCCTGAGAATGTTAAAATAAGAGCTAGTGGAAGGTGGGATATGTTATTTTGTTTTTTATACGTCTGCATTATTGTTCGTTATGTCTACTTCCTTCTTATTTACACTGATTTGTTTATGTTTTTTCCCCATAGATTCTTCCTCATTTATGTTTTTCTTATAATCAAGGACCCCAGTCAAAAACAATCAGAATTTACTACATGGAATGTGAACCAAGAGATGTCAATCATGCAGCTCGTCGTTCTGGAAGAGAAGCACTTACCAAGTTATTTAATGTAAATCTATATGAAAAATAAAACGTATACTGCCATCATTATTTGATAAGCCTGTTTATTGCTTTACTGTAGATATAAGCACCGAGGATTGATTATGTCTGGCATTCCTTGTGTGTTTTATTATATGTGGATGTATTATTGCAATTAAAAGTCTGCCTGATTATTACACAACCATAAATAGTTTTTCCATATAAGCTGATACAGGCGTGTTAATGATGAGAGCTGCTATTAACCAAAGGTCAAAGTGATTAATAGAAACACTTCAGGCATATTTCAATCACTGATTTAACAGCACACATCGTCAATCATGAGGAGAATCTGATTCATGTCGTTTCAATCCTTTTTTGGGCATCAGGTCTGTCAGGCTTTGCTCACTCAGACGCTGAGGTTTTTTTCCAAGAAGCTGTTGTGTAAAATGAAATTTCCTCCTCTGGTAACAAAATGTTCGGCAGTGCTTCCTCCCAACACTGACTCATGACCCTCTGAGTAACCATAAAAACCATTTCTCCTCTTTTTCTGCTTTGTTTTTCATTTAACATTGAGGTCAACTTTCATCTTTGTAATTCTGCCATCAATCTTTTTTTTTTCTTGTATAGCAAACATTATAAAGGCATATGTGCATCTCGTCTTGTGCAATAAGGCACAATGTACACAGTCCTGTTATGATCAGCTTTAGTAAAGCTTCTGCCAAAGTTCGAATTAAAAGAGCAAATATCTTCAATGTTTTTATTTAAAGGTTCAGTGTGTGGAGTTTAGTGACACCTAGTGGTGAAGTTGCATGTTGCAGGTGAATACCCCTCACCTCATCCTCCCCTTCCAAACCTGAGAGAGAACCAGAGCCTTCAGTTCATAAAAAAACCTCAAAAGGTGTTTAGTTTCGCAGAAGTCTTAAACACTGATATCTATGATCTTTCACAGTTTGGTGTGGATCGAAAAAATAATTGTATAAATTGAAAATGCATTATGGATTAAGTGAGGAAGGAAGCAAACCTCAAAACTGTACTGAAGTACTTCAGTCGGCGTACTTTACATTTCACCATCACACTAACTGACCTTTTCTTTAGCAAAATCAAATTTGCAGCTATATGAAGAATCTGAGCGGATCTACATGAATTATTAACTCATCAGCACAAAGCAGATTCCTCTTGTACACGCATGTAAACATCCTTTTCAGTTTTCTTGATGAAGACACAAAACTACATTTGCTGAATTTCTAACTATGAATCCATCCTACATGTGTTTTATGTGCGTTGAGGATCGTAACTCAGGATGCAGGGCTGCGTGTGTTTCACTTGTTATTCACTGTCTCTCCCTGCAGACCAGTAATTCACATGCAGCCGACAAGCTGAGGTCGACCAACTGAAACAGGCGAGGCTTCACATCCTGGACCCGATTACCCGTCTAACACCTGGGGATAACTCAGCCGCTGACTCTGATTGGCGGAGATAATTATACATCACTCTTCTGAGATGCAGCTTCCCTCAGGAGGTTTGCGACGCGGTTGTTCTGCGCTTTGCTCTTCTGCTTCTTTAATATCGATATCATCCAGAATCTAAACTAACACTGTTGAGTGACGTGAGTTGTTCGTTAAACTGGAAGTTCCTCAGCAGAGGGAAACTGCTTTTAAACATCACCACAATGTTCATCTGCTATAGGAAGAGGAAACTACCGATGGGTTTAACTGGAGTTTAACTGGTGACAGAACCCTTCAAGTCACAAGGGGAGGGGGCAGTGGCCTTACCTTGAACAGAGTCGAGTCAGGGAAACTGCAAAGGGCCCAATAGTTAAAGGGACGTTGCCTAATGCAGAGCTGAGTTTTTGTGTGTGTTTCACCCAAGTTTAACTTTTATTTATTTTTGTAGTTTGCCATTACCATTTTGGTCTGCAGAACTGGGGTAGTGGTTGTGCAATAACCGCGCCAGCCAACCTCACACAGGTTTCTCATCTCTTGTCCAAGGAAGTTGGTCATAAAATGAAACAGATGTAACTTTGCGGTTCATTGTGACAGGTTCTGCATATCTGCACATAGCAGAGATGTATGACAGTCAATAAACCTGGAAAAGTGCAATAATTACCGTCCACTGACCTATAAAAGAACAAAGATGATTGCAAATGATTGCAGTCAATTTAAAGACTATCTTCATGGTTGTTGTGTTTTATTTACAATTTTGGATGCATCACTTTAACATCATAATGCAAAACCTCCCATTACTGTATCTTTGCGGAAATCATCTGAGAATGTGAACTAGATGAGTGTCACATCCTCAATCGTCTCTGGTGTTTGTGTGGAATACAGTATCACCATTTGACCACACGGGGTCATTGTTTTACTGGTTGGGGTACAGGCTGCATGATAAAAATCTGGAGTAAAGCTGAGTAATAACTGCGGAAGACTTTTTGTTGTTCCTGTCTAGACAGACGCATTTTTTTTTTAATTCTGTTTGCCGGTTAACCTCCTGATGTCGGAGAACTTTCTCCTGTCGCCACGCTGCAGGTCTCCTCTGTGTTCACGAGGTGAGAAACTCTGAACTCTGTCGGTCTGAATGTCGACAAGAGAGCGGCAACTTAGGTTCTGCAGCTGAAACATGATTCTGTTCACTATTTTAACTCACTGTCTAACAGTAATTCACCATAGACACCTAATGAATTGCGTTAATTCATGTGTTTGGACCATAGACTGTATATGGTTTGGACATACAGCTGTACCTGAAGCTGTTTCTGTTATTTTGTCCACCACCTGTAGTCGTGAACAATGAAAACCGGCAGCACATCAACTCTCATTCTGCTGGAGATGATCTACGTCACATTAATCCCAGGTAAGATGAACTTTGGTTATTTTTTACGAGACAGATTGTATTTCCTTGTGAGGTGTATGGAACAATGTTAGCTGATGAATATTGATTTGAAGCCTGTAATAAGGTTTTAGTGACTCATCTATGCTTTAACAGAACAGTTTACAGCCATGTCTCTATGTGCACCTAGTTCCTCAATTACTGTCAATAGAATGTCTATATATTACAAGTTTAAGCACCTTGTAACAACAAGGAAAAAAGTTGAGAGCAAATTTAAGATCAAACAGCATTAGAGCAAGAATAAAAATCTTAAAGATAAAAAAACATTTACTACGTAGAATTATGAATATAAGCAATAACCCTAATTAATAATACTTTTTATAATTATTACAATTTGGATATTGATTTTTTAAAATATTTGATAGTATAAAGTAGGTCAAGCTGCATGATTTTTGAAATATTCATTTTCTATTTACTTCTTCATTGTATTTGCATCACTTCCATCTGCTGCCACATCACCTTCCCTTTTTCTTTTGTTAGCTCTGAATGCATCAACGATCAGCGTCCTGCCCGAGGTGACTGGATATCTTGGGCATGATGTCACCCTGCCATGCCACTTCATCAAAGCATCAACAAATTTCACTGTTGTTCAGGTTCAGTGGGATCGGCTGGAACCAGAAAGATATACAATCCTTGTTTCTAATCCCCAGTTTGGGGTGAACATCTCTGATAGTCCTCTGAAAGAGAAGGTGAACGTCACAGAACAGTCGTTGATAATTAAAGATGTCGAACTGGAGGATGCAGGGCTGTACAGTTGTCTCCTTACAATCTACCCCAGTGGTCCATTTGAGAGAACGACCAAACTCATTGTTCGAGGTGAGTGTGGAAAGTAAAGTGAAGACCCCCAAGCCTACAAATAGTTGTCATCAGATAATGTTTACTATTAATTGGCTTTTGTGTAATCATACTTTAGATTATTTATCAGTGGAGAATAACATGGTTCTGATTGTCTTGGTAAATAAGTGGAACTATTGCAGATGTCGTAAACCTCAACTATATCAATCATCATGATCAATTTCATCCTTTATTGTACCAAATTAAATTGTTACTGATCTCAGAATAACTTTCTTTATTGTTAAACACCACGATCTTTTTAAAAATAAATTGACTTGATAGTCACACACAGAGTAAATCATGGTCATGTTTTGTTTCTTCTTCCAGAACAGCTGCCATTATCATCAGGGCAGGTGTCCGGTATAGTGATCGCTGTCATACTGCTGGTGGGGAGCATGGCAGCCATAACGTATTTCTTCTTCATCAGAAGGTGTGTGTGTGTGTGTGTGTGTGTGTGTGTGTGTGTGTGTGTGTGTGTGTGTGTGTGTGTGTGTGTGTGTGTGTTTGTGCGTGTGTGTGGGTTTTCTGTAGGATTGTTCAGTTGATGCTCTAGGAAAAAAAACACCTCCCACAAACAATACTCACTTGTGTAGTTTTTGCGTAATCCTGCTAACAAACAAACAAATTCAAATGAAAACTTTAACTTGGAGGTAATAACACATTTGGAAACATTAACCTGAGCTCCTGCATGGGAACTGACACACATTTGGTATACTTCTTTTTATATTTCATAGATTAACTATTGGTGATTTAATCAAAATAATCTGCTGATTCATTAATAAGATAAATAATCTATCCTGATATCTCAGATTTTAAACAACTCCCAGAACAAATCAACTAATCAAAGCATTTTTGATTCCTTTCCTAAGGTTTGACTCTTCAGGCAGCCACAGTGTCTTCAGTGGTGAGAACAAAAACATTTCCTCTATTAAATTATTTCATATCTTTCTGTTGTTGTTTCCAGTTGCATTGAATAAAGCCGCTCTGTCTCTCAGACACAGGTGGGACAGTGATGGATGTGTCCAAGTCATCTGGCATTGAAAGAGCTGAGGTGAGCTCTGAGCTTCTTCGAAGCCGTATCTCTGAATTGAATAAGTCGATGTGGGATAAAGTTTGTTTACTCTCGGGCTGTGATAAGAAAAAAAAAAATGTCTCTCCATTTTCTCTGTAGGACGTGGTCTACTCTGGAGTCAAGCTCAAACCACTGAGAGGTGAGACGACCTCGAGCAATGATGAACACAGGAGGCCGTCGAATGCAGACGTCACATACGCAGATGTTATGATTTTGGGTCGGAGGCCAAAATGAGGGCAAAAAATAAGAAATCACTTTCAAAGCTGCTGTTTGTAAAGTACATTTATTATAGTCTTGGTATCATTCCACATATTGTAATATGGATGAATGGACCTGTGGTCTGAGTGCCAGCTCAACGACAGCCATTCTCGCCGCTCCGTGAGGCCACAATCTTCACCATTTAATCAATTAATTATCAATTTAATAACTGGCACGAGACAAACTACAGCTGAGGCTGATGAGAGTATAACCTAAACTAGATTGACCCTTTACTTCGCTTCACTAGATTTCTTGGAAATCAGTGGCGTAGTTTTTGCAAAATATCTTTGCAGTATAAAACATAACCTTTTTGGAGAAGGTAATAACACTTTGTCCTGAGAGGCAGCTCCATGAAAAATCTGTTAACGAGGTAACTCCAAAACATCCTCCTTTAATGTGTGAATTAGATTTGATTACCTGTAGCTGCTCCTGGATTTCAATAAAGAGCTTCTGAGTCCATCTGCTTTCAGTCATTTGTGCAGAAATTGCTTCATGTAAATGTTTCTTGTGGCTGTTTTTCTTGCTTAAGAAATTTACAAAATATGGTTTGCGCAGTAGCTGTCATGGTGGAAACCTGCTTGTGCTTTTTCTCTTATTCAACTGGCCACTATATTTTTGTAGGGGTACATTGGGCTTTTCCATGTTGGACACCATCAGTGAACATCGCTGACTATGTCTCATCATTTCCTGGAATACATATCATACATTTTAAAATAAAGACAGAGTTAATGACAGATAACGGCATCGATATTCTATAATTTTATTTATTGTTAAGAAGTGTTTCACAAAGATGTTGAATTGTTTGTCGCCTGTTTTCTCTCTGCTGCACGTGAATTAAAGGGACATTGTCTAATGCAGAGCTGAGTTTTTTTTGGTGTTTCACCCAAGCCTAACTTTGATATATTTTGGTATTTGGTTTTTTTTTTCCTTCTGACTTTATTTTTTTAGAATTCAGACCTGTACTTAACATATTGCTGCACTCGGAAATAAGTTGCAACTGAAAAACTACTACACTCGGACTGCAGAGCTGGGGTAGTGGTTGTGCAATAACCACTTCGGCCGACCTCACACAGGCTTCTCATCTCTTGTGTAAGGAACCCTTAAACTGGAAGTTTCTCAGCAGAGGGAAATCTGCTTTTAAACATCACCACAATGTTCATCTGTTATAGAAAGAGGAAACCACCAATGGGTTTAACTGCAAATTTGACAGAACCCTTCAAGTCACAAGGGGAGGGGGCAGTGGCCTTACCTTGAACAGAGTCGAGTCAGGGAAACTGCAAAGGGCCCAATAGTTAAAGGGACATTTCCTAATGCAGAGCCGAGTTTCACTAAAGTTTAACTTTTATTTATTTTTGTAGTTTTTGTTACCAGTATTATTTTGAAATGCAAAACTGGGGTAGTGGTTGTGCAATAACCGCTTGTGCCAACCTCACACAGGTTTCTGATCTCTTGGGTAAGGAAGTTGGTCATAACAGGAAAAAGATATGTAACAAGATGTAACTTGGCAGTACATTGTGACAGGTTCTGCATATCTGCACATAGCAGTGATGTATAACAGCCAATAAAACTGGAAAAGTGCAATAATTACCGTCCACTGACCTATAAAAGAACCAAGATACAAATGATTGCATTCAATTTAAAAACTATCTTCATGGTTGTTGTGTTGTACCTGTTTTCTACAACTATTAAATCACAATTTTCTTTAATTAGTAACAACAAAGAGAAGTCACCAATACTTCACAGGAGCTTACAAATCAACCCCTCAAGGGTTAAATTGATTTGGTTCTAATGTAGAAACTGTTGCATCATGTGTACGTGACATTTTATGAATCCAGACAGTATGTGTCGGTGCGTCACAGTGACAGACAACACCTCTTCACAACAACATCACTAGATGTATAGTGATGGCTTCCTTTTTCCTTTGTAATAGTCTTGCTTAATATTTCAAAAACATCTGAATCATGAGCTCTGCCTTCTGCCTTTTAGACGACACATTTCTACCACAGCGTTTCCTTAAAAGGAAATGAACTCAACCCATGATTAAGAGTAAAGGAAACAACGTTCTGATGAAGGCCAGATAACTGTGTTTATCTGGTTTAAAGTTGATGAGCATCATTAGTCTGCACCGTGGGGACAGTGTATCCTCAAAGTAACATCAGGAAACATCAACACATTTCTGTAACATGTAAATCTAAATGAATTTGGGTTGAAATCAATTGAAAAACAGTTAAATTGTAAAATAAAACTATTATTACTGTTTCTTTTCAGTCACTTCCAACATTAGATGTGAACAACAGAATATAGAGACTCCAGGAAATGAATTTAGAATAATAGAGTCTTTACAGCAGCCTCAGTTTTGAAAGAGGAATTCCAATCTGTTTCTCATGTTTCTAAAAACTCAAAATCTGGTTTGCTGGAATCAAACATCGTCCTTCATGTCCAGACTCAAGTGTTTCTCTATATTTCCATCAGTTGATCACATGAGGTCGCTGTTCTATTGCGAGTCACATCCTTACTGGAGGAGGCCATTGAACCATTCTCTCCAGTAAAACCATTTAGAGATTAAACACAAAAGAACTGAACTCAACACGCTCGTCTTTACTCAGATGTGACGCTTCAGTGACTGAGCTGCTGGGGTGGAAACAAATCCGTAGTTCTTCCTCTTGCTTTCTAAACAGCACCATATTGTTGTATATCCATTGTCTGTTTCACTTCCTTTTTCTAAATCTATCAGATGCAGGTGATTGTGTTCTGTATTTTTATCACAGTCAGCAAATAGAAACGAGCAATATCAACACATTTTTGAGAAATGTGATATTTTAACCTATATTTGTGTAGGAGAGTCAGATTTGCAACCTTTTTTCTTTTGGACTGCAGCTTATTTCTATTTTAAATCTGTATATTTAACAACAAGCACATCTAATGTATTGGAGGTGTATCTATTATTCTGTCCACGCCCTGTAAAGTGGATGCTGAGGTTGATTTATTTCACTTACCCAATTTTAGACCAAACATTTTATTCTATACTGGGATGATTAATTCAACGTATGTGACATGGTGGCTGAACAAAAGATGTCCACGAAAAAATCGTCGTTAATATTTTCTTGAACACAGAGAAATGATTAATAATAATTTCCCACCTCATGTCAGGTAAACAAAGCTGCTTCACAAAAGTAAATGAAAAGGTAAAAAGTAAATTCTGTCATGTAAAGTGTTTTACTGTCGACTTTGAACTTGAAATAAAGTAATTTCAGTTACTCCTAATAGACCGGATTATAATAATCCTTAAGGTAGCCTTTGTGTTTGCTGAATGATAAACTACAAGTCAGATACAGTAGAAGCTGCGAGAATTTTCCCATTTATTTTCCATTTCTCTCTTGCTTCTGCCACCATATCACCTTATATGTTTTTGACAGCTCTGGAGGCAGAAGGAGTCAGCGTCTGGCCCGAAGTGACTGGATACCTGGGGCCTGATGTCGCCCTGTCACACCGGTTCATCCAAAGACCAGAAAACAGAATAACAGATCAGCTTCAGTGGCGTCTGCTGCCACCAGAAGGAAAGAAAACCACCATCACTGCTCCTCATCGCCTGTTTCTCACAAATATTCCCAATTCTCTAGATTGTGGGGCAGAGAAATTATAAATGCGAGTAGCACATGTGCAGCGGCCTTGTTGTTCAAGGTGAGCATGTAAAGCATATTTTACAGGAAGTAGAGAGAATCCTAGAAAATGAGCAGGAGCGTTATAGTCTATCACATGAGTGGTAAATAAAATAGTGGTAAATTATATTTATTAATAACTAAAAAAGTTAAATAATGTTCTTACACAGCAGAAGGGTCTTGAAGTACCTTTACCTCTATGTCTCTGCTTTATTTTGCTACTTTCACGACCATAAAAACCTTCATAAACAGGTGTCTGAATTTATACTCAAATTATTTGGGTGAATAACAACTCTGAAGTTATGGTTGAATTCATTTAAAATAACATCACTGAGGATAGCGCCCCCACCATCAACAGATGCAGATGTTACTGAGGATGATTGCTGCAGGAGTATTTGTATAGTGCAGACATAGTTTACGTCTTTGTGATCAGATAAGGTTTAACAATGTGTGTGTGGGTCAGATTCCATTCATGACAGAGAGGAACACGTCATGAGACATTATCAATATGAGGGCGGATCCAGGATGTTTTTTTCTTCGCTTTCTTAAACGTTGTGAGATCGGGCGTTTTTTTTCAAATGTTTGTTGACGACAGAGATCAGGCATGTTCAGGGAGCTGTTATTCACAAGTGTGGGACATTTAGTGCAGATTCAAATACAAATCTGGATCTAGTGAATTAAAATGTGGTTTCATAAGGGGTCTGTCGGGCCTTGGCGCAGGTATGAGCTCTACTGAGTTCTATTCTATTTGTTTATTGTTTTATTAAAGCATATTTAAGAATTTGTATTGGTTGGGATAGAATCTCCTGAAATCAAGTAGTCAGACACAAACTAACTGAACTCAACACACTTGTCTTTACTCAGATTTGACGCTTCAGTGACTGAACAGCTGGGGGGGGGAACTTCCTCCTCCTGATTTCTAAACAGCACCATATTGTTTGTTTCGTTTCCTTTTACTAAATCTATTCTTCCGGTCAGATCCAGGTGATGGCGTTTTCTCACACAATCATCAAATAGAAACGAGCAGCATCAACAAAGCATTCGTCAAACTCTCAGAGCTCTGACTTCCCTGCTCTGTCTGTGGCTTTCTGCCAGAGTCCTGGATCTATAAACAGCTTTTACACGTAGTTTGACGTTATTCATTTCAGCGGAGCCACCGGGTGCCAGCGTTTCATTACAATGAAGGAATGTGTCAGCCGGTTCAGCAGCGGCTCATTAATGTGTTTGTGGACAATGGTGGATCAATGTTGGTTTTGGTAACAGGACATGCATGGTTTGCAAAGTAGCATCATCATTATCATCATCATCATAATCATCATCGTCATCATCATCATCATTTTACAAGCTCATAGGCTCATCTTTGTTCCTTTCGTTTTATATTGAAATTGAGCAAATAAGTTGAATGGATGTGACAAAATTATTATTTTTGGTTGTTTAAGTATACACAAGACTTGTATTATTATTATTATTATTAAGAATATTATTTAAGTGGTGTTACATTAGAATTCCTGCAAGATATTACTTGTGGTCATGCTTGGTTTCTCATTCTCAGGCAGGATATTGTTTTTGACCCTGTGTGTGTATGTGTGTGTGTTTGTGGGTGTGTTTGTGGGTGTGTGTGTGTATGACTGTGTGTGTGTGTCTGTGTGCGTCTGTCTGTGTGCGTGTGAGTGTGTGTGTGTGCGCACGCATACAATAGAACTGGTTTCCCCAGACGACTAAGGTGTTTCGGAGCTGATTGGTCAAAGGTCAAAGGTGAAGGTCAACAAAAATATGGTCCGAAAAACACATTTTCCAGGATATCTCCACAAATAATAGGGCTGGAGATACAATCCCAAACGTATATTAATCAGAAATGTATACCCTATAATAAAATATCTCCTGAAGAAGACACGATGAAGTCCGAAAGTGATATCATGCGTAAATAAATCCTTTAGGACGTTAGACATGACCTAAAGCTTTTATGTTATCAAAGAATGATTGATAATCACATGGTGAGAATGATGTCGTCATAATTTCACTATTAAGCCAGATAATTACATCATGTGGTGTGGTAATGCTTTGATTTGTGCACCCGACATGATTTAAAACCTGATCAACAGCCTCTTTAAATCAACTTATCATTCCTGTACAATATAGAAAGTCAGTGTTGCCAGATTAGGGGTTTATACAGTGCACGTGCATCACCCCTATTATTTCTCATGTACCATAGAGTTTCATGTCTTCTGCAGTGTTGGGATGTAACTAAGTTCATTTAATCGTTACGCCTCTGGACCTTCTCGCTCCTTTTGTCTTCAGATCCATGTTTTGTATTAAACATGAGGAACTTAATCAAATACACTGCTCTGCGACTCCTAGGGTGTCTACATTTCAAACGTTTGAGTTGTGAGCAGTACGACAACAAAAACATTTCACAGAAACACAACAGATTGGAGAAATGGCCAAAATCTAATATAAGAGTGTATCAGAACTTCATTTATTTATCTGCCCTACCCCATAAATCATCTCGAGACCCCTCTGATTTATCTTGTGACCCTTTGTAGGAGCCTGCTCCTTAGCTTGGGAACAACTAGACTAAACTCCCAAGCATGTGGTTGTACATGAAGCATTTGAAAGTTGCTTCACCTCAAACAACTTCCAACCATGTAGTAGAATGCGTCCATGAGGGACTTTCCACTTATAAAGCAAAGACACGTGTCACTGTGCGACTGTTTGTATCATTTTATTCCAAAAGAAGTTTGTGTGTCTATAGGTTTGAACAACTGGGCGATCGCTCTGCAGAACATCATTGCACCTTCAGCCCGATGCCTCCCAATCACCAACCTGCACCCACAAGCACACCATAGAACCTCCTGCTCCTCAGTAGGAATAATAACAACAATTTAATCATAATATTCATCGTCAGTTTTAATAATCCATTTAGCACTAGTATAGAAATATGAAAAAATATCAAAGAAAAGAACGTAAAGGTAAACGGAAAAGGTTTGTTTTGCTGAGTGACCGTTCAGACACCCCTTCGGATTTGTTTTGTGACCCTCCCTGCCCTTCGCTACTCGTACTGGGGTTATGGTTCGTACCGTCCTCTTGCCTCTTCACAATAATGCATTGCAGCAAAACATGTTTTAAAGCTGTAGATGGCCACCTAATAGATATATGGTGCTGTTTTTTAGGGACAGTTGTTTACAGAATAAGACAAAGACGACGAGGGAAAGAGATTGCGAAGACAAATTTGAAAACAATAACCTTTCGATAACAAGGAATTATGATGTGGTTGATGAGCGTGATTGTGTTTGTGAGCGTGTGTGTGTGTGTGTGTGTGTGTGTGTGTGTGTGTGTGTGTGTGTATAAACTGTGACGTCTTGTGGAGACAGTTCATCTCATGTGGTGTTGTCAGCATTCCAGACGCAGGCAGAGGTAAACAGAGACAGAGACGCTTCTGCTGACAGCCATCATTCAGAGCAACAGCAGAACGTGTGCAAAGCAAACAATGTTATCGGCCATTATCGGCAACACAACAGCGTGGAGAAATCTGTTGCACCGAACGAAATGATCATTTTATACAGCTCGGCAATTTTAGCCCCGACAACAATGTCTGCATTTGTAAAGGGATTCATAAAGGGATGCATTGATGGCTTTGCACGTTACCTCAGACACATACTGCTGAATATACATGGGAGGGAAGCAAGTGAGGGATCATGTACCACAACAGTGTGATGCTATCAATGATGAAAGCATATAAAAACCTCAGCTACAGGTGAAAGAGGCAGCTGGTAGCTCTCCACAGACACAAGACTCGTGGAAGCCGCGAGTTAATGAGACGCGAGGATCTTGGCCCAGACGGGGAAACTGACATTTTAAATTAGGGGAGAAAAAACATTGATGCATTCAGGGAACAGGAAAACATTGACTTCTGAGAAGTGGTAATCAGCGGCTGAAAAATTACATTCATGATCTCTTCTGTCAGGAAATCAAACTATTAAAGAATTGGCAAATACTCACAGCATAATGGGAGTTTGGCAATTACATGCTTTGGAAATGTTGCATCAGCCAACTCACAAATCGTGAATATCCGTGTTTCCTTGAACACACCAACCAGAGAGACTTTTCATAACTGCTGTATCAGACTGTATCTATGAACTGTGAGTACCCCATGGTTGAGCACAGGGAATCACTCAACAGGGAACATTTTGGGAACTGATTGGTAAAACAGATTCAACAAACACTGACGCTAATGCAGCGCAGTGTCGTTTGATTCTGATTTAGACATGATTTCTGAAGTATTAAGGAATAAAAAAGTACAGACTGACCGAGTTTAAGCTGCTTCTGCAGGGATTCTTTCAGAAAGGAGGGACACCACAGACAAATCCTCGCCACTCCTAACCTAAACTAAAGAGAAATCATACAGAAACCAATACTTCCTGATGTGCCACACATTCAGTGAAAACAAGGGGACTGCATGTCCTTCTTTTATAAATCAGCTCCTAAATGTCGGTGGAGAGAAGCTCTTCATTCATTTCAGCTAATTATGATCGATCCGCCCACAAACAGCTGATGAGGGAGGTGGTGATGCAGCCTCTCCACATTCAGTGTTTTCTGTTTGACTGTCAAATTAAATAATCTCATATTGTCCTGTAAATACTGGGTAAAGCAGAGTGTGTGCAATTTAGTCGCGGATCCAAATAAAAATCAAGTGAATTTAAATGGGGTTTCATGAGGGGACTGTGTGTGCATTTTTTCGGAGTGTCCTTCTAATTTTGTTAATGTCGACAAATCTTACATAAAAGACCAAAACTAACAACGCATTTGTCCGACTCTAAATATTTTCACAGCCATTTGTTTCCAGCGAACACGCAACAAATGCGGCATATGTAGAGTTTTATTGCGGAAAAAATAATAAATAAAAAAGGCACAGTAAATTCCTAGAGGAGCTGGGCACTGAGGCTTTAAGCAAATGTTAGTCAAGCAGAATAGTGCTTGTGGGGGACTATGTTCATCTGTGGATTCATATGCTTTTGAGTATTAGAAGTAAAGTACAGGCGAAATATGGAGGCTTGAGATCTCCTCTAGCGGCCGCAGGTACGACTCTGACCCGGGCCTTTGCTGTGCGTCTTCTCCGCTCTCAATTCACACCTAATGTCATATTAATAAAGACAGAATGCCCCATTAAAAATAGCAGAAAAGGCTATTTAACTGAGGTGTTCATGTTCGTGGTAGTGACTGGTTTGGCTGTTTGATGACAACAATGGAGCTCTATGTTTGTTTTGGTCTTTTCACAAGATTCCTTGAAAATGGAAAAAATAATAATTTATAAAAAAATTATAGCAACACATATTATTTAACATTCATTGTGATGGAACGGCTATTAAACATTAACATAATTCGCGATGAAGGCAGTGCCTACTTGCAAGATTAGGAATCTAAATCCAGGGAAGGGTTAGAATAATCGTCGGCGGTTATATGAAGTGGTCAAACACTCAAAGTTAAAGGGCTGAAACATGCAAATCCTCCAGTGTGTTCCTTTAAGTGCTGCAGCGCGTGTACTGTAATGTTCAGGTTGTTAGTGTCGGACAGTATGGGGCTGTGGCATTAACAACACAATTAAGAGAGACCGCATTCTCGACCCAGCCGCAGTGAAAAACATGTATTTCCTCCAAATCTATTCATCAGCATGTTTGCCTGTGTTCAACCCTCTCCTGAATCGGTCCCCAGCCACCGAGGGGAGTAATTAGGCAATCAAAAGCTTGAGACAGTATTGACGGGGCTGTGTTGAGTCTATCACTCTGGCAGGAGCCTGTGCTGTGGACGGCCAAGTCTGTCTGTTAAGCAGAGGGAAGGGAAGAAGCTGCAGCTACAGCCTGCTGGCGCATTAACAAGCCCCTTAAAAGATGCCCAGAATTAACAGATCAGGACAGATCTAATAATGGAAGTAGTTCAGTTCGGGATTTCTCATTCAAATTCAGCTGTGTACTTTCCCTCTCTGCCCCTCTCTCTCTCTCTCTCTCTCTCTCTCTCTCTCTCTCTCCTGCTCTATCTTGTCCTCCCTGGCTCCGGCTCACCCGGTCTCTCTATCTCTTCTTTGCCGTGTGAACAGAGGTGAAAAAAAAAGGAGTCTTGGCAAGCGTTACCCAGGATAACGAGGGACATTAATTTCACATTTCAAAGCCCTTGCTCTCTCTCTCTCTCTTTCTCTCTCTTTTTTCTCCCTCCATCTCCCCCGGTCTCTGGCCATCTGATTAGCTAACATTAGTAGAAGGGTGCTGGGTACATGGTTCTCCTCAGTGTGAGCAGTTACAGACAGACTTAACAGGAAGCACAATTTTGTACAGACACACACACGCACAGTGTAAAGAAAGGCAGGCCAACAGTTTCCTCTGCTAGTGTTTGTATGAAGCGGTTTCGAAGTCGTTTTATCCACAATCCCTGACACCAGCCAAAAAAAGCAGCTACGGGGCACAGGGAGGGACACAAAACATCATGAACACAATTAACCATAGTCAAGTTTCTTAGTATGTAATAATCCACCATATTGTCACGCACAGTCTGTATTTAATTGCCACTTAGAACAATGGTAACAAAACAATAAAGACAACCAAAACAAAACAGGAAATAATTCTCAGAAAGTCTTTTTAGTTGCTGTTTTTAAATCACATACGGATACGGTATGTCCTCCAACAAGGCTTCATTTTACTAGAGGGGCGGTCAACTTCCAGGCAAGTGTCTGTGGAAGAAAACCAACGGCCTCACATCTAAAGGTTAACTTACGAGGGAGAGAGAGAAAGGAAGCCAATGACGACCGTCGTCTGCGACCTCTGGGCTCAGATTTCTCCAAACTGAACTGTTCGTCAGAGTCAATCACAGAAGCTTTAACCCACCACTATCTCTTTGGAGCCAGTTCTGTATCTGTGGGCCTCAAGCTCACCTGGAGAACAGGTTACAGTCTTCCTTGTTTATCCGGTTGCCTCGCTCTCTATTGGATGACCTTGCCAAGTTCCGTTTTTCCCCCTTTTGTTCTCCGATGAATTTCACCTGCGGAGCCGAGCAATGTTTTTCTGAGCAGCCCAAATGTCCCTCAGTCATGTCATTGGCTACCTGCAGCCCTCCGCCCCCGCCCACACGCCTCTGGTCTCAGTCCTGGTTCACCAGTAGGTCTGTGGTGTTGCTGCTCTGTGGAGGTGGAAGGGGGCGGGCAGTATGAGGTGGGGGGCTGTGATGTAGCCGCCGCGGGCTGGGCCCCCCTCCGCCCTCACTGTCTGTGTTGGATGAGGATGGAGGCGGGGGAGGGGGTAACCTGGGCAGGGGTGCCGATAAAGGTGGTATTCTTGTCGACGTCGATCCTAAACTGCTGCCTGACCTCAGGCTCTGGATCCTCCGGCACTCCTGGCAGATCCTCACGTGGGTGCAGTTGCGGGCTGGCAGCATCACAGGGGCGGGGGCCGGTGGAGGAGGGGTGGTGTTGGCACCCAGGGGATCATCTAGGAGCCGCTGCGGTCCAGGACCAAGATCTGAAAGCCCTGTCCCTCCTGCTCCACCTCCTCCACCTCCAGCACCACCTGTCAGGGGGCCTGCCCCACTGTAGAGCTTCCCGTTGCTGAGGCGCATCTCCCGCACGAGGCGCAGGGGCCGAGGGGCCCCCAGAGCGATGCGTGCCGGGTGGCGCAGGGCCGCGGAGCTGCTGAGGGGCCGACGGCGCCGCATACGGGAGCTCTTCTTACAGGAGACGGCGTTTCGGAACTCTGTGATCATCTCCTGACAGACAGACACCTAGAGAGGGAAGGGGAGGGACGAGGAAGGACAGTAGGAAAGACGGAAGGGAAGGAAAAGGGAAGGAAGGGAGGCAAAGGTAGGAGGGGCGCAACAGACACAAAGTAGGCAGGCAGCCGAACAAGACAGTGGTAAGGCAGTACATGAATAATGAGAGCGGAGGGAAAAACGCAAAAGAAATGAAAGGACAACGAAAAAAAGGGAACAAGGCAGAGAAAATAGGCGTAGTAAGGCATGGTAAATGAAAAGTTTGCAGGAGAAGCGAGGGCACAGAGATCAACAAATGAATTTTGAAAACAGAAATGAGGAGGTGAAGGGGAAGGACGTGGAGATGGGTAGAGATGGGAGAATAACCGAGGAGCAGAGAGTTATTACAATCCAAACACACAGAACACCGAAATGTCGTTTAGTTTATGGGCACTTCATTATGACACTGTGCACTATGAACGGACAGGCAGGCCTACAGGTGCACTAACACAAACAAAGACACACAAACGGCACAACCCCACACACACGTCCCCATGTTTAAATAATATCTACTGGGATACACGACAAACAAAATGCATCAACACGTCCACGACACACAAACACCACTCTCACTGAAATCATAATAGAAAGTCATGTGCTCACATAAACAGAAACAGGACTCATAATCGGAGAACAGACACTGATGGCCGAATGACGGGAGGTGTGTGTGTGTGTGTGTGTTTGTGTAAGTGTGTGTGTGTGTGTGTGTGTGTGTGTGTGTTTGAGAGAGAGAGTGAGAGAGGGAGACGCACAGTGAGATGGGTAGAAGTAATCCAAGAATGGAAACGAAGAATACCAGCGTACATGTGAGGCATGTAAAAGAAGATACATCATGACATTTAATGCCAGGGGAAAAGATCACACTACTTCTTTATGCAAGCAAATATTGGCATCTCTCAATATTGCTTATTCGCACCATCAAGTTTAGCTTCGCAGACACTTGAAACTGCCACACTGTTTAACACCAAACACTAAAAAAAGGGCACGGTGACTTCAAAACAGGCACGGCATGCAAAGTAGAATCCAAGTCTCTGTTGGGTTTATCGTCTTTTGACACCACAGAAGTTCAAGGGCACATTCCTCTCATCTCAACATGCACATAACCTCAAAACGTTACAGCACGCACAGACCAACAAACGAACATATCAGTGGAGGCAAAAGGAAAAAGAAAATCTACCCACACTCACACACCCACGAAACAACGTAATCAAAAGGGTTGGCGGGGTGCCATGGGAACCTACTGGGGTGTGTCTGTGGTGTCGGCGAGGGCAGGTATGGGGGCATACCTCATCGGTCTCTGTCGAGCGGCGCGTCGACCACACAAACTCCATAATGGCCACAAACACGGCAATGATGAGGCCACAGATCAGCACCACAAAGATGCCCCCAATGTTCTCCATCCCCAGACCTGAGAGCGAACCACAGGAGAGAAGACATCAGCACACACACACGCAACACTTTGTCAAAAAGGCCATTTTGTCTGGACTAGACACAGGGAGTACTGTGCAGCCAGTAAAAACTGTTGCATAATGTTTTCTGTGCCACCAGAGGAACTCTGTTAAATGAATGGTTCAATAGTTTGGGAGATATTGGCTTATTTCATTTTCTTTCTCCAACTTCTTGCCAAGAGTTAGATGAAATCAATAAATATGAAGTCATAGACAGCCGCTGATTAAATACTGGAGACAAACTCTGTCCAAATGTACGAGCTTCGTCCCAATGTCACACAATCAGCTTCCCATTTTGACAGACACTGCTTATCCTTGGAGGATGGCGGAGGGAGCTGGAAGCAGTCCCAGCCGACTTTGGGCAGGAGGCGCAGTACATCCTGGTTACGTCACCAGGGTGTCGCAGGACCAACACACAGAGACAAGCAACCATTCACTCTCAGTCAATTTAGACACATAAACCGAATTTGCATGTCTAGGGAAAGAAGGAAGAAGCTGGAGAACATGTTGCAAACACATGGCGAGTATGCAGACTCCACAACACAAGCCAAACCGGGATTTGAACCAGGAACCTTTTTGCTATGGGGTGTTAACAACCGCACCTCTGTGTTGTTATTTTTTTGCACAGATTACACACAGTAGCTATAATGTGTTGCTGATAGTTAGACTTTGTTAGCTTTGGATTGAGGCTAGCTGATTAGTACACACAAACATTTCCAGTCTGAATGCTAAGTTCAAATAACCAGCTGTAGCTTTGTATTGATTCTCATTAAAGTCTCAGCAAATTTTCAAAATTGGTGAACTATTCCGTTAAATCTGAGAAAATTGCTCAAGTGAGGACACATTTATCATCTTGGGTAGGCACTGGCGTATCCATGGTCGGGGCCAGGGGGGCAGTGGCCCCAGCTGAAATCTGGATTGGTCAGTCAGTCAGTCATCTTCTATGAAGTACATGGAACTATTTTCAATGATGTGTGGCCTTGCTCAAGAGCTTACAGTGAACAAGGAATGACTTAAATGTGCACCTTTCTTAATCAGGAATTGTGCTGGGATGTTAGACCCATTATTGGCTTCCCCGTGTAAATTGTGGCCCCTTTATGGCCTCTTATTTTAGAAAAATTCCTCGATCCGCCACCGGGTTGACAGCCTGTGTGATGTGAGGGTCTGAAAGGCCTCTCTCAGTATTAATGGAGCTTTTCTCGTCCTAAGGACTAAAAATCACAATTTCTCAGCCTCAAACTCGACCCTTCTTTTTAAATCTGTTCCAACCTTAAGAAAGTGCAAAACCAAATCGCTGGAGTGCTCCTCCAATTGAGTTAAGAAAAAAAGATTAAATGCCCCGTGATGAAGTGACTGAGTGAACAGCCTGAAATGCTGGAGTGTTCAGATGAAGCTCAATGAAGCTGAAACATCCGGCACAGAGCATTTTGTTCAAAGTTATTGAAACCATTTTTTAAAAGAGGTTTTCCTCTGACAGCAGCGGCTTTAATGCAGAGTCATTTTCATTGTCTTTGTCATGTACGCAGGCAGAGACTTTTAACGCTCTCACACACAAACACACACACACACACACACACACACACATACACACACACACACACACACACACACACACACACACACACACATAAACAGTCACACTCTCTCTAATACAATTTCCATTACACACCACCTGAGACAAACAGGAGACATTTGGGAAAGTAGATTGTGCTAAGCACCCTTCACAAGGACTTTAGGTTAGGCATTAGCCATTAGTGGGACTGTAGCAGAGAGTGAGGAGACTATTACTGGGGACATTAGAGAGAAGAAGGGAGTGGAGACAGACAGCTGCGGTCAACTGACCCTTGGCACGGTGGTCCTCCTCTTTGGGACATTGGCCCCCCTCCCACCACCTCCTCTTCAGTATCTCCAGCCTGTTGTTCTCCTGCAGCTGGAGGATGGCCAGCGTGATCTCATCTCTGAACGGAGACCCTGGCAAACGACAGGAAGGCAAGGATAAGAGAGCGAGCGTTGGAGGACGGGGAAAAAGGTGCAGAGGAAAAAAACTAAAACACACACAGCCCTGGACAAGAGGAGGATTATTCCAGAAGAGGAGGGGAAAAAACGTGGAATGAGGAAAAATGTGAAAGAAGCTAGGAGGACGAGTCGCAGAGTATGAATTGCTGCTGCAGCCGAGAGATGGCTACGAGTGATCTTATGGAGAGAATAAAGAGAGGATTAGTGAGGGATAAAGAGCGAGAATACATCCAGACTGAGCCCAGCGGAGCAGCTGCTGGTCAGAAGGAATAACAAGCATGTCATGAACTAGATACAGTAGAACAGGCCGAGAGGATTTAAAGGGTCTGCTCAACTTAAACCATATATTTTCTTTGAATACATATGCTTATATATGTTTTTTTATTATGCAGCATCTGTCTTGCTAACCAGTTAGAAGGAGGCAATGTTTTCATTTGTGTTTCAGCAGCATTACCCAAACATTACTTGACGGATTACAACAAAACGTGGTGGAAGGATGCAGGATGGGTCAGGGAAGACAATATTAAAATCATGTAGAGGGTCTGGATCCGAGGAATTCTTTTTCACTTTGCTTGTCGGGCGTTTTTTTGACATTTTCATCCAGTTTCCCAGGCAACAATTCATGGATCAAGAACTTGTATCTATGAGTCAGTGCAAATTGGTGCAGTTTGATCGACTTTAAAGGGGAAAGATGGGCCTTGGCAGAGGTATACGCTCTTCTAAGCTTCTTCTAGTTTCATAATAAATCAGAACCCTTAAAATGCAATCTGTTGAAAGAGCAAAAACAAGGAAACATGTCCCCAGCCCCTGTGTCCAGGAGAACCACTTGTTCAAGCTGTTATCATCTATAAGACGCTATAAATCACCTCCCACCTTGACAAACAATTTCAAAAATATAATATCCCCCCCCCCCACCACCACCTCAATGCAGACCCTGAAACCCTCTCTCCATAAAAATCCCTCGCCCTCCGAGTGGGTTACATCACAGCTGCTGTGCACTGACGCAGGGGAAGCAGCTCATGCAGATGTTTCCTCTCCCAGGTAACGAGTTATTATCCCTTCTCCTGATGAGGTTCAGGGTTTTGGATCCAAGATAAATCCTCATCCTTCATGTTGAACCCCCCCCCCCTGCTCTGTGTGGAACATGCTCACTCACACCGTGTCTATTTCTCTGCCAGAACTTGTGTTCACCAGTGCAGCAGACTCAACCAGCACTCTCCTCCTCTACAGGTCACTGGGGCTATAGGTGACCTACTACCTCACTCTGGAAATAGCTCTGAGAATAAAGACCCCGTGTCCTTGACTATTTTTGGAGTCCAGTCTCTGTGAAGAAACTCAGCCTTGAGCTTAAAGGTCATACTTATAAGAGATTTTAAACAGTACGGCAGCAAACTGTTTTCTATGGAAGTATGTTTGTTGTGTAATGGCATCCTGAGTGGAGCAAGAAGCTCCATGGGCCCTCCACGAATTTACAAAGCACAATGACAAGGCCAGTACACAGTGCTCAGGTGAAATCAAGCTTTCACGATTTCCTCCACTGAGGAAACCCTGCTATTCAGCTAAGAAAGAGATTGAGAGGGCTCTGACTTGAAATAGAAGTGGCCTTTTCTCATTAATGGCTTTGGGTGGATTGTTGTGTTTTTTGTGCTGCTGTGAATACAGGAGGGGTTTATTTGTGTGTTTTGGGGTCAATTTTGTCGCTTATGGCATTTGTTTTAATTCAAGATGCTGGTGCTCCTGATGTGACATCTTTTGGCAGAATAATTTACAACTGTATATGTATATATATAACCTTTAAGCATATAAAACAGTCTTTTAAGAGCAGCATTTCTAAATATTGTAAGTTGCACATGCCATCTTTACATTTTTAACCACAGTAGATTTGACAATTAGGGACTTAAAACATGTTTAAATCCCCAACTCTGCACCGGAGTTCGGCTTCTGCTTTTATTTTATTAATCTGGAGACTTTGTTGCTTGTATCTCTTCAGTTACATGCAGTTTCAATTTCATGTCCAAAAACATGGACACTCCTTGTCTACTGCAGTGTCACTGTTGTCCTCTGAGCCCTCTGATATTACTAAGTAAGCTGAGTCTGCTGATGTCCGGGGCGGTATGTGTGACATGTTGGTGGAGATGAACAAAGCTCCAGTCTCGGGGTCAGAACCTCTGAAAGGGTTTGCAAAATGAGTTTGAAGTGCAGTGAGATTATTACCAGAGAGGGAAATAAGAAAATCTAACTTCAACTACATCATTTTACATTTATTTTTCTCCAAACTTTCCTTTAATTCTTTTAATTTCCCTTATTTTTGCTTGTGAAAAACTGCGCATGCTGTTTGAAAAGTGAAAAGAAACAATGTAATGAGAGAAATCCTAATGTGATGGGTGGCTGCAAGCGCATGTTGCTTTGTATCAAGACATTAAAAGGCTTGGAGCCAGTGTGTTAACATGCTTTGTGATAATATTTCTTTTCTTTGTTAAAAGCCTGATCTCACAGCTATTGTTCCGTCCTTTAACTACTGGATGTAGAACCCAGAAGACCATACATTAATAATAGGTTCCTGCTTTAATTAGTTCCTGCTATTCCTTTGCCTTAATCTACAAGCCACGGCACAGTTACAATAAAATACTGCAGGAGCGTATGGAACCAAAACAAACGGGTAATTGTTACAATCCTCGTGGTTTCGTATATAACACTAGATGCCTTCTGTCGATTTCACAGTCGATCTAGGGCCTTTATGGATAAATTATATGTGCGTTGACATGACAGCTATATTTGTGACCTTCCGTGACCTTTAAACGCTTGACGAGGCCAATCCCAGCCTTGGACCTTTGGGCGAGTGAGTGGAGGCAAAAAGACAAAAGATGATTGAGTGGTTGCCACAGGGCTTCGTGTGCTTTTAGATGCACAGCTTGAAAGGAACGACCCTGAATAAATCAATACTGATGTATAAATCTCCTCTCAAAACATTTTCATAGGCCCACTGGAAGACTCATACATTCATTAACATATTTTAAACTGTGTGTAATCGCATCCTCTCCGCTCGAAGGTGTTTTTTGTTTCAGTTGTTTATTTAACATAGTAGCAATTTAAAATGTTATAAAATTAAAGTAACTCAATATTCAAACGTAAGAGCCCACTAAGCATATACATGGATGTATGTATATATTGTATATCTCTAAATAAGGACTATAATTTAGAAGTAACAACTTAGCAGATAGATTTACAGAATGACTATCTCTAATTATGACGATTACTGTGACGCACTGTATTCCAAGCAATTTAACATATGTGTGATTATATTTTTATATTGGTCTTATTTGAAGTTATTACCTTGTCAGTCATGCTGTGTCAAGAATTGAGATGGAGATGCTAATAAACTTTCACGACTGCACTGCTGCAATTGCCTTTTCACCTGTCTCACTAAATCACTGCAATGTTGACAAGCCATTCAACGTGCTGCTGCTATTGGCTCCTAACACAATACAACACAAGGTCACACAATACACTTATTTTTACCTCTCAGGCTTTATGTTAATCATAGAATTCATTTTAAAAAAGTTAACTTTGGGGCGATTGGGATTTCTAGTCAGTAGCACCTAAACTCTGGAATAGTTCCCCGATAAGATTAAGACATTTGGACTATTTTATTTGCTCTCTGATGTGTTTTTTGTTAGAAATCCTCTATTTATTTAGATTTTATCACTTTTCTTTGCATTTATCACATCATCAGGTCCAACAAGGAGAAATGGGAAAATACAAAATTAGCGTTGTTACCCAGTGGCATGCCGATGCCGTAGCCCTTGGTGTCCAGCAGGCCGCCGATCTTTGTGAGATTACAGTTGAGGCCGCGGTGGTATTCATTCATGGTGCTCTCCATCAGGAAGGCATACTTTGAGTTGAGCACACGGGCAATGCCCTCCTCGGTGCTTTTCACAAATACACTGGGCTGCTTGGAGTTCATGTAGTTCCACATGCGCTGGTAGGTCTGGTAACGTGAGTTCTGCAGAGGAACGAGAAGACATCAACGCAGATTCAACACTGACCGCAGACATCGATATCTTATCATTGGTATTTAAAGAAGAAAGAAATCAAATGGAAAATACACATAGATCAGAAACTCCGGTGTGAATAATGACAAGTAGAGTAAAACGTCAACAGCAAATAGATGGTAAAAGGAGAGAGGAGAGGAAAGGAGAGTGAGGAAAAAGTGAGATGAATTAAGGCAACAGATTATTTGCTCATGGCGCAGCTGATGCAACATCTTTTCTACAGATGGAGGTAAATCAGCACACAGGAGGGGGTGCAGCACTCAGCAGAACGAGGCAAGTCCAAACTGAGGATTGAGTGTTTAATGTGTACAATTACATGTTGATTTGAGTGTAGAGAAGGTGTGTGTGTGTGCGTGTGTGTATTTGGCAATGAGTGGGGTAATATATACCACACTTACTTATATATATGGACAAACACCATGAGAAATCAAAACACACACAAAAACACACATTGGCATCTAGCCCTTTCCCATACATGCACACAAATAAACAAGTATGTTTTTTTTTAACATTCACCTACACAAACTCCCACATGTAAACACACCTACGCACAAAGACAACACACACACACACATGCGCGTGATCTATGACAAACACAGATGCCGACACAGATGCCGGAAGCGCTTTCATAAGCAAACACAGGCAGCCAGCCACTTAACACAAACAGCCATAAAGAAAACAAACGAGGAACTCAGAGATAAAGTCGCAAAGATGAGGACAAGCATTCACTCCAGGCCCGACAATAAAACACAAAAACACAAAAAACTTCACGATAAATGGTCGCAATAAAGAGATTCCGGGAAATGTCAGATTGAGTAGATCCGGCTGCCATCACAAAGAGCACAATATAACATCTACACACACACACAGACACACACACAAACAGTGCCAAACACAGAGACAAATCATATATTCATCTGCAGTGGCTCGTACCATGAAGAAGGTCATGGTGCTCCCTCCATGGATGGTGCCGTACCCGATGTTGGTCTGGTCGGCCAAGTCGTCGGGGGACTCGATGGGAACCTCCATCCTCTGGACCGTGAGGAATGCCGCCAGGTTGGCCGTGTAGGAGGAGATGATGATCAGGGTGAACGCCCACCTACGAGGAGGAGACAGAAGGAGAGGAAGAGGGAGAGGGGTTAGTGTGGGGATGTGTGATGTGGACGGAGATGACATTCTAAACAGAATATCAATAAACAGCTTTGGGGACTTAAAATAAATCAGGTAATACCCTCAAGACGCCATCGGATCTGTCCCAATACTATTCTGCAGTACAACAACTAAACCTTAACACAAAGAGCTATGTTCAGTGATAAGAGGAACAAGGAACCGACGGTGTGGCCCCCACAGAGCCCTGATCTCAACATCACTGAGTCAGTCTGGGATTACAGGAAGAGACGGAAGACACTGAGACAACGTGAATCCTACAGGAGAACTGGGGAACCGTCTCAAAGATGCTGGGAACAACCCTCCTGCCATTATAAATGTACAGAGTAGAGGAAGGTGGTGCTGGTTTGGCAAACGCTGGTCCTTTAGGTTAATTTCTGCGTCTGCCAATTGAGAAACGGTTGAAGCAGAAATTTTTGTGCTTCTCAAAGTTTTGCGAAATAATCATGCATGGCCACTATTTCCATTAATCAGCCCTGCTCATTGATTTGAAAAACCGCCTGAGTACAGATTCCTCTGCATGAACAGTATAGAGATGTAAAGCATCTCACCCTAAATAAAATACTGTACAATTAGAAACCTGAACTACACTGCACGTCTAAAAACTTTCTTTCAGAAGAATATCATGTACTCAATATATTTAATAATCACTCCTATTCCATATCTAGCTCAACCTCAGTGTAATTATCCCTTCCTGTCTTCCTCTACCCTTTATCTCCTTAGCTCTTAGCGATTATTATTTCTTCCTCAGCACAGCGCTCTTTTAACACTCACTCTTGTTGCCACAGGAAAATGATTGGGACAGTATTTCTGTGGGCTTAGCGTTTTCTGTTTGCATGAAGAGCTAGCCCTTCAACACCGAAACTTATAAGCTACGCGTCAGCTATATGACGAAAATCCCCGAAAGTCATTATCTTACACAGCAGATGTGCAAAAAAAAAGTATTAAGGAAAAATGCAGGTTCTTGATTAAGGAATGAGGTAGCCAGTAATTGATTTTTGATTTTAATAATATAATATATCAATAAACTTTATTTATATGGCACTTTTTAATACGAATTAAGAATACAAACCATTATAAAAAGAAGCAAAGTAAAAGGGACAAATAAATAAAAGTAAATATATAAATTAAATATAGGTTGAAGAATACTCATCTTATAAAATCTGTGCAGCAAAGTGAAAAAATTTAAGTAAGACCAAAAGCCTAGTAAAGAGCAGTTTTATAAGAGCTATTTATTAGAGTATAAGGATTCAGCCTCAGATCTCCTCTGGGAGTTTGCTCCACAGAGAGGGTGCCACAACAGAAAAGGCCTTGGTCCTCATCCTCGTTTGTTGCTGGTCTCAAATTCTTGCCTGCTTCACTAAACTCTCCATCCTCGATGAATGTGTCCTTCAATTTTCCAAATTCCACTGTGGAAGTTGCACAAAGGACAAAGACTTGCGTCCAAAGTAGTTTGAATGTCACGAATCAGACCTGCACAAGTCTTGAGCTCCGATTAAAGCTGAGCACTGGGACATTTTTTCCCTTTAGCACATGAAAACAGCTTTCAATGTCAAACTCTAACACCGCTGTGCAGAGTGAGGGTGAAACATTCAAGAGTAGCAACAGTAAGTCAAATACATGTTTTTGAGTGGAGGTGGGCACACAAACACACAAACACACAGACACACACAGAGCAATTCAGGTACTTACCAAACCCCACTAACACATCTGGTCGACAAGGCTCTGGGCATTATCTCTGATCCCTGCTGCATGAAGCCTCCAACAGGGAACCACAGGCTGTTTCCCAGTGTGTACTGGTTCTCCAGCATGTCCCTGCGCTCTCGCAGACACGGGTGAGGGTTGTACCACTCGTAGGGACTCAGCCTGTCGGGGGGGAAACAAGGGGTCCAGTGGAACCAGGTCAAACTACAGAGCGGTAATGCTCTTCTGCCAATTCATTCATCAATCAGTCACTCGATACTTGTCAAACTGTCTGCAGGAGGTTGTGTTGGGTAAAAAGCATCCCGGTATGTGACAAGCAACCCGTGTTCGACAAGATAAATGGTGATAGAGCGCAGATGTGAGCTGCAGATTATCAGTACAGTGTGTGATGTAATGTATTGACCTTGCAGCCAGGAAGAGCACGCAGCTGACAGCCAGGTAGGCGAGCAGCATAAAGAGCCAGACAGCGGGAGAGAAGGGATCGAGGAAGGAGAAGTAACCAGGCTTCCGACCCTGATGCGGTGAAAAAAGAAGAAGAGGAGAGGAAGGACAATAAAGAAACAGAAAGGCGCCGACAGACAGACAAACAGGCAGGAGGGCACACTGTGATAGAAAAGAAGTCATCTCCCAGTAGGCAGTAATTGTCCCTGCTGCACCACAGGAGGGCAGTGTCCTTCACTGCACTCCCACTGCAAGTCTGCAGTGCTGTGATACGCTAATGCTACAATCCATAAATGCTCTATTTCACAATGCCTACTGCCGAAGCATACTTGGCCTAGCCCCAAAACCTCATTAGCAATGTACAGCTGCCACAGTCACCGACTTACAGAGCACTGACTTACTGGGCAATTTAAACTACAACAATAAATTTCACTGTGGACCCAGTGGCTGCAGCAGCATCCTACTTTCTACACATAAACAAGCTTTAGCTTCGGTAGACGAGATCCACAGCCTGATTCCTGAAGCGTCATCTAACGACTGTCATCGGCTACTGTGTGACCCTCGTTCGCTTGAGAGCAGCGCACACGGTAGAAATGAAATCCAGTCCAAGGTCCAGTGTAAGTTTCACCCAGTGGTCGCCCCACAGCCCCGGATAACACCCTCACCAGCTGAACCCTGTACAAGATGCTGATCCCCAGGGTCATGAACGGCTTAGAGAAGTCGATAACTTTCTCTCTCTCTGACGTGATGGTGAAGCCCGCCACGGCCAGGTCCGCTTTCTGTAGGATCGACAGGGAAAGACAGATGGGCAGATGGATAGATCATAGTGGGGGGGGGGGGGGCAAGAGAAAGACAGAGGTGGTGGACGAAAAAACGAGAAGTGGTCAGGTGGCTGTGCAAAAACACTGGATGTTGCATGAGAACATTAGGGTACAAATAAGAGCTCTGGATCACGGGAAAATACAATTCTGTCCTCACATTTGAAAAAACATACACACACACACACACACACACATTATCCCCGTCCAAATGAGGCTAATTGCAAGTAAGCACTGGGTGTATGGTCTCTCCACCTGTATAAAACCTCGCAGGTCTCTGGTCGCTCTGCCTTCCCTCCATCTCTTCCATTAAAAGCTAATTGATGAACATGGGCCGCTAATTAGAGCTGAGTGATCAGGCAGTGGGGGAGGGCAGGGAGCGTGAGGAAGCGTGGAGAGCTGGGGGAGCACCAGTGTGGCAGGCCCCACACAGGGACCACAGTCTGGTAATTGAAGTATACTGTATGGTAATTAAGCAGAGAGGGGCTCTCATTAGCCTGCTTCAACCAGAGTGTCTGTCAGAGGCGCACTAGGCCTGGACAGGGGGGAGAAAGAGGGGCGGGCGGCGGTGGCGGGGGGGGGGGGGGGGGGCGGGCTGGGTTATGGGAGGGTTACTGTGAGGAAAGATGGCGCAGACAATTTAAGGCGATGCTACCACTCTCTTTTGGGGAATTATCAAGTCAGCTTTTGTCCTAGATAAGAGCCTTACTCCCCTCTGAGGGCAATTTGAGACATGGGAAGTTACAGCAGAGTTGTGGTTTGGGGCTAAAGCGCGAGTGTGTGCGTGGGTGGGTTTGTGTGTACATGCTTGTGTGTGTGTGTGTGTGTGTGTGCCTGTCTGTCTGTAGAGACACTTGTTTGAACATTTGAGCATTTTTCTGTGTTTGTGCTTTGTGCATGAGAGTCGGGAGCAAGAGGCAGAGGGAGGTGGGGGGGGGGGGGGGGTACTCACCCTGTTGATTAGCTCTCCAACCATGCCAGTCCAAGAGCCGTTGGGCTCCGGAGCCCCGTACAGCCCATCATCCACCAGCTTGATCTTGAAGGAGAATTTCAAGATGTTCGCCAGCTCCCTCAGCATGTCCACGCAGAAGCCCTCGTACTGGTCGTTGCCCTGGTACACCTGGTAGTTGTCCTTACGCATCACATATGGGTTTTCCTACACACGGGGGGGGGGGGGAGAACAGGGAGGCTCAGTCCAAAACAATTCATATTGTATTCGAGCAGAGATTTTAAGGCTCAAGGTTTCAAAACCAAAACTAAAATATTAAATGATATTAAAGACATAGTTCTGCAATGAAATATGCTAATTTGCTTTATTGAGTCTTTCTAAAGCGTTTTCAATCTCTACTCAAAATAAATAATAATATAATAATTAGAAAGTTTATTTGTGTAGCATCACTCATGCATTCCATTGTTGGAAAAAAAATACAAAATATATAACATAGGTCTACTCATTTTTTAAGATTTAAAGAAAGAGTTGTCACATCTGACACCTTTTTATATGAATTTTAAAGACACTGCAGTGAGAACATAATACAAAGATGAGTTGCATCACAGGATTCAGATTTTCATATTGTATCGAATATCGTGGCCTTGTCTAAACCCATTTAGCTCATTTTCTTTATCAGCTTCTTGTCAGTCACCCCTGGTGTTATGGAGGTCCAGTCCTATTTGCTCAAGTTCTTTGTTGAAAGTCATAAAATGGCTGGTGCAAAACGCTGTAATGGATCAGATCAAAGCCAAAACAGACAGAAACAGTGACAGCCTTTGCAATAGACCTGGGTACAAAGAGAAGACAGACGGCCGTCTTCTCCACTGAGCGTGAAGCCAAATGAAGAAATCCTTCACAGAGCTTGAGTCATATGTCCAGAAATCCCTCGACACATAATCAAGGGTAAACTCATCCTGGGAGAAGGAAGCAAAACAGCTCGGTTGGCTGGGAAATATCTACGTACAAGCTTGCCACAACAAAACCATATGAGACTCCTCTTTTGTTCTACTATTTTATATTCTAATAGGATTATCCTCCTTACTGTTTATAGAGCACCCTGCGGTGCAGACGCTTTCCTGTATCAGGTCGTTTTTACACATCTATTTCCAACCTGATGATGATACAGCAGCATCATGCAAGAGCTTTATTGATTTTCCGATGTTACATTACTCATGAGGAAACCAGCAGGAGACAAATCATAGTATTTGGATTAAAGCAGGGCACCGTGATTTTTGCCAGTTTGAGTCCAGCAACACGTCTCTCTCTGCGCTGTGTCAGTTTCTATGACAGCTTCAGTGACAGGAGAATTAGCAGAAACAGACCACAGCACAGCACGGGCTGCGGCACAGCTTGCGCGGCAAAACACGAAAACAACTCTGACCTCGCCAGGGCGGCAGTCCAGAAAGTAGGCGCGACCTTACCAGTATGGTGGTGACAACGAGGGTCTTGTTTGCCAGCGTCTCCGAGACATTGATATCCAGACTGGTGGAATTCATCGCCAGGGTGTTGTTGGAGTACCAGATCCCAATCTAGCACAGAAGAGAAAGTGAGTGGAAATCAATTGGCCATTATGGGATAAATAATGTGCTAAATAATCTCCAGGTTCGCTGCAACCGTTACTCTGTCACTTCAGGCTACAAATAAGCGTTTCAGTGAGTGCGTTAACCCTATTGGTCTGGTTTATAGTACCTTTGCATGTTGAATATTTGATGCCTTGCGTTGTTATCCATATTGTTACATGCTGCATACACAGGTTGACTTAATTGTTCCCACTAGAGCTATATAAGAACCTGCAGTCTATGCACTAATGTTAAAAATAAAAACCTGATGTTTACGGGCAGAGCAACGAGCTGAGACAAGATGGCAAAGATGGTAATGAAAAGCATTCATGATCAGGAGCTTCCCTGCCATGTGTATTTTCCTTCATTTACACCTTCTTTAAATTGCATTAAAAAAAAAAGGCAACATATTTCCATTTTATGGAGACAGTGAAGTCACTTAGGCAGATAAATGCGTGATTCAGACCTCGGCAGCGTGCACGGAGGACACCGGCATCACAGAGGAATTTCTTCTGAAATTATTATTGTACGTCTTTCAGTAGGTCAAACGAGAGGTAACGATTCCTCGGACAGAATTACAGTTTGTCTTTGACACTCCGTTTCCAGCTCTGACATTTAAGTGTACTCGTTTTTTGTCTTTTTATTTCTGTGAACCACCACAGCCGGGCTACAGAAGAGGTGCTGCCGGGCTGAGAGAGGTGAGTTTAAACGCTAATTACCAAAATGCAAGTCTCCCACGGAGATGAAGTCTGGCTTTAACCACGGCTATCAGTTGGCATTTAGTGTTTACCCAGAGTGCAGATGGCCTCGTGGTCAAGCCCGAGGAAACATATAAATGGAAGGTGACGAGAGAGTGTTTCCCGGAGTCAATGGACCGCGGCGCAATTCGCTCAGTCTGGCTCAGCAGTGATGGGTGTATTTATGCTTCATTTAATCTTGACTTTGAAACACGGGGGGAAATGGATTTTGATTTCCAGCTCCCCTCACTTTCCATCTAATGTCCATTGGAGGAGTCTTCATTGACGGAACGAGCCACTCAAACGGTGCTTACTACCTCGTTAGCTCGGACCGCCGACGCTCTACTTTGGTTCCACAAATTGTCCAACAACCCCTCAACAAATGTGTTGTGGCTTGTTACTGATAGATCAAAAACATAAATACACACCCTTACCAAGAGGACAGATCTGATCCAGGAAGATGAATGAAAGGGAATAAATGCATAGAATGAGAACTTGAAAGCAGGATAATAAATATTTTAAAAGAAGAAACACGCAATAAAACACACCCTAGCGCGGATTAATACACATGCTGCTGCAGATTTAATTGGTCTGGATTATGGCGATTTACGTAAACTAATGTTAGAAAATGTATATATTGCTGAAATACGTAACTCAGTGTGTTAATGACTTGAATTGCTTTTGTTACACTGCACTCACCCAGTAGTTTATGAGGAACACCTGAACATTATCTATCCAACCAGCGGTAGCACTTACATATATTCAGTGCATATGAAGGTCAGGAGCTTCACGTTCAACATTAGAATGAGGATACATGTCCGTGGAATGATGGGCTGAATATTTCAGATTTTTCTTCACAACAGTCTCCAACGTTTTCTCACAATGGTGCAAAGAACAAAAAACATCCTTTGAGCAGCGGCTCTGCAGACGGAAAAACTCCTCTTTGATGAGGGAGGTCAGAGGAGACTGGCCTGACATGTCGGAGCTGACAGAATAACCGGATAACCGCTCTTTACAACCGTGGAGAGCGGAGGGGCGTCTCGGAGTGCGCAACGTGTCGGACATCGAAGCGGACGTCAGCCAAGAGCAGACATGACGGCCTGCAGAGGGCTCACCAAACACCGGACAATTGAAGAGCCGGAGAGATGTAGCCTGCTCTGATGAATGTGGATTTCTGCCGGGGGGGGGACGGAGATGGAATCCACAGCATCAATCCACACGGCCAACCTGCCTCGGGTCAACAGTTCAGACTGGAGGTGGCGGTGGCGTAATGGTGTGGAGCATGTTTTCTTGGCACAGTTCGAGCCCCTGAATACCGATCAATTTGAACGCCACAGCCTATCGGAGTGGTGTTGCTGACCATGTGCATCGCTTTATGGCCACAATTTACCATCGGCTAATGGCTACTTCCAGAATGATAATGCTCCATGTCTGGTCCCCCTGAACCGTGCCAGTTGCAAACACTGATTTCCACAAATTAATCTCATTATTTATGGCCGTGGGGAGAAAATAAACCAAACATTAATGAAATATCATCCGTCAGATGAGAGAACGTCACGTCAACGTGCAGCTGTGGTCGAGGGAGGAGAGATGCACAATGCTGCACTCAACACTGCAGACCTGCTAGAGATGTAGCATCTCAAATTCAATTGATGAAGTATGCAGGCAGCTAATGTATTCAAGCCTTCAGATAAAACAAATGTTTACACACATTTGCAGCTCAAAGGCGCCACCTCAGATCGGAGGCTGTGGTTCTGTGCCGTCAGGTGAAATCCCAAAAACTTCACCAAATAAAAATATTTGGCTGCTATCAGGGGGAAGCAGTGACGAGGCTGACCTCAGGGTCAAACCCCCCCCTGAGCGATGTTCAATCAGACAGTTGATCTACTTCTAACCCAAAGCCTGAGGCCCATGTGACCTGGCTGCTACATAATAACCGGTGACTCCTGACCTCTTTGTGGCCTCCTCTGTGTTTCTCCAGGATCCTCAGGGTGTAGTTGGTCCTCTGACCTTTGCTGTTGAACTCCACGCGGCCCGTCAGACCATCGTACTCCACCTGGAGGGGGCGGACGTGGAGAGGGCACACGTGAGGAAACACGAAGGAGGCAGGGCAAAGGAAAGACAAGTCAATGAGAGGAGATTGGGTATAGGAAAAATGAGGATAGATTGCGGAATAAACAAATACAGGCAATCTGCTCTGTGAGACAAAACATTCTTCTTCTCACTATCCATCACGATTAGACAAACAGATCATATCAGGAGTGATTAGGAGGGAAGAGTGGGTGAGAGGCAGAGAGAAGGAAAGAGCAGGAGAGACAGAGACTGTGTCTGAGGCTGGACCAGACAGGGATAATCAGTTCCGGATCAACTAGGAGAAAGTGACTGAGTGAGAGGCTCAGACAGAGAAGCAGAGGGAGTCAACAGCTTCCTAATAAGACTTGCACCTCGCAGCTCAGCTCTGCCGCTCCGAAACCCAGGTGCTGGCACAGTGAGCGAGATCTATGATGAATGGAACGCTGCTGAAGATGGAGCACACCATGATGTTGACTAACAAAGACAGATGTCGGGTCGGTGGGGCGGAGGCAATGAGAGATGAGGCTCGGGCTGCCTTGACAACAGGTTGTCAATGAGACTCACACACACACACACACACACACACACACACACACACACACACACACACACACAAACGACCAGAGATGGGAGATGACAAAGAACAACAGGAGACAGAGGTTACATTTGACACGAGGCGAGGATGATACAGAATGTGGTTGTACTGTCATTGTACTTCATCAATAAATCAATCAGGAGGAAAATGAATCACCTATTCATGGTCATTGTTTGAGCCATTTTCAGAGCAAAATAAAAAACACAATGGTTCTACAATCTCGGATTTGATGATTTCATCCTTAATGATTATACATTTAAGATTTTGTTTTTTGGTCAGACAAGACAGATTATTATCATCAACAATAAATATATATTTTGTTGTATTCTCTCTGGTTTAGCAGTCATTGTTTTGTTTGTGTGTTGCCTACATTTTAGAGGCTGGAAGCAACAAATGTTTGACATTTTTGCTTTTAAATGACGGAAAACGATTAACATTTACCAAAACAACTGTCAATTAATATTCTGTTTATCTTCAGTCATTTAAAAACAGAAATGTCAAACATTGGCTGGTCCTAGTCTCTAATATTTAAATGAGACAGATCATTTAAAGTCAGGCTGCTGATACAGTTTGTTTCGGGCATTTTGCTTCTACATGACTGATCATTGTGATGACAAAGTTAAATCGATTACCAAAAAAGAGTTCATTCCTTTTGAGACATTCATCTTCTGATTGTTTCTGCCTCAATTTGAAGACTTTGTCTCAGGAAATGGCAAATGTGTGTGTCACTGTTTTCACACATTGATTATTTATCACTCCAGTTGATATTGTCACTGTGCATATGATGGCTGTGTGTAAAAATATGAAGAAAAAAACATCAGGCTTCTATTTCACCCACACTTCTTATGATGTATGCATGTGCATGTTCATGCGAATGGAAATTACCATGGGCTACATATGAGGGGGGTGATTGCACGTCACGCATTGCTCACAGGCCGACTGATCAAACGTTTACCATGCGCAGGTAGTTCATCAGACTGGTCCCGTGTTGCCAGATTTGAGGTGAGCTGCAGCTGAGCGGCTTCACACCGATTTCCTGACTGCGGTTCAATTCCCTCACCGCCCCCACCACCACATGCACCGCGTCAAACATCAGCGCCGACGAGAGCTGTGGAAGAGGAGGAGAAAAACAGAGGGGGGATGGAAGCATAGGGAGGAAGGACAAGGAGTCAGGAGGGGGGAGGCAATAAGGAAAGAGGAGAGAGGTGCAGGCACAGATGATTGAGTGGTTAAGAGGAATGGAAGGGGGTGGCAGCGGGTAAAATAAGAGGGGGGAGAGAGAGAGAGAATAGATGTGCGGTATGAGTAAACCAGTGGGGAGGAAACACAGATGGATACATCAATACCCATTAAATACAAGCAAAAGACTAGCTGAATCTCTTTAACTGCTCCATGAATCAGTGTGAGGGATAAAGTGGCTTAATTTTCCCTGGCATGCAAAACAAAGCTGTAAAAATTACTGGTGGATGTGTGCATGCGTGAGTACGCCCCGTGTTCCGGGGACTGACCGCGGGACCGGGATACGTGAGGTCGCAGCCCTCCCTCCAGGAGAGGTTCAGGCTCCGGATGAACTCCAAATAGAAGGGGTGTGTGGTGTTGAACATGGAGAAGCCCACAATATTGGAGTGCTCATCCACTATGTCATCCAGTCTTAGGAGGGGGAAGTCCTAGAGAGAGAGAGAGAGAGAGAGAGAGGACGAGTGGAGGGGGGGGGGGGGGTGTTTGTAGAGACAGAGACAGAGACAGAAAATTCAGGTGAGTGACAATGTTGACAAAGCATCAAACCTCAGCTCAGAAGAAAAATACGGTGCCAAGAAGAGTGTGATAAAGAAAAAGAGAGGCTGCGGGGAGCGACAACATCTAATCTCTGAAGGAGAGAGAAAAAAGGATAAGGACAACTTGGGAAAAGGGGGAAATGGTGATAGGTCGAGGAATCCAGTTTCGTTTCACAGAGATAAACACACACACACACACAAGACGCAGCATCTGAGGCACAAGAGAACATCACACAGAGAGGGGCCAAGAGAGGAGAAAAAAATAAATCAGGTATGCAGCATAAAGTGACACATTAATTCAAATGGCAGGAGGGGAGGGGAGTATATCAAAGCGGCAGATGAAAACACTGGAGGAGTAAAGAAGGTGGCGGGGGGCAGAAGAAAAAGGCCACATCCCGTCTGTCATCATCTTCACCTCAGACCCCTTTTTACCTCTGCTTCCCCCCCCCCCCCCCCCCCCCATCCTCCTCTGCACTTCCACATCTTTGTACAGTATGTTCATTTCTCAGATCTCGCCATCCTTCATCTCCTCTGCCTGTCACCTCTCTCTTCGCCCTTAATCGAATACTTTCTCCGCCTTAGCACCTTCGGTGGCTCGTAAAGAGACAGAAAGGGAAGAGCGGGCGGGGAGCGGGGAGGAAGAGAGGACAGAAAGAGAGGAAGGGGAAGAACTCTTACCATGGTGGTGAGGATGTACTTGTAAAATGCTGATGTCATCCCCAGCTCGGATGCCTGTCGAAAAGAAAGAGAGAGCATTAGATGAAATAGTAAGTCCGGGGGGGAATACAGGATGTGGAAGCAGGGAACGAGGGAAGATGTAGGGAGATTGGCGGAGGGAGAGATGGCGAGGGCAAAGGAGCGGAGTTATTGAGAAGCAGAGAGCAGAGGAGACGGTCGGGGGACAGAGTGGGAGAGAATGTGGGCGAGGAGGCGGGCAGCATACGTTAATCACAGTTTTACATCATCAGACTAACACTAGGATATTTCGCTGAGGGGCGACATCCGCTCCAATGTGCCCAGTGAAAACAGCCCATACGCGTTCAAACTGTGAGTCACTGGGCTGGCTATGGGCATCACAGGCCGCACTATGAATCAGAACAAGCCTGGGTAGCATCTGCACCGCATCCCAGCTAAAGATGTTCTTTTGTCAAATACTTTCTTAAGAGAGTAAAGTGATTGTTGCTGGCAGAGATGCATAAATATTGTTCGCTCTGCTGCTCCGGGGGCCGAGAAGGTAAAAATAGATGTTAATTCTATTATAACAACAACTGCAGCCTGTGGGAACTTTGAGCGAGACGTGACTGTAACCGGAATTTTTCCAAAACGGATGTACACAAAGAGAAACACACAAATCCCTTTGAGGGATACCGCGCGTACTGTACACCGGAGTAACTTCAAAATCCTGCACCTGTGTGGGCGGCTCAGAGAAAATAGATTGATCCTTGAGATCTGACCTTCTTGAGGATGAGATAAGAGATGGAGGCATTGGCATCGATGATGATGGTGGCCACTTTGTCATCGCGGATCTCCTTCAGCAGCGGCGTCGGGTCCAGGTTGTCGTCCAGCATTCTGACTGACAGCGTCTCCCGGGAGATGAGGAAGCGGCGGACCAGCTCCTCCAATCTCAGCAGGCCTGAGGCAGAGCCGAAGCAGAGCCGGGTTGCATATCAGTGTCTGTATCAATAGACATAACTCATATTTCCAAAAAAGTAAGCTTTGCAGGACCTCTGAAAATCGGATATCCTCGGATGCCTATATAGTTGTGTCGTTTTTGCAAAGCGTGATTGATGGTTTGTCTAAATCTCCAGGAAATGAAACATCATTTAATGTGGAGGCTACATTATGTTTTCATTACTGGCTTTTTTTCAGTGGGACTCGTTTTTCTTATCTATGGTTCTGTTTTCAGGCCTGTATTTATGATTGTCCTAAACCTACGAGAGAGATGTTTGTGTTATTTGAAAAGGAGCAGATAGGCTATGGGCCAGGGAAGAGAGTGGTGTAGATAGCGCCACCATGAGGTCATTTTTGCAGCACTTTATTATATAATCAAAACTGCATGGATGCACATTTACGTACGTCCATTCGCACACTAGCTATTTTGAGTCAATAAGTGCATTGTTAATACTCGGATTGTGCACTCAAACCTGTGTAAAACAATAAACACCTGTCACTCTAAACAGTCTCCAGCTTGCCTCTGTAATGAAAGGTGAGGGAGCATTAATGTATTTTCATGTTTGTGAAAATGGCAGCCAGGTTAAGAGTCACGTTGTTGTCGCTGCTGCAGACTTTCCATGTTGCCTGACTCAGAGAGCACACAGAAGAAAGAGCAGCACAGCAGTAGATCACAATCACTGTCACATGTTGCAATGGGCATTTACTCCCGTGTTCGATTTGGAACACAGTCTGAGTACAGATGAACAGAATGTACATAATGTTCAGAATGTTCAGAATGTACTGCACGTTCATGCACTGACTGAAGTCGCCTGCTTGAGACACAGCAACAATAATTTCCCCCAGTGATTCTTTCTACTTCCAGGCTATTTGTTTTCTCCTATGAACATTACAGACTCCTGGAGGGAGGCGAGAGCACAGACTCGTTGGTGTATTTTTAATAAGTTCGGCATAAAGGGATTTCTGGCCGTCAGCCTGGATGTCGGTCATTACATTTTATGTCTCACATCATATGCATGCATCTTCCCTTACTCTTACTCTTTAATGTCACTCCTAAAGATTTCATCTCATCTTAATTTTGTTCATAAAATACTTGAATGAGCCAAAAAAATTGATATTTTGAGAAAACATAACTCAATCAACTGAGCCTGTGAGTCTGAATCATTTGAAATTCATCTTTGTACAAGACCTTAATATTCTCAGACAGGGTTTATGTATCCTTCAAAATTCATAGCTGCCACCAGCCAATCAGAGTGACAAATTTCGCAACATTTGCTATTAATAGATTAATACATTTGGAGGGTTGTGCAGCCTTGGCAGAGGTCTGCGCTCCTTCAGTGCTTTGTAATTCCCTCGGTCTGTTGTCCTATCCCTCAATAATTGCTTTTCAGTGGTTTGAGCGACGTGTGCTGTGAATGACACAAGCGTGTGTTCCAAAAAATTCGAAACCGTAAAATTAAACAACACAACAGGGAATGCAGGAATACTTGCTAACCTCCAGCAAGAAAATAAAGATGGATTGAGAGAGGGTTGCACAGCTGCAGGAGCAGAAAGACTGGCATACAGTTCTTCAGACAATTTGCCCACTTCAAGCAAGTTCCTCTCGAAAATGAGTACAACCCATGGCTGTCAAGACTCACTTGACATTGTGTGCGGAATGAGTCTTTACTAGAAAGTCTACCCTGCCGCTTCCTAATTGTAATTCCATAGTAAAGCTCCCCTAGCTATGTAAATAAGTGGTGGGGCAGGCATCCGGGGGATGGGGGTGTGAGCAGAGAGTGAGGAGAGGAGAAAGAGAGAGGTAGCACACAGAGCCCTTCAGCAGGAGAAAGCCTCTGTAAGCAGTGGGGTAATCACTGAACCAGGCCAAAACTTTAATTAGTTTGAGGAAGGAGGGGGAAAGAAAAAATCAATGCACTTTACAGCTTCCTCTCCTCCCCTCTCTCACTCTCCTTCCTTCACATATTCCCTCTCTCACACGGCTCTAACCTCCCTATCTCTCCCTCTCGTCTTAGTGCTGTGCTCTAGTTAGTTCTGTCTGTCTTTATCCATCTCGCTCCTGTGCCGCCGCCACCGTCTCCTCCTCCTTGTGCTCGGTCTCTCTCCCTCTCGCCGTCCTTAACCTCATCCATCTCATGAAAACTGCATAATGGAATTAGGCTCCGATAGCACGTAGTGACCCGGGCGCCGCGACAGGAGCATACGTTTGAATGTGACCCAAAATCTCCGGCTCGCTCTCATGTAACTGAATATCTCAGGACTGCTGCACTTGCACGGGCTGGGAGGAAAAGTCAGATTAATCCCATTAACGGGCGGTGGCAGAAATAATCGGTCGCTAAATACGTTACTTAATTAGGGAAGGCACGCATGGTGGTGATGTGACTGAAGTGTGTGACTTCACACGTCACTCGCCTCACTGACGAAGAGGTAAGAATGTCGACTTCCCTTGAACGCATCACTCTACGCGGGGGTAAACAAGATGAATAAAACAAGTGATCTGGTGGTAAACATTGTCTGATGTAGAACCCCAGCAGAGCCACACACACTCACACACACAATCACAGACATACAAAAACCTGCTCATGTGTGCACTCAGGGACAACACACACACACACACACACAGACACACACACATTGCTAATTGCATAAACTAGCACTCAAGCATACGCACATGTACAGACAAAGTGAAGCAAGCAGACACATTTTTTTATATACACAAACACACAACAGTCATTTAGCGGAAGGGGGGGGGGGGGGGGGGAGGACAAGCCTTTTGAGTGGCGGTTAGCACCTATTCTGAAGCCATGGCAACCAGCTTCATGGCGGTAGATAGCGCAGCCAAGTGGGTCAGAGTCTGCGAGTGTGATAACCTTGTAAAGATCACCTTCAAGCCAAATGTATTACACACACACACACACACACACACACACACGCTCTGTCTCACAACCATCAGACTATCTGTTGCCTCTAATTCTCCTGAAGAGAAAAGCCTGTTGAAAGACGACGCTCTTATCTCTCCCCCCGTTCAACCGACGATCAAAACTAGGAAAATATGTCTGATGCCGTTTCAAAGCTCTCTCTCTCTCTCTCTCTCTCTCTCTCTCTCTCTCTCTCTCTCTCTCTCTCTCTCTCTCTCTCTCTCTCTCTCTCTCTCTCGTAGTTCAATGAAACGACGAGTCCGCGAGGAATTCAGCCGACTTTCAGGGAAACCGTGGGATGGCTGGCAAACTGCTGGCGAGATAATGAAAGCATCTCGGTGATTAAAATCGTGTTTTCATAATGCCCCAGCGTTTGTTTGTCATAATCTGCCCGAGTCACACTGCGATGAGAAGTGTTCAGTCTTAGAATGGCCGCACTTGTTCTTTATGTAATTGTCCTTCACTTGTGCGGTTTCTACGTGGCTGGTGAGAGCAGGAGCTGCGCAACAACTCATCCCAGATCAGTTTCCTTCAGGGCTGCACAAAGAGTCCTCGACTCTACAGGGGGAAAGAATTTAGATTTTTGCAACCTCCTGCTGCAGGTAGTGTATTCCGTCTTTATTTTTATCGAAGCCCTGTTTGAATACTACAGCCACCATCCGACTCCAAGCCCTTTTAATTCCTGCCACTCTTGATAGGTGAATGCATAATAAATCAATAATGCACTCTTTCAAAATGAAAAATAAAGAGGGCTAGTGACTAAGCCCCAAATCCCCTGTAATGTTAAAATCTGTGGCTGGCAAGTTAAATCAAACGTCCCCTAAGTTCCTCCGCAACTAGAAAGCATTTCACACACGAATATTTATTAAACGGGTTTGGCCTAGCAGCGCTCTGAGGTGGGAGGAGAGATGGTGCACGATGGCATGAGTAATAAATAGGAAGGGCTGTAGCGTGAGCCATGTTCTGAACTCTAACAGCAGACAGAACTTTATGACCAGACTGTCCAACTGAGTGTCCAGCAGCGCAACACTCATATGTGCCAACACTCCCACAGAGGCATCCGCACACAAAACGTACACATACAGTCGGGTAATAAGCTCGGAGAGAACACAACTGATTTGTGCGTTTACACCCACTGGAACGCCAACATAGCCTAATGCACTGTGACATCCATTCAGGAGAGA
This sequence comes from Pleuronectes platessa, assembly GCF_947347685.1. NCBI lineage: Eukaryota > Metazoa > Chordata > Actinopteri > Pleuronectiformes > Pleuronectidae > Pleuronectes > Pleuronectes platessa. The sequence goes on from NC_070635.1 coordinate 8,668,079, forward strand.
GGCAGCATGTGTACTCACACTCAGCCTTGGCACAGACCAGGCTGGCTGAGGGATAACTGAACGAGCGCAAGATGGCTCCGATGGCCAGGCTCAGGTCCTCGTTGCTAGGGTACAGGGTGACGGAGGCGAAGCGCAGGTACGGCAAGCGCGGCGTCTCCTCGGGTCCAATCTTCACGTGAGGGATCTGTGGGAAAGAGGAGAGAGGGAGGAAGGTAAGCAAAGGCTAACGTGTCGTGATTAGGTTCCCTTCCAAACACAAACAACGGGGCGAAGAAAAACACACTGGAATGAGGAAGATCCATTAGAAATGCTTGAGGGTGAAAAGGGAGATAAGAGAGTTGGCAGAGAACAGAGAGACCTGAGGATAAAAGGCTGCAGGAAGAAAGGAGAAAGAGGATGACGGTAAATTATGTGAGAAAAAGGCACAGAAGAAGTGACTGTTTAGAGGCATTCATCACGACGTGTGTGTGGGAGGGAGGTTGCAGCGAGTCGGAGGGAACGAGCAACTGGATGTGTACATATTTGTGTGTTTACCCTCCACACTCACCTCCTTCTCTCCACATATGTGACTGACAGTGGAGCCAGAGGCGGGGCTGGAAGCGGGACCTATCACAGACACGACGCCTTTGGGTAGAATCTGACACACTGAAAGGTAGAAAAAGAAAAAGAGAGAAATAAACACACCTGCCCTCTGCTTCATTCCGTTGGCAGCACTGAGCTGCAGTCAGGGGAAAGTCGTGGAAATAGAGAAATGCAACAAAGACGCATGAGGATTTCAGTTAAACCGCTGATTCAAGTGTAGCAGCACAAGCTGTCTCATTCTGATCTGATTTATTTTGTGATAAAGACTCGGAGGACCACAGCAGGGCAGCCCGCGGGCGGCTTCATGTTATTATTCACTTGTTTACACAGAGATTTTTAAGACAATTTGCTCCCATTTGATCTGTGGCATCAGAGCAGCACTGGTAAATTGGTCACCTTCAATTAACCCTTTCTGCTGTAGGACAAAGCTTGAGAAACAGTTTCACATATTTGTGTCTAATATTATTAAATGACATGATTATTAACTCAGTAAATCTCACTGTTAAGCTTCCTAATTGACAACTAATGTCTCCATTATGCTCATTTAGGCCTAACTGACTAATTTCCCACATTTTCTTACCTGCAGTTATCAATTTCAGTCAATTACCACATTTAACTGTATATTTTCTCATCAGTGTTTCTTTCTTTATTGTATTCTTGTAAATGTTTACATGTTATGAAGCCTTCTTGTTTATATCATGCAAAACCAGAGCTGGTGCCAGAGGAAATCCCCCCGCACACAACCAAATGATTTTATATGGATTAAACAGATATCATGTGCTAATTCATCAGCTCTGACAGAATGGTAGGCAGATTGTCTTGCCTTATGACAAAGCCAGATTATCTGTTTCCCCCTTTTATGGGATTTATGCTAAACTAAGCTAACCAGCTCCCAACTGTTTCATACACTCATCAAACTCTTTACAGGCGAAATAACTGGCGCTTTCCCCAACAGGGATTTCTTAAAAATGATTTCTGAAATCTCTGTCTGTCGGTATATTGTCTGTGTGACAACCCACGACAACAGCAACATCATCTGACTCTCCAGGTCGGGGCTCTGAGTCAGACTTCACTGAACTCTGAATAAACAGGCGAACAGCTCTTTGTGCAGCAGCAGTGGTTCAGCCTCAGGTGGATGAACTCTGCCACCAGCATCACCACAGGCCAAGAAAACAGCCCATTCCAAACTGGTAGTTTTAGAACAGACGCTGCACTCGTTCCTTTTAAAATCCCAAATCACACCGACCAGTATCCATCACTGAATAAAAGTTAAACCTTAGAATGCTATAGGACTAAAACCTAAAGAAATCTTAAGCACAGTTATTAACGATTGTTTCTAAAATGTTTTCATATATACAGTCAAAAAATTGTCTGGTGACTTAACTATGTAATTCTCAGAGTCAAAAAGTTCTCTCCTCGTTGGTATTTTAATTCATCCCAATTAGTCCTCCTCAGTTCCTGTCATTGTTAGTCTGTGTGTGTGTGCCTGTGTATGTGTGTGAGTGTGTTTAAGCCCACACTGTGTGCATGTGTGTGGGAGTTTGTGTGTGTGAGTGTGTGTATGCCCACACTGTGCCCGTGTGTGTATGCATGTGTGTGTGTGTGCATGTGTGTGATCGGCTGTGCGTGCCTCAGACAGCTGTAGCTGTAAGATGATGAGCTCTCTGATCCAGAGACCAAAAAAAAGGCTGCTAGCAACAAGCCTGTCAGAGTCTCCTGCCCATCGGTCAAGGACGGACACACACACACACACACACACACACACACACACACACACACGCACACACACACACACATACTCACACACACACACACACACGCCTGTAACTCAAGCATGCAAATATGTACATAGCCTTTCTCCAGCACATATTTTGCCAGTAGCTTGTGGCACGGTCAGTGAACTGTTGGAAGAGGAGAGAAGGGGGGGGGCTGTCTCTGTCTCTGCTGTGGTTGGATTCAGCCGAGCGTCTCCGTCAACTCCTAACATTCTGTTTTAAGTCTGTGTATCAATACAAATTTAATGGAGGGTCCTCTGTGGTGTGCTGCTGCGTTGTGCTGGCCTGCATGTCGATCTGTGTTAGTATTTGATGGTTTGTTTTCGTCTTCACAGTGGCTTGTGCCAGCTGTTACTGGAGGGCACTGGTCTCCTCTGAGAGGCTTAGTGGTCCATTACTGGTCTCCAGTGACATGTAAACTAATCAGCGTGAGCTCTTACTGGTTCCTAATCACACGTAAGTGGTGGTCTTTTATCATGCTTGTCATTTGAGGCATTTGCTTTTTAGAAAATGGAATTATATCAGAACCCCTCTTAAGTGTTTCGGGATGAAACATGCAGTAGACACGAGGTTATGGTTTTTTAAATTCATGGACTAGTTACTATTTAATATTAATATACTATATTAATAATAATATCAACTGGCATTTTAATTGGTCACTTTTTACGAGAGCTAATTAGACACCATGCCATGTAATGGATTTTGCTGGATTTCATCACTCATGAGGGGTCGTGTGAATCTGCTGTACTGGTCTTCTCCGACATGCATCGGCTCCACTCACTGGTGTCAGTAGTGTCGTACTGGGAGTCTTTCTGCAGCTCATATATGTCCACCTCCACTCGGGCACGGGACCCGCCCTCCATAGCGCTGTTGATGTTCTCCCTCGCTAGGGCCAGCGCCAGCCGCTCCCCGCGCCCACACACAGACTGGTCATCCAGGATTGCAGCTGGAGAGGCAGAGAGGGAAGAAGCAGGGGAGAGAAGACAGAGGGCACCGGACAGAGGAACAGGAGAGAAGGAAGCAAAAGTGTGTCAGTGGGGATGTTTCCGGGAAGATGAACTTTGATGTTATTCAGAATAGTAGGTGATATGGAATCCACAAGAGCTAAATAATCAGCCTGGCTAAACTAACTGGCTGCTGGCAATGGCTTCATCTATAAAGACTATAGATTGTATCTAAGGATAGACGACAGCTCCCCAATAATGAAGCCAAACCATCTTAATCGCCCCCTAGTGGCTGACTGCATTTCCATATTAGTGGACTGCACATAAACAAAACCCCATTGATGTTAGTTCAAGTGCCCATTTGAGTTTAATGTGATTACAGTGTTTTAATCAGTTATTCAGTTGTCAATTTAATGATGGACATCTGAGACTCGCAATTGGTCAAGCTCATGTATCGGTGGGAGCTAAAAACCAAGGCTCCACCCCACAGAATCTGAATCTGATGTAAAGAATCTGGCTCCAATGACATCAACAGTGCAAGATGAGAGAGACATGACAATGGTATCAATGCGGCTGGAGAGCAAATAACCAATGTTAACCAATATGCTGGACCAGTCCTTTGAAGATTATAATCTTAATGATGTTTGCCATGAAATCAAATTAAAATTGAATCAACAATACAAACATCTGTACAAGGGTGGGTCATATTTGTTGGTGTGATGAGTCTATATTTACGACCTAACAATAAAAACAAATATAACCGATGTGGCATCTCTGATCTCAGCTGGCGAGTCATTACAGATTTTAGGGGCCTGTACCGTAAAGGCATCACAGTCAATCGGGCTCTGGGAACCAGCAGAAGACCATCAGCTGATCTGATGGGAGTCAGGAAAACCTTGACATGCACAGGAGCTCACACACAACAAGTACATTTCTAACCTCTGATACTATCCAGGAGATCCACTGATCTATAAACTTTTAAGAGTAAAGTGGTTGGTTGCATGTATATGGCACCTCTGCCTGCTCCTGGTGAAGATTTCATAGTTAAAACTGAAATCTTGATACTGCAACAGAGCCTCTGAGAGAACCTGTCAACTGCTTATCACTCTTGGCTTGCGATTGAGAGAGAGAGAGAGAGAGAGAGAGAGAGAGAGAGAGAGAGAGAGAGAGAGAGAGAGAGAGAGAGAGAGACAGAGAGAGAGAGAGAGAGAGAGAGAGAGAGAGAGAGAGAGAGAGAGAGAGAGAGAGAGAGATGGCTCAACTTTTACTGCAAATATCTCCTAAAGGGTTTTACTGCATTAGCTCAGTTAGGACAACATTATAAGTGCTAATTTGGCTTTGAAATGCTTTCCTGTCACCCCGGCTCTTACTGTCCAGCTCAATGTGGCAACAAACTCTTCGGGACACTGACGCAGGCTGAAAACCAACCATGAGAAGTATGTGATGAGCAGGGTGAAGAGCAGGAGCAGGAGGAGGTGAAGGAACAGCTGACCACTCACCCATTCGGACCGAGGAGAGCAGGGGGGCCTGACTGAGGGAGCTGGGCGGCATGGTGACTAGCAGGAAGGAGAGGATGTGTATTGACAGCAGCAGTGCTGGCAGAGCCGGCATCTTCTACTGCTCCTCATGGAGAATGGTCTGCTGGCTGCCTGTACCACCACCTGCAGAAATAAAGGACAAACCGCTTGTTACTGAACACACATACAACCATTCTCATCTTCCTTTAAATTGTCGTCCTGCAGCTTATCGGCAGCTTCCTCTGCCGTTTCCATGTAGTGGGTGTACCTTTAATTTGACAGCACATAGAATACACTTTTATCACCAGCTGTGAAGATGTTCACTGTCACATCACAAAGGCTGTCCGGCGCCGTTCACACACACACACAGCCCATTTCATTATAAAATACAGTACACACTCACACAGCCCATTTCATTATAAAATACAGTACACACACACACAGACGTCTCTAGTAATGTCTCATGTAGAAAGTCGGCCGTTTAGCGGTGACAGGACTCAGCCTTGAAGAGATCTCCAGAGGCAGCTCAAAGACAGCAACACAGCAACTGTGCACGGGTCAGCGGGAATTCACTCATCTACACTGTACTTACACATGCATACATTCATATAAACACATGCAAACACAGCCACATAGGAACACTGCATCACACACACACACACACTCACAGACTCGCAAGCACAAAGACAACTGCCTTGAACATGAATAAAAAAAACATACACTACACTCCCTCACATTTCCATAACTCCCACCGTCACCACTAAACACACACAGGGGAGATAAAAAGGGACACAAAGAGCGCTTGGCTGTGCACCACCGGCGCCCAGCACACCTCTCCACGAGTGACACAGCCGTGCACTGACTGACAACATGACAGGGCAGTGTGAAAGGATGGAGAAATGAAGGGATGGTTGGAGACAGAGGAGAGGAGAACGAGTGTCGTGTGACAGGCAGGCGAGGGACAGTAGAGGGGGGGGCGGGCTGTTGACCTGGGATTGTTTCAAATGTCTGGATCACCGGTCTGAGTTGTAGACGGGCCGGACAGACGGCTGAGATGCTCAGTTCACGACCTTTAATTGACCTTGCAGAGGGGAGGGAGGGCGGGGGGGGCGTGAGTGGCAGAGGGTTGACCTTTGACCCTGACAAGTGCATGCGAGGGGGGAAATTAGTCGACATGTGTACATCAAAGAGGCAGATGTGTTGAAATGGAACTCATTATACAGAGCACGTTTAACCAGGTGAGCATCGAGTGCGGCCGCTCCATCACCGTGTTCAACGAACATCCATCAGCTCACAACACGCAGCCTGCTTCACTTTGAAATCTTCTGCTTCTTTCACGCTCACCTTTCCAACACTTGTCTCACTTTGATGTTTAAAGCACGTCAAAAAAATAATAATCAGCAACTCTGTGCTTTGAATCCCTCTTCACCTCCCACGAACCCACAATGACGTCTTTGTGCTTTGTGTGTGTGTGTCTGTTCTCCGTGTGATTAACTGCCCTCCCTTTCCTCCTGTCTGACTTCACGTAGGTCTCGTTTTTTCGGGGGTTTGTTGTGTCAGAGGGGGGGGGGGGCAACGTGTGCACAAACACGTTTGTATTACTAATAGCATGCGACACACTGTGCAAGGAGACGCCATGCTCTCATTATGGTGGCCCCGGCTCAAAGTGAACAGAGTCAGGGCTTATGTAAGGCCATCTGTACGTGTGACACAAAATAAAATAACAGCCACACAGTGGGACTAACCTCGTTTTTTCCCCCCCACACGTTTCCGATAAATCAGACTTGTTCTAACACAGTGTGTTACATTAGAGGTGCAGGGGAATAATGACTTCTTCATGCTGTTTATATATTTGTGTAAATGTGTCTAATGCTGCACATGTAGACTTACGACACAGACAGTTATTACAGAGCTGATTATTGTGACCACGCAGCGAGGTGCAGTTAATGACCGTGTTGTGTTGCACAGTCTACTCCATTGTGTTGCCTATTACCACTGTATTCTGTTTGCCTGCCACACCAGTGGTCTCTTTCTCAATTTACTCTTCTTCGCCAAAGTGTGTGTTTGGCGTCTGGACCCCGTGTGTTTCTTCCAGGGCATGTATGAACCACAGTGCGAGTGTGATGGCATATTGATCGAGCCCGGCTGAAGTGGCGGGCCCTCAGGTGCAGTCAATCAAAACAATGGGGAACCTATCATGGGACCACTGCATTTCACGGGAGCCATCTGATTGGCTATTACCAGGAAGCAGATTGCCATGATGACGAATAAGATCCTTGCTGAGGCTTTGCCTTCATCAATGATGGGATGGAACCGGTGCTATTTCATTGTTATTGAGAGCTATTGACAGCATTAGACAGAGAAGATTACAGCATCTGCACTCTGAGGACAAGAAGAAGAAGGAGAAGAAGAAGAAGAAGAAGAAGAACAAGAAGAACAAGAAGAAGAAGAAGAAGGGTGGAGGAGATGGAAAGCTGAGATAGAAGTAAAGGGAATGAGAGAGAGAGAAAATAGTCGAAACAGAGAGGAATAGGCTGAGGACAGTGAGGGAATAAAAGAAGAAAATTGAATGCAGAGAGAAGAGATTGGAAAGTGTTTCTGCAGCAAGAGAGACGCAGAGTACGGATGGAGATGGAAATACAGAAGTGAAGCGGTGGAGAGTACATTCACTCAAGTGCTGTACTCAGGCTTTTATATTAGCTTTTACTTTTCATCCACTGATTTTCAGAGGGAAATATTCAAAGACAACCACATTAATTTGATGTGACTAATTGCAGCTAAGATTATACTGCGCAGTATATGATCTACTCATATAATGTGATTCATGGTTCTGAATGAAGCACCGAACATTAGACGTGGTTAAAATTAGCTCCACATCCCCAGCCCACAACACTAAAATAATGATTATATTATAGTAATTATTCGATAACAATAATCGGATACGTATAACACATATATTCTGTTTTGTTATGTTGCTCCATCATTACTTCAGCACTAAACCCTGTTTATCACAGCGCCGGATGTTTTATCACTAATGAGTCGTCAGTGTTCTCTGCTCTTACTTACTGACAGGAATGGATAATCATGGCATCCGTCTCTGAAGCTCGGCTGCCGACGCTTCCAGACACTCTCATTTAAATCCTGTTGAGCACAATCCAACAAAAACATTACCTGAAATATCCTAGACTTCTTACCAACCTTTATGCAAAGCACATGTTCCTTCAAACTCTCTGAGAGTTTCAAACCTTACTCTTCGATATATTCATCATCACTCATCTCACTAATTCTAGTTTTCTATTTGCTGCTTGATGTTCCTCCTGTTTGCAGGTTGACTGCTTATCCGTGTTTCATTTGAATAAAAAACCTCGGTCTAGGTGAAACTACATGATTAAAACCACATTGTGACATTAGTGGTTAAATGAAGCCAGGGATCTGCCTGCAGCGCTGCAGGAGAGTGAAGGGAAACAAGTTGATGTAGTCGAACGATGCGGAGGGGAAGCAGATACAGCCAGAGAGAAAAGAAAAACAGAGAGAGTATTGCCGTGTTTAATCTGCGAGGGCTGTGTGCCCGGGTGCTGTACGTGCTCTGTTGTTGTAGCAGTACGAGGGCTGAGTCCCTGTAGCAGTCGGGTGTCAGTCTGCAGGGAGCCGGAGCAGCAAGAGGGCCGAGCCGAGCCAGACTAGTCTGAGCCGCACAAAAAAAACACACCGCCTCTAGCCCCCCTCGCTCGCTTTCATTCTGCACCCTGCTGTAAGTCACCGCGCATGCTGGCACCGCTGAGAAATACACAAAAGCAAAAATACATAAATATCCCAACTCGCTCTGTGTGTGTATGTGTGTGTGTAGAAGAGAGAGAGAGAGAGAGAGAGACGAGAGAGAGAGAGAGAGAGAGAGAGAGAGAGAGAGAGAGAGAGAGGCAGGGGGGAGAGAGAGAGAGGCAGGGGGGAGAGAAAGAGAGAGAGAGAGAGAGAGAGAGAGGCAGGGGGGAGAGAGAGAGAGGCAGGGGGGAGAGAAAGAGAGAGAGAGAGAGAGAGAGACAGGGAGAGGGGACGTTCATCCCAGTTGGAGATTTAGCTGCTTGCTGCATGCATTCATCTCAGTGTGTGTGCGTGTGAAGGCAAATGCATTTTTGGCGAATCATTTGTTTTTACCCCTTCTGCCATATTGTATGACACAAGAAAATCTGACAGTGATCATAATGGAGGGATGAATCATTCCCATAATTGAATTTGCGAGTGGAACGGCTTCGGCGGCTGTGGATTTAAGACGACTGCGCTGCCAGTCATCGTGGGACAGACATGTTATTTTGCTCTGTCCTCTCACAGCCTGTAGTCATTGTTGACTAAAGGCTGCCGGACTCCTGCCGCTGAGTGAGCACAGCGAGGGCCAGGAGAATTTGTTTACCCCGAGACAACACGGGGGAGTTTGGTGTGTCTGGATAAGAAGGGTCTCACCTCCTTTGGCCTCCTGCATCATCATCAAGTGTTTGCTGCTTTCTAATATCAAAGCAGCATCACGTGGCCTTCATCGTACTGACACTGCACTTTCTCCCTCTGCGACCTCCAAACTCACCCTCTCTGCCTCTCTCCTCTGTCTTCCCTTTGCCCTCTTCTCCAGAGCCCCGTCTCTCCGTTCCTCCCTTTCTCTTCTGCGTCTACATTTCCTGGTTATACCTTCACATTTCCTTTTCATTGACTCCCTTGGTTCTCTGGCTTTTGAGAATTTGGATTTCAGACATGCCAGGTTCAACATTTGAAGTAAATATGATTTATTCATGTGATGTTGTCCTGCTGGGGGGGGGGGGGGGGGGCTGGTCTGTACATCTCAAATTAGATTTCTGAACCTATTTATCTGAAAGCAGAATGCTGGGTTAAAGGTTACATGAGCTCGGTCAAATGCAATAAGAAAAGGAAAATGCGGCTGACTATTCTAAATGCAAAGTTAATCGTATATAAAGGAGGTGGACAACATAAACTTGGGCAGTAGGAGTGCAGCGTTCATTGAATGTGCGTTCATACGCCGAAGCCCAACAAATTCACTAGATCTGGATTTCTGGGGGTATTCGCACTAAATTACACCACACCACTCATTAATATATGGATCTACGAATTCCTCTCAGAGAATCAAAGCAAATGTCGAAAAAGATGAAACAAAAATGTCACGGATCTTCACCAAAATGAACTGGTTTCCTCCTGTGATCAAGCCTCAGCAGTTTCTGCATAATACTGCTTCCTAACAAACAAACATGATCTCCTCGGCGCAGGCAAAGAAGCACAGCTCCCACTTGTGAACGTTTGCTTCTGAGAAGAGTTCCCCTCACTGTAGTGACGAAAAAAAAGAAGCATCTGATGATGTCTGATACGGGAACATCACAAACTGCAAGCTTCAAAACGCTGCTGAAGCGACATCAAACAGAAGTTATGAGCAGACAGAACATTGATACTCTGCATGATTCTGTAAAACCACAGAAAACATACAATCCTTCTCCACGGTTCAAGTGAGGGAGTTTTTAAAAAGTGCATTTGTATCTATTTACTTGCACCGAACACAGTGTGATGGGTTATGTTCAAATATGGATATAAATCCAAGTTTAAAACATGTAACTTTATGAGAAAGACAGACAATTAATCAACAATTTGACAACATTTGAATTATTATGAAGTAAGACGGACAAACATTTGCTTTTCAAATGTTGAATTTTTTTTCTATGTTTGAAAGTTGAATCTCTTTGGGTTTTTCTTGATGGTGGAATAAAACCTTTTTTGACAATGTCACCTTGGAACCCGGGAGCTTGTGATTTAAGTGGAGGAGAATTTGTAGAGCAGGTGGAAAAAAGTCAGACAAGAGATCACAGCTCTTCTTGGTCTATTTAAATTAATAAAATACTTTTTGGGGGGTTTGACGTCAGTGCACAGATGTTTCATTTATGCAGCAAAGTGATTTGCACGTACGCTCTTTGTGAATTTGTCGGAGAAACGGTCAAAACAATAAAACACGGAGGAATATTAAAACGGGGAAATAATCCTCAGGTGCAGCTTTGACTCAGAAGTTTTGAGGGCTGTTCCTGGATCGTACAGGTGTTAACGTTCATCAGTCAACACGTGCCTCCTACACGTTTTCACCTTGTCCTCCCCTCAGCAGGTGTGCAGGTGCGCCGATCGCTCATTTCCACCTCTCCACCCTCTCTCCACCACCACCACCCCCCCCCACCCCCTCCGCCCATATCTCCTCTCACTCAGCCACCATCTATTTTGTCTCCTTGCCTCAGGAACACTCCATACCCCTGTCTCCTCACTGACCTCTCTCTTCTCTCTGCCTATCTTGGCTCTCGCCCGTCTCCTCAATCTCAACAGTACACTTTCTCTGTTACAGTCCTACCCTCCACCACCACCACCCGCCCAAACCCACCCACACACACACACACACACACACACACACACACTCTCTCCCTCTCTTCATTGGACGTGGATAAATTCTTCCCAGAGTTCTCCTTGACAAAGAGGCCCTCAGTCAGTGACACCGCCTGCTTGGGGAACCACCGTGCTCCTGAGACACTGTCACATCCGAGCATGTCACGCCTAAACATACACAGAAAAACACACAGGCAGGCACTGGAGCTACACACACACATATACACACATACAAACACACACACACACACACACACACACACACACACACACACACACACACACACACACACACACAAACACATACACTCTTGAGGAAGGTCCAAGGAACATTGTCTGTGCGTGTGTGTGTGTGTGTGTCTTTGTGTTTGTGTGTATGTGTGTGTGTATGTGTTTGCTTGGTTCAACGTGAGAGCATGTCTTTTTAGTATTCTCGACGGCAGAGCATGTCTGTGCGCTGTTTGTTTGTACATGCCAGCAGTGAGTTTGCATCTCAGCCTTTCTTACCACCCGCTGATCAGATCAGAGTGTGTGTGTATAGTGTGTGTATGTGTGTGTGTGTGTGTGTGTTTGTGTGGGATGAGGAGGAGAGGGGGGGTGAAGCTCAGAGCACCGCTCTCCCCAGGAGCTGTTTTAAAAAGATGTGCTGTTCAGTGTCACTGGCTGTCGACGCAGGTCCCACTTGTTGCAGCTGGGGCTTATATAAGCGCAGCAGTTTAATCACAATTAGGAAGCTCTCCTTGAACTCTCTCGCCCCCTGGCTTGTTTGGAGAGCTCCAATTTGCATTCGGAACAAAGCCTTGGAAAGACTGATATTATGACACATGGCGCAGCAAAGAGAACAATGTCTGGGTGAGAATAGAGCGCTGTCAGTTGGAATCAGTGTTAACTATCAGATGGACGTCACAGTGGATTTTCACTTCCATCTCCAATGGCTGGTTTGGGTTGTGTTGTAGGATTTTATATAATAACATGGTGCATACTTAAGTGCTTGACTTATTATAATCCCATTGTTGGACTGCAAATCCCTTGTGTTTTGAACTGGTACAATTTTCTGCTCATTCTTAGTAGTTTTCCTCTTTCAACTACTTTTTCCGCCGCAGAGCCAGCCAGCCGAGGAGGAGGAGGAGGAGGAGGGAGGGGGGGTGTCTTCTTGAATTGCCTCTCCTGAGACTTCTTACGTTTTTTATGAGCGTGTGCTTCAGGGTTTTGTGAGCGTGTGTGAATAGTATTTTTTCTTGTCTTCTTAGACAGTTTACACCAGTGGTGTGAGCTCGTTAAGCCCATTGAGATGAACCCAGACGTTGGTATGTCCTACTGGTCTTCGCGGATATCCCCTGACTTGATTCGACGAGGCATCGGGACGTCACATTAACACAGAAGCCTCCGAAACGTTTCAGCTGACGACTGACGCAGCGGAGCCATGTTGAATGATGAAAGCGTTTCAGAGTCAGAAGTCTTTTCGATCAGTCGCAGCACAAAGGCTGAACCACGCAGACGGGTCGTGGATCCCTGCAGCTGCTGAGCACGTAGGACTTTGAAGTAAACCGGATATTTACAGTGAAAAACGGAAACAACACTGGCTGTGTACAGAGGGACAGACAGAGGCAGCATGTGTGCACTGCCACGGCTCGGTGCTGAACCAATGAACCGACTCCACACAGCTCTCCCACTTAGACACCCACACACACACACACACATCAGATATTCACACACACTACAGATACATAGAGATCCACGCAAACATGCCCAATATATTCACCTCCATGGCCGCACACACGTACACACATACAAGGGTTGTGGATTAAATGACTCAGATGGCATTTGTTCTCTCTGCCTCACTCTCGCTCTCTCTCTCTCTCTCTCTCTCCCCCTCTCCCTCTCTCATTGTCAGGTTTTGCTGCCGTGGCAACAGAGTCGGAGATGAGAGGAGGAGGGAGTGGGAAGTGGGGAGTTTGAGGGAGATGGAGAGAGAGAGAGAGAGAGAGGAGAGAGGGAGCTGGTGATGGAACAGGTAAATGAGAGATCGGGGAGTCAGAGCCCACTGGTCATGTGAGGCGGGGCTGCTGCAGTGTGTGTGTGTTTTTCAGACTGAGCTCCGGCAGAAACGGAAAGAATGTGTTTTTATGCTACGTGACTGGGAACAAGCGTGCAGGCTGCGCCGGACTCGTGTGTGTGTGTGTGTGTGTACATATGTGTGTGTGTGTACTGTATGACTCGGACATGTTGCGTGTCCACTCATGTTGTTGTATAACACCCACGATTACGTCTAAAATTGGTCATCTGAAGTCAGGGCGAGCCATCACACTATCAGCGAGGATAGAGGCGGAGAAGAGAGAAGCCCAGAAAAACCAAATAAAGGGGCAATGGAGTGCTGTGAGAGGGCTCTAGTGCTTCAAGTTGAACCCACATGTAGGATTTCTGGCTCGTGTGTTTTTTCGTCTGTGCTAATTTGCTCTGCAGAAACCAAGCAGCCTGCTCAAATTTGTTTCTTTGTTTTTTTTGTTGTTTTGTTTTTTTTCTCCAGTTGCCCGGAGCAAGAGACAAATTCTCTCTGACTGCACTTCTCAGATTCAATTCAACATCTGCGATGGATTCATTTGCGACTATGCAAAGTAACTATGCACAGACCAAAATATGTAGGGCAAGCTACTGCTCTCATTCAGGAGATGGATGACGGCAACTCTCCTGCAGAGGTAAACCGTTGAAGAGAAAACACATTTTTGTTTCAGAGGATTTCACAATGAGATCTGTGAGATTTAATTTTTCCTTCTCCTCCAGGAACATGTGCATGGATGTGTAATAAATGATCAAGAGTTAAATCATCTTTAAGTTAGAGGGATTTTCACGATCACTGCAGGTATTATGAAACGTTTTTCCAGTCTCTCAGTGAACAGACAATTAACTTAATCGTTTTAATATCCATCCATCCATCCATTATCCATATTATCACTTCACACTCCTGAACAGCTCGCCAGCGTATCACAGGGCCAGACAACCACTCACACTCCCATTCACACCTATAAACAATAGGGAGTCGGTGTTTTAATAATAATAGTAATTTTTAATGACGTGCTGCCCAGTTCCACCTCCTGCCTGAATCCCACAACCTCTTCCCTCGTCACTTCTTTCTTCATCCGTTCCTGAAACACATTTACATTTCAGGCAATAAATTAAAATAAGAACTAAATCTAATGAATACAAATAGAGTAATTATCTTGTTTACTTCACGTTTCTTCATCTGACATAGTTCCCTGGTTGTGTTAAGGGGATTGAGCCTCGGGATGAACGCATGAAAAATACAATTTACTATTGAAGCAGCTGCTAAAATAGATGAGAACTTTGCATTAGTGCCAGATGGTAAATATAAGCCATGAATAATACCATGCGACTCCAGACTCCAGCGCCAATCTGTGTTGACTCAGTGACAATCTGAAGTCTGTGTCTTCGTAGATAATACTGACTGTGGCCTTCGTGTTATTATAATGGGAAAATCCGACTGTCACAGAAAAACTAATTCTCAATCCACAAGTATATTAATAAAGAAAAAACGGAAATAACACAAACCATTTAAGGTAAGTTTATTTATTCTCGCCTGAGCAGATAAAGAAACACAGGCCTTCCCAGTGGCTGAATGGGACTAAATGATTGATCAACTTATTTATGAGCAATTCCATTAAAACAGAAACAAACCAGCATCATCCATATTGAAAAGGTCATAAAAGCGATCGGATAACGATAAAACCCTGAGGGATGTTTTCTCATCGCATCTCATGAGGACAACAACGCGGGTATGAAAGCAGCTCGTGACCTTGGTGGATGTCACTCCCTCTCTGCCATGTTGTCTCTCATTCTGCCGTATCCAGCACAAGGGAAATGCCACGAAGTACATATATATTTTAATAATCCTAATGTCCTTTGCCAGACTGTGGAGTAGCTCCAATGTACAGAAAATGCCACATAGCTGGAGGAGGCAGAGAAATAATGGCTTTGCAGTATGCTGGTTTCATAATGCCATAAATTATCATTTTAATCAAATATTTCCATCAGTTCTCCTCAGTTTTGATTTTAATTTACAAGCGTACAGACGATATTGATTTCAATACCTTAATTTAAATGAAATGCTGTCCAGGAAAAAATGCTCTCATCTGAGCAGACCACATTTTTAGCTACTAATCACATTGCTGTGCATTTATCCTATCACAGCTTTATTTTATTTAGTTATTATTATTAATTTATAGTTTTTAGAATTTTATTTAAATACTTTAATTGTCCATACATTTATTGGTATTTATGTCATGAAAACTGCTTGAGACAGTCTGTCCAATCCTAACTAGCCTAGTTGAACGATTCAACCAGCCATGATGCAAGCTAATCACATCAGATTAGTCACCTAATTACGTTAGTAGATCGGTGGTATAACCATGGGCTAATGGTCAATATTTATCGTGAATTATTTCACACTCTGCCTGAATGTGTTGAGCGTCTCGTCAAGAAGTTGAATAATTCTGTCACACACGGCTGAGTCTAAAAGTCATCTCGGCTCAAGACGAGACATCCCCCCCATTAGCCCTGATAGGGAGCGACTGGAGAGGGGGGGCGCTGGATTCAGGGAGATACAAAACATGTGGAGCGATGGGCCACTTCTCAAAACGCTGCTCTGCATTAGTTTTGCATTAATAGCTTATTTTTATTATTATTTGCGTATCCATCTGTGTTAAATGATTTGCCTACAACAGCTTCCTCAAACTGTCTCCTGATGCCCCAGACATGCGTCATATTCTCCTTTTCTTTTTCCTCTGAGGCACAGTTAAGAAACAGAACAAGGATCTTGCATGAAGCTTCATCGAGGACTTTTGGAGGATTCAACCACTTAATATGATTAATGAAGTCAAGTTTTGCTGCAGTGTTTTGGGGATACGGATGCTTTTGACTTTAGTTGACGAGCACATCACTTTCCTTCAGTGTGATGCGACAAAGGTGCAAACCTCGCGCTGTCCAAAATATGGAAATTAGAAGTTTTTCTTTTCTAACAACCCACGACACATTGCTGCACTTTATTTTACTCCCAATTTAAATGCATATACACGGAGGGAATTAAAAAAATATAAAACGATAAGGTCCTAATTCAAAAAAGACTTTGTTGCCACAGGAATTACAAAAGTGGGATTTAAACATAAAAAAGCATTAAGCAAATACAACTGCCTTCTGTCGACAGTTAAGAATAAAGTATGTTTTCGTTATGAGCGGATCCAAAATATTCTCCAGACGTAGCAGATGAGAGTTTAATCAGTGCTTCAGCTGCTCAGATTGCGTTTTAAAGAAGAAAGCTGTTAACTCCAATACATATTTCATCTTCACATGGGTATGATGGGATTCAGTCCATGGTCAGCCGCGGAGCACTGGAGGCCAGAGGTCTGAGGCAATAACAAGGACTCGGATGATCAAAAAACATCGCGTCTGACAAATGATGAATAATTTCATGCCATTTGAGCCTTGATTCTATCTGTAAGTCAATATTTAATGTCCCTCACCAGCAGGACAGATTGGCTCTTCAACCCGTCTCCACGAAGCACGTTGCAGCCGAGCACGAGAGCCGCCGAGCTGCAGAGGAGCCATTGAAATGTAGAAAAGAAAAATAAAGTGCCTATTTGTAGGGGAAATGGCTCCTCCAGGCCCGCGTGTGCACATGTGTCTGCATGTGGAGTCTGCACGAACGGAGGGTGACCTTCACAAGATCAATTAAGTGATTCCCATTGTCGCTCTGTGGTCAAACACTGCTGCACAACATCCAGTCCTTCGTGTGCTAAACTGCTGGTTATCCCCTCTGTCGGCTCTATGCTAATAGATGGTAGCATATGCGAGGAGCGATGCCTGTTGGAATATTAATGCAGCAGCACGGTGTTTAACGCTGGATTAGCATTTGTTTGCTCCATTGTTCAGTAAATCAGAACCAGGCACTGGTGAATAAATGCATGATGCATCTAGCTAGCCCGTCGGTACATTAGCATTAGAAGTTCGGCAACTTACTACAGAATTATGAATACCCACATTCACATTTCATACTGCTTACTACTGGCATCTCAAATTAGAACCTTCATTCATGAAACTTGATCTAGGTCAGGATGAACTTAATTATGGATGAGAAATGTGTGTTTGTTCAATTGCTTATTTGTTTGAATCACTATTTGCCGGGTACTAGCGCTGTATTCGGGCCCAGGGGCTTTGTTATTCCACTTTTGTACACAGAATGAATGCACTACAATATGTGTTCACACAAAGGGGTTTTCATGTGTACAGGCGTGTATTGATGTTCTGTATGTGCCGCTCATTATGACAGCAGGAAGGAGGATAACGCTTTGTTAGTCTGGCACCGCATTCTACTGGTGGTGGGTATGGAGATCGCATAATTAGGCTGTTGGCATGCAGCGGCTGCACTGGAATTAGCTTTATATACGTACGGTGTTCGTAATGTAGCCGACCTGAACCCTGATGTCAAAGGCTCAGTCTATTAGATGGGCGCTGTAAAAACAAAAAGCTGTGGTGCTGTCAAAAAAGAAGCTGCCGCATAAAACTCAGCAATCATCACGACAATGTCCCAAAACTGCCTGAGAGGAGAGAAAGCAACTTTCTAATCCATAAAGGAGTGGACACAACCCGGTGTTATGGTCGATGGTAAAGACGTAGATTTAATTGAATTGCCCGTATTAGCATTTTAACTGCAATGTATGTCTTACAGTGTGTTGCTGTCCAGGCTGCAGAGGCGATTATCGAGGAGCCCGGCTCAGGACTTGGCAGCGACTAAAGCGCGCTTCGAAAAAAAACTGCGCTTTTTGATTTCCTGCATGTCTGAGATAAATGTAAAACAATATAATACGACGGCGAGGGAGAGCGGCGGCTGCTGCGGCTGCTGAATTTACTCGTCCGTTTTACTGCCGCTGCTTTCACATGGTGTGGCCGGTCAAAAATGACACTCCCCCCCCCCCCCCCCCCCCCCGGGACCAAATGGGGTGTGATTTGAAAGTTGCCCTACATTTGGCTCCGCCGCTTCCAAATGCACCCTGTCAACTTGCGCCTCTCTCTCTCGCTCTCCGCCCGCCTGCCCGGTGGCCCTATGCTTGGTCAGGTGAGTTATTGCCAAGACTGTTGCTTAAACACTCAACCCACCCCCCGCCCCCAGCCCCTGCACCACACATATGCACAGACACACACACACACAAACATGAGCACACGCTCAAAGTCGTCCATTACTGTGCCTGTCAACCAAGCGTGCAATCAATACTCCCCCTCCTCCAACGACGACCGCACATGTGATGGAAGGCAAAAAACAGGGAGGAGAGGGGGAGGACAGCAAGGGTAAAGAGGGGATGTTGTAGGGTGAGAGGGGGGGGGGGAGAGGTGCAGAACGGCTGTGGAGGCGGGAAGTGTTGGCGATGGGGAGTGTGAGACTCGGGGGCAGCGGGTGATGGAACAAGGGAAAAAAGAGAGATGACAAGAAAAAAAACTGTCCAGAGCGCGGAGACAAACAACAGAGAGCAGTGCTATATAACAAAACACAGAGATGGAGTGAGTGTGGGAGTGGGAGATGGAGGACAGGGATGAGGAGTGGCAGAGGCAGAGGAGAGATGGCAAATAAAGGGAGGAGAAAAACAAGAGAGAACGTGTGAGAGAGAGCAAAATGGAGAGAGGTTGTGGGTGGATGAGGAGAATGCTATATATAATGGCATGAGGTTCAGGAATAGACCAGAGTGATTGCGTTTTGTGATTACCTAACGCACACATCGCCGAACCAGAGGCAGCCACCAGCTGACATCAAAGACCACCAAACACACACACCCTACACACACACACACACACACACACACACACACACGCAGTGATTCACTCGACAAAGTAATGCTGGCACACGCAGGCCGGCAAACCTCATCTTCATGCTAAACTGAACTAACCCTCCACTAAAGGGCTTCTGTCGTCTGGCCTGGATTGATAACGGAAGCAAACACTGCCCACTCACAAACACACAATCTCCGATACACACACACTCCCAACGACCATGTCTCCTATACAACCCATACTCACATAGAGATACAAACGTATAGCTGTATTGTAAACACTCCGTCCAAGTAGCCGTGGTTCTCTCCTACCGCACACATGCACACGTAAAACACACACATCTACGGTGAAGCTCTTAATTCATCTTAATCATTCATCATTTTTCTTCCACAGCAAGAACTTAAACCTTTTCTACGCTCTATACTTTTACAGGAGGGCTATGAAGCAGGGGATAATCTACATCCCTGTATTACCTGGTAATCTGCACAAATCTGCTTGGGTTATCCCAGGTCCAAGAACCTGTGAGATTACACTACTTCCACTGCATGTGTGAAAGTAGTGTGTCAGCGGATCTAATAATCTGTCTACTAATTCCAGAGATCTGTGGCTCGCATATCTTGACAATTGTGGATCTTATCTGCTACACACTGTGTATTGTTGAGGCCCAAGTGTTGAATTTGGTGCAGTTTGGTTCAATATCCATGAACTTTGAATGAACAGGCGACCAGCGTATTGTAGAACTGACGGCTGTGTCTCTACAACGCAAGTGACGTTGACGATCACAACAACAGCAAGTCCATGACAGCAGCCGCAACAACTCATTCTGTAGTTTCTAGTTCCGCGAACTGAGTGGACTTTCACTGAACTTTGGATAAACGGCTCTTTGTGCGGCTTCATGGTTCAGCGACTGGTCTTTACTCACCAAGGCTAAATTTCTTCCACCGTTTCATAAAGAGCCAGCAATACCAAAGGCCAAGCAAGCAGCCCATTCCAGAGAAACCAAGTACTACTACCAGACAAAGTCTAACCCTGAGATGGGGTTATAATGGTAACGCAACAAGATCGATTCCTGCAGCAAAATGGCAGATTACAGTTCAGCTGTGTGGCAAAATGCTTTTGATAAAGCAAGTGCAAAGGAATGAGAGAGCTAAATGTGTATTACAAGTGGCTTAATGAGACGTGCCCGCCTCGACGCCTGAATCAGAGTGAAACATATTCAACCAGTGGAGCGTTGAGTGCAGAGCGCAGAGAAAATGTTACAACTAAATGTCCATGAACAATGCTTCTCTGTCTCACACAACTAGAACTACATCCCAGAATGGCTGCAGTGCACAAAGTAAAAGCCACAGGTCAGCACACACTCCCACAGTCCCACACTCAAACGTGTTCAAGCAGCACAATCATCGTTCTGTGCAGTGTGATTACAAGTTTTTCCACCTCAGAGACTGTGTGATTTTCAGACAAATCGTTTTTCTACTAAACCTCACAACTTGATCAATATGAAATGATAACATGAATAGAACAGATAACATTTGAGGAATTAAAGTGCTGTGGTTAAAACTGCACTTAAATCAATGAAGTGATATAATAGAGAGAAAATGGAAGGGTGTCACTATGAAAAAGAGTGTAGAGATTTGAATGTCTCGATCTGAGCTACTCCTCCTCCATTCATTCCCAGTGATTAAGAAAATAACATTTCTGCATGTGTGAGAGAGCTTTGACTCAATGTTGATGTTTGTGCGAGTGAATATATTGGTGTTTGTGTGTGTGTGTGTGTGTGTGTGTGTGTGTATACTCTGTAGAAAGCTCTACACAGCATTGCCTGGTGTGTTTTCCCTCCAGTCTGAGGCAGTGAGAGGAAATGCTGAGGGCTCACAGGGAATGCTACAGCCATGACACGGGAGGAGCCTCTCTCTCTTCTCTCTCTTCTCTCCTTAGCTCCCAAATAACGAACAAAAGGCAACCAGCACTTTGTGTCTCCTCACCAAGCTGTGGAGTCCAGGAAGGGCTGAGTGGGGAGAGAGGTAGTGCAGGTTCTCCAGTTTCATGGCTGCGTAGCGCGGGCAGTGAGCTGCACGCAGCCAAGGTGATCCCTGCCAGCCATTTTGCCCGGTATTTAGTATTCATTTTCCAGGCGATCAAACCTGCTGCCAGGAGGTGGAGGGTGTAAATGTGCATGTGTGAGTGGGTGAGCATTAAGGTGCTGCCACAAATCGTGAGCAAAAGTGCACGTGCGTTTACAAAAGTGGGTGTGCAGATGCATGCTCCACCAGACTCACAACTATTTTGTCACAACACAACAAAATGGTCAATAAACTGCACTTTTCTCCTCTTATCAACCACTTACATCACTTCACACTACAGGTCACATTCACCCATTCACACTGCACTAATGCTATTCCAATTAGTGGAGAACCCGCTCCACCTGCTGAGCCACAGTCCCCCCCCCCCCCACACACACACACATGTGAGGATGTGTGTAAGTTCATGAATTTGCAAACCCGTGTGAATTGTGCACAGGGCTGATTAAGAACACGGGGACGGATCCAGAATAGGCCAGGGGCCAGCAGACCCGGGTCCCTGTGCGCAGGCGGTGGAGTGAACCTGGATGCGCACAGCTTCCTGCTGGGGAAGGATAAGAGAGAAAAGGGGGGAACGCAGGAAGTAAAGAGAAGGGAAAGAACAAAGGCAGCGGTGAAGATGGGTGAACCGAGGAGAAGGAGGATGAGCAGAGGAAGCAGGTTTGGGGGAGAAAAGACAAAACAGCGCAGTAACAGGATGAGCAGAAGAGAGGACGAGGGGAAAGGAGTGATAAGGGGCATTGAGAGCAGAGAGAGAAACCGGGGGGGGGGGGGGGGGGGGGTAAAACGTGTTGTTTTGTGGTGGTAGAGGAGGACGGGAACGAGGGGAAGGAGGGGAGAAAACAGAAGATGGGGGGTGGGGGGGGTACACAACAAGAGGAGAGGAGCTGAGCAGCAGTGCCCTGGCAGCGTGCAGCCATCTTGCCTGCAGGGGACAGAGCACCCGGCCAAATATGGTCATCAGGACCCAGCTCTGTCCTACTTTCTCTAATGGGCTAAACCAGAGCCTGGGTGATGCAGGAGAAACCATATATGGTCAGTGGGCAGCAGCGTTGGCTCCTGTCTCTCGGATGTGTGGTGCTAGCATGAGTGATGCGGGACTTGGGCCTAACGTACAAACACAGCCCTATAGCTCGCTGCGTACACACTCATTCCCTCCAACAGCGAGTGAGTTGACACGTTGACCCCGGCTAGAAAACGCCAGTGGGGGGGGGGGGGGGGGGCGCTTCTGGCCTGTGTGAGGGTGACTGAGCAGGCTGTGAACACATTGCACCTGTCCATCTGTGTTTGTGTGAGAACGTGGCGCCCTCCTCCTAACACGCAAGTGCGCCTGCTCGCTCGGAGGCGTCTGTGTGACCCCACCCGGGGGCTCCAGTGAGTTTCTGAGAACGCTCGTCAATCGGTGAAGACTAACCTCTGGTTTCACTTCGGGCCCTGGTGTAATAGACGGGGGAGACGAGCACCATACGCTCACCATGAGGCCAGGTCAGCAACCTTCCACTGCAACATCTGTGCTCATGGCCGGCGTTCAGGAATGTGTGTTACACGGCTCAATCAAGGGCATCGCTGCAATTCAGCTCCTGTTATATCACTGCGCCCTCTCTACGTTGTTTACAGCTTCAGATGTGAAGGCCGTGCTCCCAGACAAAGGAACAAAATAATATTAATATATATATAGCTTCTAGCAGACATATATTTCATTTGCAATTATTCCAACGCCTAATTCGATTGTCTTGTCCACAGTGTTTTTCTTGGCAGTGTCCAAACTGACAAATGCTGATCACAGAGCAGTTGTCGTGGCCAGGAGATGAAGTGAGGCAGCAGTACAACACTGCTCCTCATCTCATCTGCTTCAGTGGTCCTATACGCAGGTCCGGTTGCTAGGCGAGTTGCTATGATTGACCAGTGGATCTCACATCCGTACACACGGCACATTTCATTCCTGCATGAATTAAGCCATTATATGCGAGGCAGTGCTTCAGAGTCAGGAGCCGCAGAAACAACAACCACGTTCACGCCGCTGTGCAAACAACTTAAACAACTCGCCCCAACTCTACTGTAAGACCAGTCATGCGGCGGGACATCACTTCAAAGAACGGGTCTGCTTGGTGGGATGGCTCTTAATGTGACAAAGTGAAGTCCCCTGTACACTGCGCCATACACCGACACATAAAGGGAGGTGTCACTCTCACCGTCAGTGAAGCAAATAAGTCTTAAATGATCGGAACACAAGGGCCTGCGGAACAAAACAACAGCAGCTGACTAACTAGATACAAGCAGTCGGTGCAGCCAAGAAAGCAGCATATGGATTTAGAGAATTGTGAATATTACTCAGATTCATAGGAGTGAATATATACGGTGAGAGTTAAACATACGCCTACGTGAAGGGAGAAATGTTTCATATAGAATGTATGCTAACGTTCCCTTTATCATCTCAATATATGCACAGTGGGTCCACATTTGCAAATGCTCTCCCTCTACACGGGTAATATATATTTTTAACAACAAGTCTGGAATTTGCCCAAATTGTTCAAATGTCACTAGTGACCTTCTGCGAGGCACCATTGTTTCCATCAGCCACTGATCTGGTGTGTGTTTAAAACAGGCCCCAGTGTGGAGCTTAGTCTCTGCTCATCCTGACAGTTACACTGACAATGAGGCCTGTTGGCATTAAAGTATTGGTTAACATTCAGCTACAATGCCTCGTAACAACTCCACTGTGGCTGCTAAGCCCCGTATTAAAGCGTAGATAGCGCGCCAAAATGGTTCTCTGCATGCCACCTTAGACAGGCATGCTTTCATTCAGAGTCCCGCTGAGCCGGGAACATTTCAGACTTCCTGACAACACAAAACACTAATTTCAAGTGAGCAATTATGTTTCCACTGTATCCTCGCAACTGTCTAATAAATCTGCATAAAAAAAAACAAAAAGATGAGGCTTTTCACCGTTAAAGATTCAACAGTGGTCAGGTGGAACAGAAGAAGTAGATAAAGGAGGAGAGACAGAAACAAGTAATGTGTCAATGTTAAGTGGGTATACGTCAACTTCAGAGGAATTTAAGTGCTGTGCTAAAGACTCTGCCTGTGGATGGATGGGGTTAGGGAGGGGAGGGGAACTGGGATAGTGGGGGAGGAAGACAGCCCTCTGTTGCTGTCAGGTGAGCTGACACACACCTCGCAGCTTCTGACAGTGTTTTATTACGAGTTTGCATAACGTGGACACTCACCGATGGCCGGTGGGAGAACTGACAGAGCAGGAAGAGCTGGTGAGCGCACGTGGGAGAATGTACGTGTCCTTTGTTTGTCTGTGCTTGCAGAATGTCTCGTAGAGAGTGCATATGTGTGCATTTGTGCACATTTAAAATGTGACTGTGTTGGTGCAGGTGTGTCCGTGGCTGTCAGTGTGCAGGACGGCTGTGGATGTCACTCCCCGTTGACAGTGGGCTCAGAGCGGGGATGCTAGTCATAACATAACAGCAGGAAGGTGGGAGGACATTACCTCTAAGTACTCACACACACACACA
Organism: Pleuronectes platessa; assembly: GCF_947347685.1. Classification (NCBI taxonomy): domain Eukaryota; kingdom Metazoa; phylum Chordata; class Actinopteri; order Pleuronectiformes; family Pleuronectidae; genus Pleuronectes; species Pleuronectes platessa. The sequence continues at coordinate 8,692,746 of NC_070635.1, forward strand.
CACAGTGACACACTATGACACAGTGTTAAAGTCATATCAAGGTCCCTATTCAGATTGGCTATCATCTCTGACCTCCCTCTCTATCCTCATTAGTCGGACCAGACAGCCTCTACAGGCCTGAAGCTGCCGCCGGCCTACACACAAGATGTCACACTGCTTCACCGGTGGTACAGTAACTAATGCACGCAGCACGTAGGGTCCATGCTGCTCGCCCGATGACTTGCTGTGCCAGAGCTGACTGTTTGATTGACATCCTCGTGATAGCCTTTTTTGCTAATCTGAAACCAGGTTCCAAATAAGCTCATCAGCTTCGCTCTCAAAGGATATATTTGTCTCGGTTTGTCGGTGAGGCAGGTTGTGTAAGATCTGGGTAGCAGATTGGAAACACACGACAGTGAGTGTGATACTGCACCAAGGCTGTGAAATGACTGCAGAGACTTCCGTTGTCATTGGAGAAATGGTTCGAGGTGCAGGATGACTGGAGAGGAGGACATAGCATGAAGTCTGGCAAAGCTCCAGCTCTGACACGAGGGCCAGAAATGGGTTCAAATCAGGCCTGTGTCACATTTCTCTCTCTTCACATTAACCTTAATGTACTCCCCCCCCCTAATAAAATGCCAAAGTGAAGTCTACTGGCCTCTCTTTTAAATGTCAGATGTCAAGATGTCAAATGCCCCTCGAGTACGACCTTAAAACCGAAATGAAGGTTGAGGCGAGCATCATCTGAGGACATCATCTGACTTTATCTTGAGGCCCCATCCAGCCTGCCTGGACTTTAATTATTAATGTGAGCATGGGCAACAGAAGAAAAAAAAGAAGGGCAGAACTCGGAGATCTGTACCTTGGTAAGTATTTACCTGGAGGACGAAAAACCTTTCATTATCTCTGCCTTTCCTTCTCTCTACCGGTCTTTGTTCCTAATTCCATTTCTCTCTCTGTTTTCCACTTCTCCTCCTCCTTTCTCCGCGTGTCTCAAGTCGATTCAGTTCAGTTCAAAGGGTCTTTATTAGCGTGACCGGCCCTGTGGCGAGGAGCCGGTGCAGAGAGAGGGAACGCTGTAATGGAACATCAGCGAAGCTCCGAGATCTCAGCGCCGCTTCGCAATCACTCAACAGGTGAAGGAACATGGAGATGAGAGAGTGGTCTCAGACTTTTGGGCGCCACTGTGTGTGTCTGTGTGTGTGTGTGTGTGTTTGTGTGTGTGTGTGTGTGTTTGTTTGTGTGTGTGTGTGTGTGTGTGTGTGTGTCTAGTGTCTAATCTTGTATCATTTGATGGGTTTATGTGTATTTAGCCGATTAAATTGTTTTATTACGCTCATACAAAAGGTAAATAGGAAGAACGCTGTCGCCCACACACGTCTAGCTCACGTTGACTGACAGTCACATTGTGTGTTCCGTGCATTAGTCATGTCTGCAAGGGGGACACGTCAACGGCATCCCAAGTAGCTACGACTGGAATCAGAGAGAGAGACAAAGAGAGCGAGAGAGAGCGAGAGAGAGAGAGAGAGAGAGAGAGAGAGAGAGAGAGAGAGAGAGAGAGAGAGAGAGAGAGAGAGAGAGAGAGAGAGAGACAGATTTTGCATTAGCAGCCTCATAAAACGGTGTCTGATTTTAAACCCTGTGGTTTTATCGTCAGCTGCCATCAGATACCTGAGACAGAAATTAAATATTTTGGCATTGGCGCGGCACCAGGAGGTTCGGAGGTGAGATAGATCAATCCAGCAACAACCTCCACAGTCGAGAGCAGTTACTTAATACAAAAAAAAAAACAGACCTGCATCGATTTATACATTTTATTACAATAATCCCAACAACAATTTTCTAAACCACCACAGAAACACTGGAGAGGGAAAAACCTACAGAGACCCTAACATGTGCTGTGTTGACTTATTATTTACAAAGGAGAAGAAGTCAAAGGTTTCCTGTTGAGTTCAATAAAGATGCAAAGTGCTGATGTCACATAAAGGTTCACTAATGTTCTACACACCTCAATAAATCAATGCGATCCGTTGATGAAAGTCCCCAGTCTCTGTTAGACAGTAAAACATGCTCTTTATGTTCACCACGCACAAGCAAAGATAAATGAGAATCTGTTAGAGCCCTTGTTCCTAGAATTACAGCCTTTCGCGTTAAAGTCAAACTGTTAATTTTCTTTAAGATTCTTTTTTTCATCGTCATAATTCTTTAGTCCTCATCCTCTCTTATTACTGGAATGTGCACGCTGCAGTTATCACTTCTCTGGATGGATTCACACTCAACTAGCCTCCGATCGAAAAGCTGGGCAGCTTTAAATGAAAAGTTTTGGGAAACGACGCAGAATCTATACGTCTGAGTGAATGTATGAATTTGACAAATAGGTTTCAAAATGTTAAATTTAAAGCTTAAAAGTGTTTGGTTGCTGATGGAATTTTAGGAAGAGCTATAGCTATTTCCCCCAGTGTCCAGTCTTTAAACTTAACTACACCTTTGACTTTACCATGACCTCCACGCTCTAAAGTCTAATCAGGCAGGTCATTAAAGCAGTTTTAAATCAAGACTTCGGGAAGATGTGGAAAAAAAAATGTTCCGGATCAGACAGGAAACAACAGGAAAATAGGGGGGGGGCTAAAGCATTCTGGAGGCAGAAATGAAAGCATATCAACACCAGCAACTGCCATTTTCACCAAAAGCTCTCACATCTCATTGTCTTTTTCAAATTTACATCTTCTTCCTTGCCGTCGTCTATGTGAACAACCCGGTTCCACTTTATCATCCTGAGATATGTCATTCTTCCAGTCTCACGTTCGCACACAAAGACCCTCTGGGAAATTTCAGCAAAATGTCCAGGGTTCATTGAACGTCTTGTCAGAGAATTTTCTAAAAACTTGAACTCTTCCTCCTGGATTGTGGGAATCAGACTGATGATGATTTAAGGATCCTAAACGCAGGTTGTTGTTTATTTTGAATCACCACCAAGTCTTCAGAAACAGAGTGAACTGAACGACAGAAGCAGGGTTAAATTACGACAGTGCAGGAGTTTTAATGATGTTGTGAAGGTCAATGAGATTTAGACTCAGGTTTTCCTGCTAGTTGGAACTTTTCTCTCTGTGCAATTTCTCAGGAGCCGGTGTGAAGCTGAGATGTTTCTGCTCAAGCTTCAGTTGCAGCTTATTGTCAAACCTGTGCGGCACTGATGGACAACAATGTGCAGCACAGTCTTTGTTCTCTTCCTCAGTGACAAGATGTTCGATACTACGATGCTCTGTCTGTGATGAGCACATCCTCAAAACCTAATGAACACAACTGAGGCAGTATGTGCCCACACACCCGCACACACACACACACACACACACACACACACACACACACACACACGATGCTATCAAAGGAACACATGTGCACACACACACCTACCCAGGTGGTCCCATACCCCCACGTGTCTCAAGCCAGCTCACCTATTAGAAAACCAATCATGTTCTGCACCTGGGCCTGTGGACGTCACACAATTCAGAACAGCACTGTCAGAAATTGGACTTTGTTTTCCTGAAATCTGATTATACCTTGTTTCGACACATGTTCCGTTTGTCATAGAAAGAAAATCATGAACGGAGCTAAGTCATCGCTCTGCAGGAGTCAATTATTTGTCAGGAAGGTTTTGTGTCTGTCTATTGTGTGTTGGAGAGATTCTAATAGAGAAAGTGGGAGAGCTCAACGGGGCGGAGAGCGAGTACACACTGTGCTTTCAAAGCAACAAAAGCGGATCCGGAATCAAACTCGTGAATGATAAGAAAGAAGAAGGTCAGGGGGAGGTCGGAGTGGTCAGCGTTTATCGCGGTGTTGTAATATCTTTACAAAAATAGAGAGGAGAAGGAGAACAGGAGATAAGTCAGACAAATACAGGGGTCAACACAATAACATGAACAACTTCCCAGTCTTATGTAACCCAGCGCAGCAGCTCTGCAACAACTACAGCCTGTGAATGAACACTTCTTTGGCATCGAGACGACAGAACAGAGAGAACTTACAAAGGTAGTTACTGCAGTTTTGGACTGAGCAGGATTATGGTATGGGTTTTGGAGGTATTAGTATGATATGCTATGTGCCAGCAAGCTAAAGTTCCAGGTAACAACAACTGAATCTTGCAGAAAGCCATTGCTTAGCATTCAGGCTGAGAACAGACCTGCATTAAAATCTGCAGGGGGCTGCGAGCAGTTTACAACACAGTGAGCCAGGATTTCTCTGCTCTGGAAAGTTATCACTGCAGCAGTCTTTATATCTTTGACTGCAATGATCGCATCCGAGAAACATGATGTCCATAGAGCAAAGTAATTCACCAGGAGCGTGCGCTTGAAGGTGTGTGATTGGCCGACACACCGACGTGCAGGATGACGTCGGACTGCAGCAAAAACAGTCGAGTCAGGTAAACACGACCGACTCATTCAGATAGATTCGGGGGTTTGGTGTTTTCAGTGCTGTTGTCTGACAGGTTGAGTGGGAAATATCCAAAATAGCCTCTGAAATAAAGATAAACTGCCTATGTAACAATTTGACCTTTCCTATGATGCCAGCGTTGGGGAAACATTTTAACTTTGTGGTTGGAATATATAGTGTTGACAGCGACTCACAGACTTTAATATTATATATCAGGGCTGTAAATTTGTACTAGCTTCAAATTCAAATCAAAGTATTCAGTGAACAGTAACAGGCCGTGTCCTTTACTCACACATTTATAAAGTGTCCTGTTGGTACATTGAGCGAATGTTTATTGACCCAAAAGTGGAGTCACGAGCTACAGTGGATAATCGTGACAGTAAATCGTCCCAGTGTTAAATGTGCTGAAGCAGTTTGAATTCAATGCCACCACCAGACTTTACACAGACCCTAATGAAATCCACCAGCTTCACAGAAACGTTAGCATGTGTCTGCGGGGAGGCGGCGGGGGGGCCACGATCAAACACTCATACACTGTCATTTTGTTAAAATTAATTAAAACAAATGCCGTGCTCGTTCTCATTTGTTCGAGCTTTTCCCTTAAACATTAAAACCTTTTTACATGCTAATTGGACTCTGCGTGTTCCACATCGGTTTCATAGTTAGTGTACAAGCACTCACTTTACTTTGTCTTACTAAAAGGATGTGGATATGATGCAATATGTGAGCAACGCCTCCTTTTCCTTGGTGCATTGCATTGTGGGACAACGGCCAACATCAACAGCACACTCGTCAGTATTCACGATGGATATTTCAAACACACCTCATTTTCTCCCTGTTATCTAACTAGAATAAGGAAACAGCTTTATTCTGCTTTTACTGGCAGGACAGATTTTGACAACTTCATCAAGTCGAGTCGGGATAAATCCAAACATGCGACATGTAATTAAGACTGTCAGTGTCCTCTGTGACACTGTGATAGCTGGCAGCCGCCCTCTAATTACCCTGGACTGTAAATATTGTATAATTCCACACTGAGCAGAAAATTACACAGGGGCAACACATCCAGGCGCTAAACACGGCTGATAAAAGATGACACGCGCCGGCGGCTTCGTCTGTAGCTGCATCCGCGCGCCTCACCTTTCACCTGTCTCTCAACGTGCCATCATCATCACCCCCCCCCCCACACACACACACACATACACACACACACACACACACACACACCACGACGCATCCAGCATAATCACTTCTATACCACGGAGAGACAGAGAGGCAAGAGTGATTAGCTTGACATCACAGGAAATCAGGGTGTGATAGAGGAGGGTGTGAGCGAGCGACAGAGAGAGAGAGAGAGAGAGAGAGAGAGAGAGAGAGAGAGAGAGAGAGAGAGAATGAAGAACAGGTGAGAGACGGGGAGAGGAGAACAAAGCTAATAAGACAGTGAGATACAGCCGGTCACAGAAGAGGAACATTGAAACGCACGAGAGGAAGAAAAAGAGACGGGCAGTCGGCGGAGAAGAGAAAGAAAAAGACTCACAAAGATGGGATGAAAATCAACAGCATTTCATTTTTATTTAAAAGACAGAGGCGAAAAGAGAGGGAAGAATTCCTTCATGGCCGAGGAAATAAGAGCGATAGAGAGAACATGCCTGGAGGATATCACTATATTTATAGTCTACTATGCCATTATTTATTTCTTTCTCTCCCTCTCCCCTGTTTCCCTCGCTGCCTTTGATGGGTCCAATTTTTAATAACATGCATATCTTTGTTCTCCTTCTTGATTAAGAGATGGAGATTGGGAGGACAGTGCCGTGGGGGCCAGTGAAGACCACACTCCTGCTGGATGGAGGACGAATCCTCCTCCTTTCCTACCTTACAACATCCCTCCAGCCGTTTCCCCACTCCTTCACAACACGCCTCCAACGCCCACACACACACACCCGACCCCCCCCCCCCCCCCCCCCCCCGCCCAGTGTATCTTCATCCTATCATCAACATCCCATCCTGCCTTTTCCGTCTTGCCTTCGGTCCCCTCCCTCGTCCTGTGAGTAGCCTCCCTCCGTCCGTCCTCCAGCTATCTGTCTTCCTCGCTTCCCCCGTCCCCGCACCCCTCGTCTTCATCTCATCAGCCACTCTCGGCAGCACGTGCACAGGAGGGCCTCCACTCACTGTTCATTCATTCTACAGGAATACATCACGACCTGACGCTCAACATTGGGCTGCAGAAATGCAATTTTCAGATATGGATGGACATTTTGATTGGAAAAAAAATAACATAGAATAGTCGTAATGATGTTGTTACATCTGTCCAGGGTTCTGTTCTCACACAGCATATATACATGTGATATGAAGAGGAAGACGAATTGACCAGTCAGAATATAGGAAAGCTGGAAACTACGGCCCCTTGGAGGACAGGCTTCTCATTTCTATGTTTTTCTATGTTGTCATTCTTGTAGCAAAAATATAACTGTGCCTACACCTCCAAGGTTAAGTCAGGGTTGGTCTCTATACACAGGTTCTTCATGTGTATTTACAGAATCTTTTGGCGAGGGACAAGCTCTGTAGGGCCGGAAGCCGCCTGCTTCCTATTTCTAGTTTGACCACGTTTGAGCAGCCTTTGGTTGCCGGCAGCTAAACAGTCCAGGTGGAGCGAGATAGAGGTGGAACAAATTCACCGGGATACATCTACCTTACAACATCCCTCCAGCTTTTAATTTACCTGCATTTATATGCAGATAGCTTTTAATAGAGCTTAGCCAGAATGTCATCTGGAGGGAAAACACAAAGCCCTGCAATGTTGGCCATCACCCCCAGGGGCTAGTTCGCTGTCACATGATGACACCTTATCATGTTAACATGCAACATTTCGTCAAAACATTCCTCTGACACGACAATGACTGCCAAGCGGTTTTGTCTCTTGAGCATCAAACGTGTAATTTTTGAACATTGTCTAGTACAACCAATGCAGTTGTTTTTAATGAGAGGATAATCCACACATAATAAAACACGAGGTCTGAAGCATGATCCCGATTGTTGCTTAAAGTCTTGTTCTTCACTTTTGTCTCGAGGTTTTCTCTTGAGTTTCGTTGTTGTGTTCTTGCCTTTGGAAAAGCGATGAAAGAGACTCAACCCCTCAAACTCTTCAGCTACACACTGCACCACAATGTGAAAGCTGATAAACAACAATATTGAGTCATTCCTCTGCCCTGTGTTGTATTTATCCTGTAACTGTATGATGATTTACTCCGCCTGAAAATACTTTACGAAGACAAATCCAAAGACACACACCCTCCGTCCTCTCGGCTCCTCCAACTCCCGCTGCTGGTAAGAACCCAGTCCTCCAGCAGCCCTGGCGTATTGACATGACAGCCATCAGCACCTCTGCAGCACGGCCTTTGTGCTCGGAGTCTGGAGACGTGTGGATGTGTCAGAATGTGTCACGGCATGCGTGGTTCATTTAAGTGTGCGGAAGTTGTGAGTGTAAGGATTCAGTACATATATAAATATTTTATGTGTGTGTGTGTGTGTGTGTGTGTGTGTGTGTGTGTGTGTGTGTGTGTGTGTGTGTGTGTGTGTGTGTGAATTTGAGCGAGTTGCTGTTTGCTGATTTGTTTTTGATTCATTTCCACTCTAATTATTAAATTGAAAGAACTTGTTATTATTCAGATTAAAATTTCAAATCAAAACCTGTCGTCGGATACAAACGTTCATTCTTATAGATTAAACTATCTAACATCATTTAATGTGTTTAGCTCCAAGATTAAGCTGCTATTTTCTTGTGAATGTAAATTGTTGAAGAAGATAATAATGTATTGTTACGATCTGAAACCCATTCGGCATATAGAGAGCTATTACTTTTTGTACTGGTGTATTTTATTAATAACACAACTGCAGTTTGCTTAAAGGGAACAGCGCATTTAAATTAAAAACAACACTGAACATCTTTGTTCTAATGGTATACGCATCATTTAATTTTATTTATCTGGAAGGTATTATCCACAGATTTTATAGGGACAACTTTTTGGGTGGAAAGTAGATCCAAGGTAAAATGGCACATACTTCTGCCAAGGCCTGACAGTCCCCACATTTAAATTCATGGATTTATTTGCGTTTGCACCAAACTGCACACACTCATAAATATCAGTCCCCAAAAACATACCTGATTTATTTCCTCCAGATCCAGGAAAGTGATTTTTTTTTAACCAACAAATCCTGGTCTATAGGCGTGTGCACAACGTGTGTACACTCTGCTTATTAAAAACACATAAGGTCTGATCCCACATGCAGTAAATCTGTTCATCCTGCAGTGAGGCGCTCTCCCTTTTACCTGCATAATCCGCCCTTATAACAGGGAAACGCCAAGATGGCTTTTAAAGTCAGGAGATTCTGATTGGTCCAGTGTAACATTTTTAAAAACCATGAGCCTGGTGCTGCAACCTTCTTACTCACTGTTAAACAAGCAAAATTGGATTTGGATACGCCCGAAGCCCTTTCCCCCCCCATGTGCCTTAGACTATTAGCTTATCGATGGTTACAATCACGCTCTTTGTGTGTCGACAACAGCCATGTGTGTGGGTCAGACCACATTTAATGCACTGCTTCACTCACCACCCAGTGTCGCAGATTTCTTGGGACCATCATGCACTCTGCTTCTGTCTATCTGAGACTATCACGCCTTTCTTTTTGCCATTTCTGTTTCACTGTGACGCATCTTTGCTCTCGTCTCTCTTCAGCCTATAATACATGCCTGGCTATACACACACACACACACACACACACACACACACACACACACACACACACACACACACACACACACACACACACACACTTATACGGATTGCAGAAATGCTGACACAAAGATATTCTTCCTTCCGCATGAGCCTTCTCCTCTAAGCTTCAGGTCAGGACGGAGCACATATCATCCACATACCAGTAACAGCTTAAAGATTGGATCTCATACTCTGCACATGACAAAAACAAAAACACGTGTGCACGGAATCACATACACACAATGCACAGTAACGCATGGGCTGTATTTATTTTTCATTATCCTTCACCTTCCCGAGAAACCCTCAGTTTTCCCCCCACAGCTCTTTGCTAATAGTCGTCTTTCCCTCCCTCGTTCCCTCCTGAAACAAAGGTGAAGGGCACAGAAAAGAGCAGATGAGGGAGGTAAAGAGAGGGAGACTCTAATGGTGATGTTTTTCAATTGGGTTGATTTATGGCCGGCTGTTACCATTATTTTGCCATTTACTCCGGCTGACTGGAGGAACCATGGCTGGACAGCTCAACCCGGGGGGAGGGAGGGAGGGAGGGAGAGAGAGAGGGAGAGAGAGAGGGAGAGAGAGAGGGAGAGAGAGAGGGAGGGACGGCAAAAACCAGAGCCACAGGAAAGGTATGGCAGGTGGGGAACAGCGGAGAAAGATGCAGCCATGTTTTCAGGATGAAGACGACCAGGGGCAGAGAAAGACGGCAGAGAATGAAGGAATAAAAGGTGTGAGTGGGAGAGAGATAACGAGAGGAGAGAGCAGAAGGAGCTTAATGAATGTAAGGCAATAACAATGAGGTGAGGTAAATTGTCCATTAACTCAAGGGTTCCTCATGCGTGTGTGTCGCCTGACCATAACATTCCAATTTAGCAGGTTACACTCGGATGCCTCCTGGCCGAAGACATGCAAAAACGTCTTTAGTGCGCGGAGTTAGTCTGAAGTGAGACAGAGGAGGGGCGCTAGAGCTGGACCGATAAGAGGCAAAAGTAAACTGTGACAGAGGAAAGAATGGAGGAGGCAGGAGAGTAAGACGTAGATAGCGAGAGGGAGGAAGTGTAGTGGCGGAGGAGAGTTAAAGGGGGGAGATAGGGAGCTGCGTAGGGGGGAAATAGTGAAAGTTGAGAAAGCGAGCAAAAGGGGGAGAATGGATAATTCCACTGGAGAGGAGGACATTCACTGGGGGACGGAGATACCATCAGTTCCTCAGATGCGGAGGGAGATGGCCACAGCACAGGGACAGGATCGAGATTTCAATACAGCCCCGAAAAGAACAGAGAGCGCCGCATTATCACACAGCAAGAAACACAATTATTACTCTGGACAGCCCCTGAGAGAGTGGAAGGTAAAACAAAGAGCGAGCCCGGGCAGCCGCAAATGACACAACAATTTGGTGGCAGAAGCGGGGCTGCGCTGGACGGGAGGTTAATCCATTTTAATTGGCCGGTGCAATCACAGGGTGCGATGAGGGAGATAATGATAGAAAGGACAAAACGACTTCCAGCTCCGACGCAGCCTAACCGGCCAAATTGACTCTGTCACATCAACGTCACCGGAGTGATTCCACCACGGATATCAGCTGTCACATATCAATTCATTTTTAATGACTTGAACAAGTGCACAGCAGGAGATAAGGCACCTCGTCCTGTATGTGGAATATTTGATGATGGAGGTGTTTGCCGAAAGTGACGGCAGGCGTTTGGCCACGTTTCCCCGTACAGCGAACCAAACAAGATGGGACACCTGTCATTAGCACTTATAATGAGTCCGTTTGCTGTGTAACTAGCTGGTGGTGCTGCGCCAGGAAGAGCCACACACTCTGCCTCGGCACCAATAGCATGACATATAGAATTACACTCCCTGCCCGGTGTCTTGGCAGAGGGAATAACATTTAGCTGGCTACGATGGTCTGAGCAGTTTTGACAGATGTCAAGTTGAAATGATGAAACATGTCAAGAAATTATCAACAGTTCAAAGACTCCACATGGGTTCAGCCCCCCCCCCCCCCCCCCCCCAAAAAAACAATAAAACATGAGGATGAGTGTTTACACACTGTTTGGTTTATGCTTAAAGTGTATTTGAATGTGTCTGTGTCCATGAGTGTGCATGTAGGCATGTGTGTGTGTGTGTGTGTGTGTGCTTGTGTACCTTTGTGTTTTTGTTTGGATGTTGCCACTGTGTGCAGGAAAGGAAGAGACACACACACCCACGCGCACATTCACAAACCCACACACAAACACACACACACTGTATAAAAAGGATTAGCTCACTATTATGAGGAGCTGTCAGATGCCTATAAGACCAAAACACATTTTCCCTCCCATCTCCCTTTAACCGATGTGGTTTAATCTGCAACCCAATCCGCCTCAGAAGGACTTAGAGGCTGTTACTGATTCCTCTAATGCGTTCAGATCAACCTCATGCTCTGACATGTATTCACTGCACTGGGAGAAACAAATATTCTGAAAGTGCACCCCCCCCTCCCCCCCCACCACAAAAATAAAAGAGAACCCAACACACATTGAAAGGAAGTGAAAACTGTGTATTTCACCCTGATTGATGCGGGTTATGTGTGTGTGTGTGTGGGGGGGGGGGGGGGGGGTATTCAGAACCAGCAGCCTCCCTCACTGGAGGCAATCAAACTGCTGCCAGTCCATTAGCAGTTCAGCAGGCACGCGTTCTAATCACCCCACCGCTGCACCGGGCTGCAGTGGCTCACACGGTGCTGGTTCGTGGTCTCAGCCTTGGGGGGGGGGGGGGGGGGGGGGGGGGTAGAAGTGGGTTGATTTCTGAGTGCCTCTAGATGAGTTCTGATTCAGAAGCTCAGCGAGTTACGTAACTTGCACCATCGTTATCAGCGGTAATAAAAAGTTATCACCGGTTGGTTTCCGGCATCTGACAGAACATGAGACCCATCCCTTCAAAATGGAATCGCACTCTGGAGATAATGTTTTGTTTTGTTTTTTCTTTCTCAGAATTGCGTTGACAAAATAGTGTCGTTAGGTAGCCGACAAGATATTTGGGAGGTGGTTTTGAAATTCCGAGCGATGGATGCATAATAAAGTACAGCACATGATCTTGGACGTTTCCGTTTCTGGCGTTGCTCTTCTGCTTTGTGGATTCTTTTCTCTTTTTAATAACCCTCCCCGTTCTTCCTCGTCAACCTGATTAGACGAACATGAGGGTTCAGAGGATAAATACCGTCCAGATGAACTCGCAGGGAAGAGATCGCGGCCGTGGTTGTTTTATCAAGCTCGCCTCTCGGTCTCTAATGAGCCTCACACCTTCAGCCTCGCTTTGCTTGAAAGCAAATATTCCTCATGTTTATTCAACATATGCCAATACGGGCCACTTCAAAAGACTGTCCGGTTGGCACTTTCGAGACAGTTGCTCTCCTCCTCGCTCGCTCGCTCTCTCTCTCTCTCTACAGTAGCTCTCCTTGGGGCCAGCCGGCTGCACCTGTCTCCCTGCCAAGACCCGAGCTTTATTTACCGTAAAGCTTTCATACAGATAAACACAGCAACTCAGCAGCTGCAGTGCACACACACACACACACACACACAGGCACACATATGCTTGTGCACTCTCACACTCTCAGATTTTGGCTTATGATCAGAGCAAAACAAAAAACACGCTCGCCTGCTGTGGGCTCGCCTGTTTGTTTGATTCCCGTCTTTCTTTCTTGTTTCCTGGTCCATTGCTCTCGCTCGACTCCTTCGCTCGTCTTCTCACCTCGTTCTCGTCTGCTCGCCCCCCCGACCTCCATCTTCCTCCTCGCCGGGGCCCCTGCGTGCCCGTGAGAAAGCAGTGGCCCGAGCTCGGGGAGGTGGTCTGAGGAGATGGAGGCTGAGGAGAGAAGATACAGGAGAAGGGGGACCTAGCCCCCACCTCCATCTCTGCCCCACCTCACCCCACCTCACCCCTTCCCCTCTAGACGGCTAATCGATGTGTTGGGGTCTCCCCCTGTGGCTCTGGCCCTGGAGGCCGGAAAGCTGAGCCCCATAAGAGCTTCACCCCTTCCTCCAGGAGGGCACAGAGACAACCAGCCCCCCTAAGCCTGGTAGATTAGCAAACCAGCCGAGGATTTTACACCTTTCTGCTGAGCTATCGCTTTCTATCCCCCCCCCCAACCCCCCAGCCCCCTGCCGCCAACATCCCCTCACTGGAGCAGCCTCGGAGGATGTGGTTACACACACATAGCCCTTTCTCTTTATTAGCATATCTCATAATTTGGGTTTTCTTATTAAAGTGGATAATTGTATTACAGTGTTTTAATATCAAAGCCATTGAGAGTAAATCAGGTTCCTGTTTTAGTGGTGCGGCCTCCTTTAGGAAAAAAAGGAGCCCTGTGCGTCTCTGCTTCCCAGCAACACTGAGTGAGACGGATACATGGAGGCAGCAAAGATGATGGCCCACAGGTAAGCACTTAGATGAATTACACACACACACACTCACACACACACACACACACAGACAGACAATTACACACATTGCAATCGTCCAAACGGTACTATTGATCTCTGCCGCGGCATGGCCCGACAGCCCTTATTGCCAAATGAAAACAAAGGCTGCATGTACAGTGCTGACACACACCATCAGTCACACACAGCCCGCAGCCACAATGATTACATGCTGTATGTAAATCCATTGAGCAATAAGGCAGGTTATCCCCTGTTGTGGCCCCGTTTGTTATTAACATAGACAGGATATGTGCCACGGGCCAACTGCTCACCACTGATCATGTCCCATTGAGAGAGAGATGGCGAAATTGGAAAATAGTGATATCGGGATGCGAGGCGACGTGAAACTTCAGGCGGTGCGACCGGCGGCTGAGCTGCTGTTTGTTCAGTCCTCATCAGCTGCTGCGGCCAAAGGTCTGATACTGTCAGGTAAACAGTGAATCTTCACTGGGGAAACAAGGTATGTCTTTTAATTAGCTCCCAGGTTTGTATTTGGATTTCCACCAGAACTTGATCAGCTCGCGAGGCCAGAACCGTTCAGATTATTCTCATCTTTATTGTTACAGCTGCAGTGTCTAATGTGACCGGGGGGGTTCGTTTGTGGTTCTGACACCGAGAGTGAACTCCCAGCCGCAGATCCCCGGAGCACCACCGAGTGCTTTCCCATCTTTCAGCTCATTGTCTTGGCTTTACTGTTGATTCACTCTCATCGCTCTCAGCACACAGCTGTTTACAACTAAAAGGCATTAAAACCCCAGTGCACACTACCTGCCTGGCATTAAACAGACAAAGTTAGTGACAAGCTGGTGAACACAGCGGACCATTTAGCAGCTAAAAGGCTGGATACTTCCCCCAGGAGCCGCTGGAGAAGAAAACAGGTCTGAAAGGGAGTGAACGTGGGTCTTTTATTCTTCATGTGAGCAGATGGCTCTGACTGAATGATACAGTCGCTCTGTTGCTGTACTGCGTAATTAAATATGCAACTGTTTGATGACATGTGCACCATATAGACTTACTGAGGCGATGATATGGCAGAGTTGTATTTAGAGCTTGTGTCCGCGGCCCCATGTGGCGAGACAGTCTTTCATTTGAGGTTTAAATGCTATTCAATACAATAAAAGTCAACATCATACCTCTGGTACATTACACCAACAATATATTCCTAATCCCCTCCCACTAATACCCATCGCTTCACAGCTTGAATCCAGCAGCTGAGACACACAATGTGTTGAGTCCCATGTTACCCTGCTGACTTTCTTTTATTAGTATCTGCCGGTGACTTTCATCATCTCATCCAGCCTCGGCAGACAGCGGAGCTGAGGCCGGCTGCAGGTGCTAATAGACTGGCATCGCCTGTGTGAATCAGAGGAGTTTGTTCTCTCTCAGCCTCGGATCAAAGTCTGTCTCATGGGCAGCCTGGAATCCTCCGTGCCTCTCAGCATGACCACAGCTCCGCTCGTGTGAAATACATTGATTCTGGCAACCACCGTGCACCAAGCTCCACGCTGCTATCCATGACATCGACGGAATGGGTAGATGAAACCAACCTCCCCCCCCCCATCCCAACTCCCAGCCCTGCCCCGGGGGGTTTCATCGCAGATATTACACAAACACATATGTGGAGCACAACACGGCTCTCATCCTGAAAGATCGCTCAACGTGACATGTACAGCAGGAACGCCCACGCAACATTTATATCCCACATAACGAGCACTGTATGTGCATCGGCATGGCAGGCGCATGCACATAAACACACACATGCTGCGTCAGATGTTCACGTAGAAAACAGCAGACACACAATATGATCACATATGCTAACAGCTCGTCAATATGTTGAGTCCGAACGCGGATCGTCACGTGCCCATGTGGCATATGGTGCTTTGTGTTCGATGGGAAGTCGCTGCAGCAGGAGATCCAGAGGAAGGCAGGAGATGAATTAGTCGAGCTTTTCACTGTGATTCCCCGAGCAAGTGGATGTATCTCAGGAGGAGCTGAAATAAACACTGGTCAAACAGCTCTGTGGAATAAATCAAGTTTCACTGAACCAGAGACAAAAAATAAAATAATTGTTTATCATTACATCTGAGCCTCTTGGATGATGTGCTGCTCGTTCAGCTTGAGTGGAGAAGAAAACGGACGCCCCCCCCCCCAGGAAGGTGTTAAACCGTTTACAGAGTTACTTTTCTTTGGTGAAGCTTGTTCTACTTTATGTCACGCTCCCCCTCCTTATGAGTCTAATTGCAGTCAACACTCCCTTGGCTGGATGTCTGCTATTGTTATACATCTGAGCTGATTTGAAAGTTATACCTCAGAAAAAGGCAGCGATGCAAATAATATGCTGCTATTTCATGACACCTCTGTGAACGTGGGTGCAGCAGGGGGGCAGTGGGGGGGTGGGGGGGGGGTTGACATCGCAGCCAAGTTTAGAACGCTGCCATATTAACCATAAACCTGGCGCCGATTTGTGAAACTCTAAAGTCCATAAAGCCACAAATGGGTTAATTAATCACATCTGTTGAATTTTTTTACATTTGGTTATAATGACACGATATGAGGCCATTTGGAGTATCGAGTTTCATCGAGTCAATTAAATATTCAGCAGTTTAAAATCCGGCTGCAGCCTGTAATCAACGGCTGCATCACCGTTTGAACCGAGCCAACTGAAGCCAGAAATGACTCGTGTGTTAATACCAAAACCCTGATTGGAGGACTCACAATCCCAGAATACAAACACACAACGAGACTCCCAGTGCAGGATGTCGTGACTAAACGTGGCCTTGGTCTACATTATTGTCGGCTGTTTGCAATTGTTAATGAACGATGGAAAAAACCTGCGAGGCTGAAAAAGAGCAGGAGAGAGATGAACGATCCGTCGAGAGGTAACAGGATTTCTTTACAAGTGATTCCACCTGTTTTAAAGAGGCTCAAGGAGGCCTTGATGGATCTGCTAGTGACATGACCAAGTTCAATTTAATTGGGACATTTTGTACCGACATCTCAGAATCTTTATTTCCTATGAATAATTTATTTTCTGTTTTAAAGAATAGATTGCGGTGTAATAATCATAACTCTCAGCCCTAATGTTTCCTTCTGTGTGAGGGAAGACGAGTCTATTGGCAACTGGCACAAACCTTAATTGTGAGCAAGATGTCTGATGAAAGACGACCACGCTGCTGGAGCTCGTGTGAAGAGGAACACCACCCGGAGTGAAAGGTTGAGCACAGTTATCTTCAGGTGGAATGTCATTAACTGCAGGTGCGAGCAGGTTTCATCGTGTTCCAGATGAGGAGGAGATTCATTTTTTATCAGATTCAAGTGGGCAAGTGGCACGGTGGTGCAGTGGTTAGAACTGTGGCCTCACAGCAAGAAGGTTTCCAGTTTGAATTCAAAACTCATGTTCAAAGAGGCGGTGGACTAGTGGCAGAAACTTGGACTTTGGGCAGAAAAGGTCTCTGGTTCGTCTCTGGTTCGACTCCACGGAGAAAAGACTAAAAAACGAACCTGGATTGATCTGTCCAAAAATCCAAGAGGATTCTCCTTACCCTGTCTAGTGCCCCTGAGCAAGGCACCTTACTCCCCCAACATCTGCTCCCCGGGCGCCGTACATGGCTGCTCACTGCTCTGTGTGTCCTGCACCAGATGGGTTAAAAGCAGAGGGTACATTTCCCTACCTGCATGAGTGTGTCTGTGCATGTGTTTGGGACTAATAAATGTATCTTAATAAGACATAACGTTTGTATGTAAATGGTTTTGTATTCATATAGAGCGTTTCTAGTCTTGATGACCACTCAAAGCGCTTTACAGTACAGTTTTACATTCACACATTCATACAGTGCATCTATTCGTAGCACTTTGTTATTCTATGGGGGGGCGATTCGTGGTTCAGCATCTTGCCCCAGGACACTTCGGCATGCAGATGGGTCACACTGGGGATCGAACTGCCGACCTTCAGGTTAGAGGACGACCACTCTACCCCTCAGCCACAGCCGTCTCCAATTTAGGTGAATTGGAGAGTCTAAATTGACGGTGTGTGTGTGTGTGTGAATGTGTGGTTGTGGCTGACAAATCTTGCTTCGACTACTGCGACTGTGTATTTGGTGCGAGTCCAAATGGATGCTGCGCTCCTGTTTCCATTCGCTCTCAGTGTCGGTACAGCACAGTGAGGAGCACCAGGCAGCCGAGCATGAAAAGTCTCAGTCAGTGCTGTAAATGAGATAAAGGTTCAAACCCCCAGCTCTCTCCTTCAAACCCGACGCTCCACCAACCAGAATCTAAAGTACAGCGCTGAGCGGACTGTTGAATGTTCAGCGGTGCTTCTCTAATGGATGTTATCGTGTTGGAGTCGCAAAATGTGGAACAAATTTAGGAAAATAGCGTAAAGCATGAGAGCGAGAGGCGCAGGCAGCCGAAAGACCTGCACTCAAGTTGAAATGATATCTGATCTCATTTTTAAAGAAAAGACGGAGCTGATCCGAGTCCACTGTCCTTTAATGACCACCTCAGAGACAAGGGACACCTTGTAGGAATCCTGACAAGTACCATTAGTACAGTGTGATTTCTAATGCTGCTCAGCAGGAGCTGGAACATTGAAATGTAGAACAGACTCACCAGACCAAGGCTGACAGAGCTGTTACTTGAACCACTTGTGAACAACTTCTCACACTGAAGCAGTTATGTAGAATATGTAACAGAGTGGCTGAACAATGTAAGGCGGCTTCCAGACTCTAACCTGATACTGTCGACAAACTGCTTTACCTCAGGGTTTTAAAACATCTCCAGGAAAAGGGCTCGCCGGACAGAAACACGAATCGTTACAATATACTGTGATATATCATTTATACCAGGGTGACTGACAATAATTGAATTTCTGATCAGAACTATCACCCCTGAAATATGTCATCGCCATCCTATATCGCTAAATAAAATAAATTAAACCAGAGGCCATTTTCAAGGCCAAAGATGATTTTCTCAGACAGTGCAAACTTGCAATTTTTGATTACCTGAAACAGAAACACCGGCGAAGTTATTAACTTCAATCTTTCTGCATAATCCCTGCAAGCTGCACATGCATGTGACAAGAGCCTTATAATTCATCTTTTTCTAAAATTATCATATATATTCTATAATATATATATGTATATAATATCAATCAACACTCGTGTTTGAAAAGAGTGCAGTGAAATACACCTACTTTGCAAAGTTGGGGAAACAGATGTGAATATGTAAAGTTAAGCAGTCAGACTCTACTCGTCCTAATTAGAAAGTGTTTTCCATTCTGTTTTAATTACTCTATCATGTGATTTGATGTTGATTCTGCCCACAGGAGTCGGCTTTGTGTGTCCACGCGTCTGAATGAATACAACAAGTGAGCGAGGCGAGCTGTGGCGGCCGCAGCTGAAGCTCAAAACACGATGAGCCCGGTGACATAAGCAAACCCTCTGGTAAGAATGAAGAAATTGACAGGCCTAATGAGCAGTCATGCCACCATGAAGACAACACGCGACACTACCCAGAATGCCGTTCGCCCAGCCTTGCCATATTCTCTCGGGGAAAAGTCCTGAACTGACCTGGGATCAGGCTTTTCAGCCCTCGTCACTTACACACTGACGCGAGGCCGCGGCGCCTGAGCCTCTGCCAGCCGGCTGATTAGGACGAGCCGGGTCTGATCACCTGAGCCTCCGACCACATTACAATTACACTGACGGAGCGGAGACCTTTTCCACTAATGCTAATGCAGAAGAGTGTCACTGCCGTCTCTCCTGCCGTCCTGGGTCCAACTCCAAATACACAAAAAGACGTTTAAGCAACTGTACATGTATACAAACAATCCCACATCCACCCGGTTCACACACATTATACACATTGCTTTTATCTTCTTTGCAATCCGATCTTAATGACTCCATTAACTGAGAGGCCATTAGCGGCATTCACTTTATGGCCAGCCAAACAGCCCAGCCGGGAACGCATTACGGAAAGGGCATGTGTGTCCTAATGTCCACTTCTTGTCACCGTCCTCTCACACACGCGCACACACACGCTCATACGCTCGCTCAATCTCCCCCCCCCCCCCCCCCAAGGCCAGCGTGCCCGAAGCAAGCAGGAGTGGACAAACCACTGAGCAAACAGGGAGATCTTCTGTGCTCCATTAGGCGATGAGGAGCAAAGGTTTAGTGCATGTGTGTGGCGCTGGTGGTCAAGCGGGCGGAGGGTTGAAGGCGGATGAAACGGAAGTGCTGCTCGGTGTTAGAAGAGATCTCGTGTCCCAAATTAGCCCCGGCCCGCTTTCGGAGCAGTGGCTCTCTGAAGCACTTGAGGGAGGAGCTGTCACGCGAGAGGCATCGGGGGGGCCGAGTGGCAGCAGCCAGTCACAGCAATGACTCGACAAGGAAGTGATGGATTCAGCGTCGATGACAGTCCGGCGATCATCTGCTGTAACTGTACACGATGATCCTTTTCAGGAGGGTTCAACATTTCCCAACTGCTGCTGACCACCGATGACGGAAGAACAGATGCTCCCACCGAAGAACAGCGAAATGATTAATGATGCAAACGGTGTGACGCCTCGTGCATTTGGACAAACACTAACATCAGAGGGAAATGAGGACGGAACAATAATGTCAGGCACGAGGAAAAAGGGGGGAAATAAAAAGTCTGAACCGGCAATTAGCAGATCCGACCCCGAGGGGAGATGTGATCAGTGATCTGAAAGGACCTAACTGGTACAAACAGGGGCTCAAGCTCAACATGAAAGATCGTCTTATGAGCCATGTGCGCTTTCTGCCACAATTCAGACCGAGTGCAGTGGAGAGATTGGAGCGTACTGTACCAGCGCCGCACACCGCCGCCTGGAAAATCATTTCAAAGAGTCACACAAACGTGAAAAAACAGATAATTTGGCACATCTTCTCCGTGTCTGTGTGTTTCCTGCGTGTCTGGACTCGCTGAGCGGAGAGAGCGCCTCTCAACATGGATGCTTTCTGACTGGAGCTGGACGGGTTCCTCGCTGTGACTCACACAGTTACTTCGTGACCACGGGGGCTCGGCTGGGAGCGCCGGGGATCAGAGTTCATTCCGTGTCACCGAAGCAAATGCTCTTCATGACAAGTGCATGGAACCTCCAGTAGATGACAAATGTGCTGCACAGGAACCGAAGCCGAAATGAATGGGTTGCCGTCTGTGAGTGGTTGCGGGGCTGTTTGAAGTTTGTGTGTCATAATTCATTGATTTTGTTTTTTTTGTGCCCTCAGCTCCGGTTTGTTATTTGCTACTATTACACATCACTATCAAGCTAAATGCATCTTTCCCGTTCCCTGCTCCAAGCTCATCTTTAGCTTGACAGGCAAATGGTCGCTCCTGCTGAGAGGAAAATGGAGATGCTTCATATCTCATGGGAGGGGGGGGGTTGAACCAAGCCCTACCCTGATATTACTGCAGTTGGTTTCAGACGGTTGTTCTTTACTTCCGCTGAGCAGCACTGGACAGGGGCTGCGCTACCTGCTTGATTTGCCCTCTCTCTCTCTGTCTCTCTCTCTGTCTCTCTCTCTGTCTCTCTCTCTCTCTCTCTCTCTCTCAAGGGGAGGGAGACCATTTATCAACGACCAGAAGAACACGTATCGATGTGTTACATAGCCTGGGAATTCAGCTTTTATTACACTTTAAACTGCAAGGTCAACTTGGCAGGAATCTGTGTCAAAGCTGTCAAGCTCCAAAACACGAAACAAATAGCCCACCCAGAGGATGCGGAGTAAAACATTGAGATAAGGGGCGTGCGCGCGGCACCGAGAGACCCTTGGTTTATGTTTACACATGTGATATCGAGTAATATACCGAGTGCTGTCCCTGTTCACTTGTGCTTTTTCTCGCCCCCTTCGGAGCTGACAGAGCAAAAGATAAGACAAGGAAATTTACAGCACATTACTGACGATCCATTGGAGAAGAAAACATCTGGAGCGGCCATATTTCTCCACCACATCCTTTTGTTTATGGCCACTTGTCCCCGACTCTTTCACTCAGCGAACACGCAGGGAACCCGTGTCGTGCAGCGCGGCCTCTCGTGACTCTGTAATGTAGTCAGTGCTGCCGAGCCTTTGATGCCATCATATGCCACCGCTCCTCCTCCCTTCTCCGGGCTCTCTGACAGTGACAAAGGGGATCGGCAGCAGTGTGTTATCAGTGTGCAGCTGCAGTAATCGTATTATTTAGTAATCTTAATTCTGAGTGGCTGACCAACAGTGTGAACAAAGCGGGGCCTTGCTAAGCCCATCAGAGTGCTCCCGTGGAGCAGAGGTCTTTTCCTGCTCCACGGCCCCTCTAGACCCGCACACTCCCTTTCCCCTCTCTGTTTCTCACCCTCCCTCCTCTACGTGTCCTCCTCTCTGTTGCTTTTCACCCTCACCCTCACTCATCCCTCCCTTCTCCTCTTGTTCCTCTATCTCCAGAATGTTTGTCAGTCCCTCTCCCTCGCTTCTCCCCCCTTTCCTTCCCTTTTTCTCCCTCCACCCTCCCCATCGTTTCCGTCTCCGTACCGCTCTGAGCTGGGAGTTTGTGTAATGGCGTTATTCACAGTTCATTGGTCTGTTTGAAGGGACTATCTTGATTGAGCGTCTCCCGGTGCAGGGGCCTGGTGACTGTGGGAGTCTATAAAGATGTGGATGTGTCCGCGGAGATAGATGACCTTAGCAATATGCAGGACATTGCAGGGGCTAGCTCGCCATATAGGCTTTCATTCAAGGAAACACATAGGGAGATAAGAAAGAGGCTGAAAGAATATGCAGCCGGGGCATAATGCTCAGGGCATTAGACGTGAAATGGAGGCAACAAAGAACTAGTCAGGGAATCAGAGTCATTCTCATTAGCTGGTCCACCCTCTTCAGTTTTAGTCCCCCCGCCCCCCCCATCCCCTCTCCATCTCACCCTAATGAATGCAGTGCACAGTACACTGACACAGAAGCCAAAAAATGCTCTAAGAAGCAAAAATACTCACCACTAATTAGTTCAAATTAACCTCAGGGCCAATATGTAGGCTTGTGCACACAGACACACACACAAACACACACACACACACACACAGAGAGAGAGAGAGAGAGAGGAGCACCTCCCTTTCCTCTTTCTGACACCACTGTGATGCTGTTGTAAGCTTGGCTGTGAGATCAAAATCTCTTTCTTTGGCAGAAATACACACACTCTCACAAACACTCACACACATACACACACTCTCACACACACAGACACACACACTCACACACACTCAAATTGCCTGGAGCAGAGGAAAGCGCAGGAAAGCAAATCCGCTGCGAAGACACCATAAAACCAACACTTGAGAAAAACGGACCACGTCTGTGTTTCTGCATGCGTGAGGTGAATGCAGGCTAATGACATGCAGTGAACATTTAAACACACACACACACACACACACACACACACACACGCACACACACACACACGCACACACACACACACACACAGAAGGAGAGAGAGTCCTACTTACGGAATGAATCAGATGGTATCAGAAGCACTGTGTAGTTGTAGTGGTGATTCAACACAGGCGTTGCGATCTGAGGCCACAGGGTTTCAGCACTTTGAGCCGAGCAGGGGCTGCTGGGGGTGGGGGTGGGGGGGGGTGGTCGGGGCGTGGGGGGTTGAGTCAGTGGTGTTCACACTGTATAGATGGAGGAAACCTAGAGGATCCCAGTGTTTATGTTCAGTTGGAGGAAATGAATCCCTTAAAGATCAAGGCCAGAAAATCAACAGTGGAGAAAAAGAAGAGGTTCAATTCTTTGTACAATGAGGAATTGACTGGACCAGTGTTTGTCTCTGTCTGTTACATCTTAGGGGGGAAAAAGCCCCGAAAAATGAAGGATAGAAATAGCAAGAGTCCGTCCTGACAGAAAAAAAAGGTGAAAAATGTGTCTTAATCAAAGTAGGTGTCCACCTGTCCTGTTACGCTGTCCCTCTCTGCGTCCCTCTGTCTGCCCACCTCTTGTTTTCCTCAGGACTGCACCGGGGCCTACGAGCAGAGGAACACCGGCGTCAGAAAAACCAATCAGCTCGCCAGACGACGACAAAACATAAAGGAGTAAATGACAAGCAGATGAGGGGGAGGATTTTCAACACCTGCTCTCTCTCGCTCTCTCCGTTTCTCCCCCCCTCTCTCTCTTTCTCCAACCTGTATTTCCTCTCTAGAAACAGCCCCCTCCCTCCCCACCTGTTTTCTTAGAGCACTGGCTTGCCGGCGTGGAAACTGGAGTGGACGCAGAGGAAGTGAGATTCTCCAGCAACTACAAACAGGGGGACGCTCCTCCTCGTCCTTCCCTCGCCTTCTATCTCTGTCTTTTCCTCACACACTGCATGGAATGACAATGAATCACATGCTGTCGACTGTGCCGGCGCTGGATGTCTGCCTGGCTCGCTGCCTGACACTTGGAATCGGCTGCGTCTTCCTGTCTGTCTGTCTAACCGGCCTCAGAGCTTGTCTCTCATTCGCTGTGGCTGTCTGTTTACCGGGCCATCCCTCAGTCCGTCCGCCTGCCAAACACTGAGATGCAGACCAGGCAGGTGCACGGGGTCATAACCCAACTGGCCTGCTCAAGTGCCCCCCCTGGTGTAAATCCTGGCCCCTCCCCTACCCATTGCGCTAACTAGCCTCCGACACGACACAGACGAATTGGAGAGAGATTGGGAGTCTCAGGGAAGGTTTCCAAACAATCCTATTTAATTCTCAATCTTTCTTTTCCTTGTCTTCTCTTCTTTCTCTCTCTACCTGTTTCACTCTATTCCTCCGCTCTGTCTTTCTCCTCGCTGCCAGTCTCTCCGCTCGTTATCTATTCTGGACAGTCTGTCCCTCTTCACTCTCCGTCTCAGAGGGAGACTGGAGAAGAATGGAGCTGCTTTAGAATGTGTGTTTTTCCGCAATGTGTGAGAAAGATGGTCAAAAGAAATATGGGATAAAGAGAAGTTGCTGTTTTTTTTAATTGTTCTTTTGAAAAAAAAAAAGAATGCAAAGCTTTCCTCTCTGACAATAAATCAGAACAGAAAGCCTCTGGAGAGGGGATTTTTCAATTACTTGCTTTTGCCCACAGTCCAATCTGGCAAAGTTGCCCGGCTCTGAGGTGTGCACAAAGGGGATGTGATCTCAAAAGGATATCCGGTCGATAAATCCGGACATGTCCAAAAGCTCCGTACCATTGCTCGAGCATCACTGCAGTCCTAGTTCATATCACGTGAAGAAGCTCAGTTGTGTATCAACAGGTTGATTTGTTTGTTGTGGATTCCTGTTGTCACCGTCTGCTTCTCTCTGCTTCCTGTGGGCCTGTTCAACCTCAACCCTGCAGGCCGAGCCCTCGCTGGGATGGTTCAGGCTGATGCGTGGCGTCGGCGGAGGCAGTTAGGTGTGGAAAGCTAGTCGCTGGAGGGTCCATGTTGGCTTCCATGTTGCCCATTTGGTGTCCATCTCTGCAAGTCCTCAGATCTGGAAGGAGAGGTAGAGCAGAGGCAAAGTAGAGGGGAGAGAGAGGGGAGAGTGCGTGAAAGGTTAGCATGGTGACATTTGTGTCACTCTGCCTTATCGCATACGTCATTCTCCTCCTTGTCACTCTCCGCCCGGCCTGTCGTCCCGCTGTCTATTCCGTCCTTGTCACTCTTCCTCCCGACTTTGCTGCTTGTTTGCTCCTTCCTCCTCTCCGCCCGCTCTATCATTTTGATCCTTTCTCCCTCTCCCAACAACCTCATCTCCGAACACTGCACCTCCCCCCCCCTCCCCATTGTCACATCTCTTCCCTCCATCCAATTTTTACATTTGCACCTTTCATCCAATCATTTCTGCTGTCTCTTTTCCTTCGATTCCAAAGCACGCCGTCCATCACACGCCACAGTGTCCAGGAGGAGACGCATGTGAGGCAGTGCAGTGAAGAGAGAGACCTCTCACCGGGGAGTGTGCCCGAGGTCGCTGGAGGACTGCAGTCCAGGTTCATCGTCACAACACACACATGACTGATGTCGACCAGGGCTGTCACTCTAATTCCAGATTCAAGTTTGTGTACGAACGTGGGAGAAAGTTTAATATTCATGATCTGATCTGATTCAAACTGACTAGAGCAGAAATAGGTGTCTGTCTGAGCTACTGCATGGCCTACTGCCCTCGGTTGTTGTTTTCTTTACTGGAGCAAAGAGGAGGAAACCAGTGAGCCATGCTGAATGGATAATTAGGACACCAAAACATGAGACGCACAGGGAGTAGGCTACCTTACTCTAATATTCAAGTGAGGCAGCACAAATGAACAGAACCAAGTTAATTCTGAATCATTTCAGCTTTACACTATGTCGGCTGTGCTCGAATTACAGCAGTTACAACAAATGCTGTTTGTTAAACTTAATTTTTTTGAACAGACAAAATGTACTTTGCCTCAGATGGATTGAGAAAACGCACAACACAGGGATTACAGTAACAGTTTTAATTAAGTTAGAATTCTAATAAACTTACTGCTCAAATCGTCTTATTTAACAGAAGCAGGTGCGTCTTTATTTATTTATTTGTTTAATTCCTTATTTATTCGCCTTTTGTTCCACAGCTACACGCAAATGTCTTTTTGATTTTTAATGTTCATTCTTTTTTCTTTAGGGATTTTGGTGAAATTGCAACAAATTCAATCTTTTAAATGAAAGAATAAGCAGCTTTATTGAACAGTTTTTATATATAAATATAAAATACGTAGCAGAATTTTGAAAAGCATTGATGAAAACACAGAAAACTAGAGCGGTCTCTTAACTTTTTAATATTGCATTGCATTACCAAACTGATTTTGGATGAGATAAGTTTCCTCCTGTGTGTCAGACAGTGTTTGAGACCGTTCACAGCGATGGTATGTTAATGTGCTCTCATGTATTTAATCTGTGTTTTACCTTTAAGGAGTCAGCACTGATCTGATTTAGTTTCTTACTTTGATCAAATCTTCAGCTCCACCACACATTTTGTCACAATTATGTATCCTTCTTTTTTGTGCCAAGACATCCCTTCAGACGAGCCATGTTCCAGACAGACAGTGATGCCTGCAGATGACAGATGGCAAAACTCATTTTCACCTGAGCTTCGACAGATTCCCGTTGAGTTTCTTCTTTTCTCATCTCCAGTTCTTAATATCTCACGCCTGCTCTACTCCAAGAGCTCGCCTCAATCTACAGACAGCAGCGGGGGGGGAGTCAGATCTCAGCGAACCAACAGGTGGTCTCACCTCTGTTACCATGCAACAGTTTGCACCTGTTGAATATGTAAGATTCGTTATTTCTGAATTCTCGCTCACCGCTCGCCGCTGAGTGATGAATGTCTTCTTGATTTAGAAAAGCGCGGAGAAAGAATGAGTTTCTCTAAAAGTAGATGTCATTATTATCTCTTTTAAGAGAACAGAACAAAATCATTAAAGCGCTTTGGTGACTCGTTCCCGCTTCACAGAGTCCACCGAGATGATGTTCCATTTAAAAATGAAACATTAGAGGCCATTCAGTGTATCAGCTCCAATCAATGGCTGTGTGGATAGATATGACCTTCCTGTGACACCAGTATCCTCCTGGGACCAGTTAGGATGAGACCATGTGTGTATTTGGCTCAATAGTGAGGTTAGTACTCAGCATCCGCCTGTGTGTGTTTGTGAGTGTGTGTGAGTGCGTGTGTGAGTGTGTGCACGGGCATAGCCTTTGTTGGCACCATCAGCACGCTATTGTGTCGCAGGTGTGAAAAGACGTAGGTGGGTGTGAATTAGTGTGCAGAAGGTATGTCAGCGAGCAGTGCAGAAACGAATGAGTGTGTGTGTGTGTGTGTGTGTTTGTGTGTGTGTGTGTTTGCATGTACGTGTGTGTCACAGCTGTCACGCTTGAAGCAATTAAACACACTGATCTGTAACACAACCTTACGTTCCACCAATCGGACACACCGAGGATGAACACATACCTCTGCCCCCCCCTGCATTGTGTCATAGTCGTGCTCACATAAAACGCTATAAAAGAGAGAGTGATTGACACGGACACAGTAAACCTGACACACACACACACACACACACACACACACACACACACACACACACAAACACACAGCATCTCCAGTCATTGCCCTTGTCAGCCAAGAGACTCAGAACGTCTTCGGTGAGTCTGAATTCAAACAGAATATAGAGAGGAGATCGAAGAGACCAAGAGCAGGATGGAGGCGAGGGGGGGGGGTGACACAGCCAAAGTGGGGAAGGGAGAGAGGGAGAGGGGTAGAGAAGGGGAGAAGAGCGAGAGAGAGCGAGAGAGAGAGAGAGAGAGAGAGAGAGAGAGAGAGAGAGATGCAACAAATTGAAGTGAGGCATTCAGATTCCATCCAAATCCATCAAAGCGGACAGGCCTGTTTATGTCTGGATGTGGTGGTGGTGGTGAGGGTGTGTGGGGGGGGGTGGGGGGGGGGGGGGGGGGGGGGGGGGTGGATGCTGCATGAAAAGAGGAAGGAAGGAGGGATGGAGGGAAACAGGTGGAGGAGTGGTTGGGAAGGTGGGATGGACAGAATGAATGGATGAAAGACACAAGGAAACGAAGGGAGAGTCCATCAGAGGTGAAAATGCTGCGAACGCCACTGCGGGTTGTGGATGAAGGGGGGGGGTGGGGGGGGGGGGGGGACACAGGAGGAACAAGAGAAGGAAAGATGAAAAAGAAAATGAAATGAGAGGCAAAAAAAAGGGGGGGGGGAGAAGGAAGGAGAAGGAAGGACACTCACCCATTTCAGCGGGCTCTCCACAGGCAAGCACAATCCCTGCTCTGTGATCCCATCCTGGGGAAAGGCGCAGCGAGATCCTGGAGCTCCCTCCGCTGAATACCAATGGGGCTGCTATTATCAGCTCACACACACATCCACACACACACCGGCACTGAGGAGGAAACAGGCACAGACACACAGAGTCAAGTCCGGGGTGAGTTGTTTAAATGAGAAAAAAAAAGAGAAGGGGGGGGGGGGGGGCTGTCCAGTGATGGAGACAGCAAACCACAATAGAAGACACATTGCAGCACAAGTGGATTTGCATTCCCCTCTTCCATTTTCTCCCTTTTCTCTTTCTCCATGAAAAAAAAACCCCATCAGAGGCTGTGCACGAGCCAGAGGCATCAATCCACACACACAGACACACACACACACACACACACACACACACACTGGCATTTGCAGCCTATGTAAATACTTACTGAGCATAGATTCAATCCCGGCGAGTCCCACGGTCGACTCTGCTCTGACTCACAGCTCCTCGGCTTTGCGAGGGTGTCGGAGGAGAGATGAGTTGTCCGCTACGCTCCCATCGCTCCCAGTGGGCTCCTCTGGCCGCTGTGTGATGCTGAGATGAAAGGATACGAAGGCAGACTCCTGGTCCTCCCTGGTGCTCCCCTCACATGCAGCGTACATCCAGTTCTCCTGTATCCATGTGTTGATTCAGGTCCAATCCGTGCATGCGCCTCTGCCCGTGGACTTCACTGTGATTCACCGACACGCGACGGACGCCGTTCACTCAGGCCCCCTCCCCTCCTGTGTCTCTCCGGCTCTGTCTCTCCCCCCCCACCCCTTGCTCAGTGGTACACCCATACATCTCCTTGGCTTTCTCCAATCTAATCAGTGCTCGTGCTCTCTCTCTTCCCCTCTCTCTCTCTCTCTCTCTCTCTCTCTCTCTCTCTCTCTCTCTCTCGCTCTCTCTCTCTCTCTCGCTCTCTCACACACACTTCTCTCTCTCTCTCACACTGCACCCTCCCACCCTCCCATTTCCCCCTCCCTTCCTCCTCTTTCCCAACACCCACTCTCTCTCTCTCTCTCTCTCTCTCTCTCTCTATCTCTCTCTCTCTCTCTCTCTCTCTCTCTCTCTCTCTCTCTCTCTCTCTCTCTCCTTCCCTCCCTCCTAGGTATTTTTTCTCAGAGATGAATATCAACCCACACCCCCTCACACCCCCCTTACTCTCTATCAGTCTTTGCGATAAGCATTTGGAATAAGGGTAAAGGCGAACAAAAAGAAAAACTGGCCACGAAGAAAACACAAACACACAAACTCACAATCACACACACACACACACACACGCACACGCACACGCACACTATCTGAAACAGACAGAGGGTGAGAGAGGGAGAGAGAGTAATCATAGGGATGTGTTACAGTCCTGGCCAAGCTAACCCACCCTGACAGAATTTGACATGGCTACATGCTCAGGGTGACAAACACTATCACACCACCACACAAATCGCCCCCATACCCCGATGACACACATCACGCACTGTCGCACATAAACATATATACATATCAACACACACACATGAACACACACAGAGCAGAATCAGATGTAAACACATTGGGGCTGGCACTCTGAGGCACATATTGACATAATGTCACTCACACACAAAAAAGGGAAGGACAGGTTTACACACGCACACACACACACACACACACACACACACACACACACACACACACACAGGTATTAAGGTGTGTGTATGATTAGATCATATGGTGCAGAGAGATCTGTATTATAACCAAGTTCATTCAGTCAAGATCTATATTTTTATAACTGCGATATTCTCAAAGAGTGTTTTCCCTCTGAACACTGGAAGCGTCCATCTTTCAGGACGAAGACCCCACAGTGTCCGTCCCTCTGCAACAGCTGGTTTTCCTCAACGAGGTCAGACACCCCCCCCGACACCGACCCCGCTCATGAACATTATGCATTACATGAACGCACACACTCCCACTTGCACATCTTCTTCCACACAATCTGTCCCATGTTTCATACATTTTCATTTTGCATATATTTTTTACTACATCACTTATAGTTCCTTTAATTCTTTATCTTTCTCCATATACGCACAGTATTTGCCGTCTGATTTCCCGGATCTTCACCCTGTTGCTCTTCTTGTTTGTTTTGCACCAAACACCGAAGCAAATTCCCTGCGTGTGTGTCTAATAAGGAATAAATACGACTCAGATGCTATTTTATGCTTTGTAATTCTCCAACGCTGCACCGTTTCAAGAGGAGCTGTACTTTTTACACCAGTACATTTATTTCCCAGCGATAATTACTGGTTCATTTGCAGATTTTAAGCACTCGTTTTATGCCTTTGCTGGACAGCCCACCACAGATAACAGGAAATTAGGTGAGGCCCCTGCCTGGCCGAGAGCCAGACACATTCCAGTTTATGGTCATCACCCAACCAGCAAAGTGCTCGACTGGGTGATCGTCCTAAAAGGCATTATGGATTTTTAAGATTTACTATACAACAATATGTACAAATTTATCTAAACTTTCATGCATAATTGGAAAACAACTAGCCAATCTGCATTCAGTATTCACCTACTTACTTGAATACAATACAAATACTGGATTTTTACTTGTATATTTTACATTTTGATGTTCCTATGTTTACTGATGGTTCCTCCTCCACCGGGTGAACAAATGCACACAAACTGTAAACTCACACATTCCTGAAAGTCTTCTTACCAGAGCACCCTGGCACTTCATGTGGGACTCCCTCGAATGGAGCTGACATCCTCCTCACTATTTATAATGTTCACTCATATAAGGCACAACTCTGCAGCAGCCTGAGCACACTGCGAGCAGACAGCCGTCTCCAGAGGAAGCCGCTCGCACTATATGAAGTCACTGCCTAACTCACATATCCTGCTTCTATCACACTGCACCGTCTCATCCTGCCCCCTCACGAGAACTGGACACTGACCTTATGATGCCTTTGTTCCCCCCCGGTGCTCCGGTCAGGCCTAGAAGCCCTTTCAATACAGATCACCTTTTTTTTCTTCTTAACCTTGCAGCCCCGACGCTCCCTTCGCATTTCATGTCCTCGTCGGCTATTAAACTCAGGACAGTGTTTTAAATCATTGATTTTGTCAGGTGGCTCTTTAATTGCTAGTGACATCACTGTGCTGCCTCGCAGTGATATCTGAAAGCTACGCTTTAAAACATTTTTAAAACAGGTGCCAGATCGGTGTTGCATTTTTAATTGAGCAGAATTACAACTAAATCTGCCAAGTGCTTGTTACTACTGAATCCACACGGCTCTGGTTCACACAGAAATGATGTATACGCGGCAGCATAATGTAAATTAAAGGTCGATATGTGTCTCCCATACTAATGCCCTCTGATTATAGAGCCTTTGGAGACATCAACTCTGCTTCATCCACTAAGTTGTCCCCTAATCAAGCAGGAAGGCAAATATAGGTTGTGACACTGCTGAGCTGTCTCCTCCGCTCTGGTCTCAAACATCCCCCCCCCCCCCCCACACCCAATGCTTCATCATGTTTTCACCTATTCACTTTGCATCTCATGAAATTATGTGCATCTCAAGATGTCTTTGTCCAGTGGGCGGACAGAGCTGGAACACCTATTACTCACTCATGCTTGAGCCTATTAGACTGCAGCCATGTCACGCCAGAGGTTCCCTTAGGCCATGTGTTGTAGTGTTTTTTTATTTGTGTGTGTGTGTGTCTGTGTGTGTGTGTGTGTGTGTGTGTGCAGACATTGAGATATGACTGTGTCTGCATCCAACCAACTTGCAAAACTAAAATTCTTTATTTAGTCTGTGTGCACGTGTGAATGTGTGTGTGAGACTTGAAGGGCCGAGCAGGCTGCGTACACAGCGTTACCCCTAGCTGTGACCCACAGCTGCAGTTTTCAGGAAGTCAGGAGGAGTCTCCGTGTGCTGTCTCTCCCATTCAATCACACACACTGACACATGCCCGCAGTGCAGTGTGTGTGTGTGTGTGTGTGTGTGTGCGTGTTGTCTAATTTACCTCTGGTCTAATTTACCCCTCTTTTGGTTTTCAGCACCACAGGGTGACACTGAGTCTCCTCTGCGAGAGTGACTGTGTGCACATTACACCTCAGTCTCTTTACGGTTAGACCATGTACTGTATGGTGACAATCCAACATGCAGAAATGCATTAAGGCAATTGAAATGATTCCTGGTGATTGAGGCCTCGTCGTGTCCACTGGAAGTCTGCTGTCACTCTCTGTTTCTGTCTCCCTTCTCTCTCTAAATATGCATTCAGCAGCTGTCTCTCCCTCAGCTCCATCCCACACCACTTTGCTCTCGACAAATTGATATGGAGTGCTTTTACATAACAACTACGTATCGCGCACATACACCCCAAATAACACAGCACAAATGTAAACCTTACTCAACCATCCCGCGCTCACTTGGCTGCAGGTGTTTAAAAGCTCTTGCAGTTGCCAAGGGGCATTTCGGTCCCTTTACTTTTTCTCCTTGTAAAACACGCATGTGGCTTCCATGTTAACTATTGATTGGAGAGCATGCAAAAAAGGTGAGGGAGGAGAAGACAGCGGGAGGAGGGAGAATTGACATTCTGCCCGAGCGCTGCTCTCCGCTCGTGGAATAATGATTAGCTCCTCAGCATTCTAGTCACATATGCTTCACTATCAATGAGAGAGGAGGAAGGAGGAACATGAGGGAGGGGACACAGTGGGAGGAGGCAGGCAGAGGGAGGTGGGGGAGAGCGGAGGCGGGAGGGGGGTGCAGGAGAAGAGGAGCTCACGGGGAGAAACAAGGTGAAAAGAGAACAGGGGATAGAAAAACGAGGGGTAATGGAGGACAAAACAGAGGAGTATAGTATGACATAAGCAGCAACCGTAGGTGCTAGGATACTGCAGTATGCGCACGCACACACACACACACACACACACAAACACACATGCACACACACACCCTGCATGTGTTCAATGTGCACATTAACCAAATCCAACGGTCAGACTAATTTGCAAAGTAAAAAAGAAACTAATGCAGGTTGTGCAGGCATGCACACAAACAGTCCTGTGCACCTTTGCATCCTCACACACACACACACACACACACACACACAAATATACACCACTACACACGTGGACACTATACTTTGTCAAAGTCACGGCAGGTATAGCCACCTCAGCAAAGAGAGAGACAGAGGCTTTGTCGCAGGGGGGGAAGAGAGGGGGAGACAGAATGGGGAAGTAATGATGAAAATAAAAGAGAGAGAGAAAAATAAAAGGACAGAGCAATGTGCAAGCAATAAACAAGATAATCACAAGGCATGCGAAAAGATGAATGTACACCATTACTTAAATAGGTCAATCATACGTTAATAACCACAATGGGATAATAGAGTTAGGGAAGTCAGCTGTGGCCGACCGAGCAAGTTTGCGTCACACACACAAGAGGACGTCCTGTTTATAGCACCGCCCCCCCGAGTCCTGACGGAGAATCAGTGGCGGAGAGAATGAAAAACCTTACACTACATCGGTGCTTATAATTCAATCTATCTTCATTTTGTTTTAAATGAGTAGATTCTTTGATTTTTAGACAGATAGAAAGAAAATACATTATTTACACCAGGTAAAGGGCATCTAGTATTTCACCATGTTACCTGATCTTGAAGTGACCTGTAAAAACAAAGGACTTTTAGCAGTATGCTACTAACTATAAATTGGAAATGCTTCTTTGAACACACCACGAGCAGAGGTCACCGGGGTCGTTTAGGTCAGCGAACACATCTGCAGTATTGTGTAAATATTTATAAATGTAACTTGATAACATTTTTTCAAACCAGGTAAGGACACACACATCGTACACGTGTTTCTCCGCACGTGCAGAACCTGGACCACGAAATGATTTACGATGATTTCCTTCTCCTGTTTCATTATAGTTATTTTTTTCTGACCTTTAATGGCTGCCTGATGGTTTTCAACTTTTGTGATATTTATATAGCATACCCTTTATTAAAACATGCTGCAGTATCCCTTTCACTTGTTAAGGCCTGAATGAAGTCATTGGCTTCTCTGTCACATCTAATTGAAACATGAAAGCTTTAGGCTAAATGAATCAGTGTAGAATATAAGTACAGCAATTAATCCACGGAGGACGCTCAGATAGAACATGACGATATGTCACTGGAAGGCGCGGGTGGAAGTAAGTACATTTATTCAAGTACTGTACATTTGTGAGGTAATTGTTCTTGAGCATTTACAGTTTTTCATATTCCCTATATGCATATTACAGCTTTAGTTAGTATTTGCGTGTGAGAAAAAGATTATATTTCATTTGTGCTTGATTTAAAAAAATTCTATTATGAAATTTGCTTGAAATGCTTTTGTGTTGCCGTGCGTGTTGCCTTTGATCTTTTGTCTTGTTGTTTTTATTCCTCCTCTTTTTGAATCACTAAATAGTCATGACTATCATTATTTAAACAACGGATAATATAAGCTATAAATTGAAAAAACTACACATACTGTCAAACCAGTTATTTTTTATTTTTCTGGCTTCAACAGCTCCACCGAAAATACATGTTTCCCTCTCAACTTGTCGTCGATTTTTTCCAACTCAATAAACGAATCTAAAATCTAAGTTCAAAGAAAAAGTCCAAGAAGTGAAATAGATTCGTGCATCAGAACTTTGCTTTTGCTTCTCTCCCATTAATCATCTCATGACACCTCCGATTTATCTGGTGTTTCAGTTTATAAAACCATTTAAACTCACTCCTCTTCCAGATGCTGCAGCAGCTGCTTACACACGATTCTTCAGTAATTATCTAATAATGTCAAACACTGTATCGTCGGAGGGACCAAAGCAGGAATGTGTCATTTTGCTGTTGATCACTCACAGGATGTACTTCTACTCAAGTAAGATTTTTCATGCAGGACACAGGCCCAGTGTCAGATGGAAATGGCTCCACCTGCCCCCCCGGCATTCAGGAGGATAACCGGTGTAATGAATGACTGGATAACAGACTTTTAGTTCTAATAATTATTATAATTATTCTCACACTGTAAAGATAATACAGCCACACTGCAAAGAGAAGAATCGTCTTCACGTTAACCATTTCACTTTGTGGCACGGTGCTAATGTTTGTCAGCAAAGTTCCTTCATGTTACCTTGGAAACAAAGCTTTACCAAGCAGCTTCAACTTGGCAAAATGCCAAAGAAAATGTCATCAACTAACCACGACTTGAACACTGCTCTGGGGATCCAGAGGTTACTGGGTTTACAACGATGGTATAGAGGTTTACTGTGGGTCTATATCTTTTTTTTATTTCTAGTGATATAGCCCCCTATAATTCATCCCCGATATATTACGGCCTCGTTTTGAACTAGCGGTTATAAGACTGACGTAGCTCAAAGTAATGGGGGCAGCGTTGACATGGCTTTGGTGGTTGAATTTTGAAAGAGCTAAAGTAATGAGTAAATTGTTGGAATTGCTAAAAGTAATTGACCAATGACTGAAGTAGCTAAAAGTATAAAAACGGTTGAAATTGTTGAAATTACAACAAAAAAAATGGTTAAATAAATTGATAACCCCTTAATAGTTAAATTGCAAAAAAAAAAGAAGCAAAATCAAGCTGAATGAAATGGATGCAAAAAATTGAAATTATAAAAAGAAAATTGTAAAAAGAAAAACTTAAAAATATCGCTAAATTGTCTAAATAGCTTCAGATTATGTATAAATTGATGTTGAAACTGTTGAATGTAATGCATAAATGTATACATTTAAATATGTTGCAAATTGATACGTTGTTAATTTTTAGTAACATGTTCTTGTACTATTGCATCTGACCAAGTAAAGTACTCCAAATATTCCTGGGGATCATTTGAAAGCCACAGACTCAAAGGGGGTTCTTTAATTGTTCTAAACCCCAGTGTCCATTTCAGCGCTGCTCGATGGCTATACTCACCTGGAGGTGTAAGCCAAACACAGAGCTGCTGGTGTCCTCCACCTGCGCGGGACACTGTTATGTCAGCGAGTTTACTGCTGTGAGAGCTGAATATGCACATTTTCTCCTAAGGGTCACTTGGGTATTTTTAGTGTTTATGATATAAAAAGAGGTGAGAATCAAAAGGGATGCCCAGGGTGAGAGCATCTACTGCCTGGGCGGGTTTCTCTTTTATTGGATTCATTTGTAGCAAGGACATTCCTAATTCGGGTGGTTTTAACAGTCCTTTTTCCCATGTTAAAAGATAGAGACCTACTTCTCACAGCCTGCTTCTACAAACCTACAAATCCCATGAATAATTTAAATACATAATTGCAAACACTACGACGCATGCGAGCATATGAAGTAGTATGTTAATCGCAGTCAGGTTCATGCATAACCATAAATCATTTAACATATTGGTTTGTGTATTTTCATCACTAAGGCGCTAAACACGAAAGC
This sequence comes from Pleuronectes platessa, assembly GCF_947347685.1. NCBI lineage: Eukaryota > Metazoa > Chordata > Actinopteri > Pleuronectiformes > Pleuronectidae > Pleuronectes > Pleuronectes platessa. The sequence goes on from NC_070635.1 coordinate 8,729,587, forward strand.
GATTCGGCTAAAGCAAGTTGAGTAAAAGAGTTTTCAGTGATACTCAAAACATTATGCGAACTGGGTTTTGAAATGTAACAGGTCCCAAGGTCATTGCTACAGTGAATCAAGAGCTCATCTTTTTTATTTACTGGATCTATGGTCAGCTTCATTCAATACCAAACGCTTTTATAAATATTAGACACTTTATCCACTGGTGCCTTGAAAACCATATTCAGGTCTCCACTGCAGTAAAGATGGGATCACATTTCAAAATAAAAGTAGCTAGAATCAAATGTATTTATTTGTGAGAAGTGTTATCATTCTCCATCCCAAACCTTTCGGTTGCATGTGGTTTTTAAAATGGATTGCACAAGATTTAACCCCATTTTAACAAGGAGAAAGTATCTTGGCATCAGAATATAACAATATAATACATCTGACAGCCACAAGTCAAACAATAGGTTCAGTAATGTTTAAGTTATAGTCAAATCTGGTTTTCAACTGAATTGCTATGGGACATATGTGATTTTATTTATCCATGTCACAAACCTTGAACAAGGAACATAAAGCAAAACCTCAAGGTTGAGTCTGAGCTAGGGAATGAACACATGGAGACAATATAATGTCTTCTATACTGCGAAAAGGCTGTTATATTGCAGTTAGGCCGCCTCCCTGGAGCATTTGAGTCTCATGACTTCAACACCAGCATCAATCTCATTACACGGGTGTGTTTGTTTGTTGGGAGCAGTTTCAGTGTCAGGCTGCAGGTATGATAAACGGCACTCCACCAAAATATCAGCTCTCAAGATTTGCTAGGAAGGAAGAAAAAAAAAAACCAACATGTTTTTATTGACTGGTTGCCTGTTGACTCAGTAAAGCAATGAAGAGCAGCTAAATTATTGGCAGCAGCTTCCTGTTGCTCCTCCAGCGCCCTCGATTTCCTGATATGCTTCTCATTCGGCAGAAATGCTGCCATTTTCACATTTCACTTCCCCGCACAATCATCAGCATTTCTCCCTCCATGATACGAAAACAAACCACTGAGTGCATCCGTGTGTGTGTGTGTGTGGTTTCAAACACCCTGTCAGCAGTCACTGGGTGGGAGACAGCCATAAACTGTGCTTTAAGCCTATAATGGGCTACTGCAGCGCTGGCAAAACTTAGATCATATTATGCCTCTTCTCTTCCAGACACAAATGGGATCATTATTTTTGATAACTATACAGCAAGTGCTGGATAATTTTATTACACTACTTGCCACTGCATAATGCTACACTTCAGCTAAAACATCATAAATCTTCTCGTATCAATGTTATTACTGTATTTAATTAAAGCATAAACCAATCGATATCATAATGTCCTACAAATTATTGGAACATTAGAGTTGATCTATACACGCAGTTGAGCTTCATTCTGCCTTCCACCGACATTAGCGTGCACGTGACAGCGGAAACAAAGCGATCTGAGAGGCTGCCCAGTGACGGGCGCTGAGTGGTCGGTATATTTCTCAGAACCCTTATTGTTTGTCAAAAGGCAGAAGTGGCAATTTACAGCAGGACCAATAAAGTCCATCTCAATGCCCTCGTGTCATCCCCCTTGTTAAATGATTGACGCTCGCAGATGTGAAAGCTGAGGCATTTTATTATAAAGAAAGCAGAAGACGATTCACAGGCCACCACTGGTCTCCCCTAATAAATAGAGGCTGTAAATACACTTCTATATACAGCGCAGGAACAATTTCACAACCTATTTTCAATGGGTTTGTAAGAACAGCTTCAACAAGGATGTTAAATTAATTCTATGCTCAAGAAAAGCTGTAAATTGGTTTCACTTCACAAGATGGGACTTTTTTTAAACTGGCTTAGAATCTATCAAACTATGAATACAACATAGTGAATGCATAACCTACAACTACCACACTTTTCACTCCACCAACAATCTATATTCTCAACTAATCTTCCATTCTGTCTTCTCCTGTCCATGATAGTCTCTCGTCTGTCTTCATACAGTCTCCTCCACGATGAACTCGATGGTCTGCTGCGGCGACTGGCCCGTCCCCACCATGGTGATTTCATTTCCATCCATGGTGATAGTGGGCAGGATGACAACCTGTGAAGTCCCTGCCATGCCGAGCTGATCAGATGGGATCATGACCGTCTCGGTTCCTCCTTCGCCCCCCTGCAGGACGTAGATCGTTTGCACTGAACCAGAATCCATATCCCCTGTGGCGGCCAGAGAAGAAAGAACCTTGGCCCCCTCCAGCACCTTCTGGACCTGGGCGGCCTCAGCGGCTTGCGCTGCCTCCTCCACGGTTTCCAAAGGCACGTCTCCGTGTTGCCGCATGTGCTTATCCAGGTTTGAGCGCGAGCGGAAGGCAGCTACGCAATGGGGACAGGAATAGGGCTTCTCACCACTGTGGGTGCGGGCGTGCTCAGTGAGACGCGCAGCCACACTGAAAGTCTTGCCACAAAGCCAGCAGCAGAAAGGCCGCAGGCCACTGTGGATGCGCTCGTGGTCCCGCAGATGGGGCAGCTGGCGGAAACGCTTGCCACATGTGGTGCACTGGTGGAGAGAAATGGGATATGGGAAAAGGGGAAAGTGCAAAAAATATGAGAACGATAAAAGGTTGGCAGGAAAGTGCAGTTTTGTTCACAACAGTGCCAGTGCACAAACTCGACTGCAATTAATATTTTCTGAGACCTTTCTTTATGTTTTTTCTGCAGAGGCAGCACTTCTGGTGGGGAAAGAGGAAGAGCAGCAGAGAGAAGAGGATACGGGGAAAGACAGAGAGGGGAAAAGATACAGTGCAATAAACAACAATTTGTAAATTGTCAATAAATCTGCAGATGAATTTCTGAAATAAATCGATCGCTTGTCATGAAAGCATCAGAGCCCTGTTTAAATAAAGTCCATTACAATGTCCTTGAGATCTGAAGCTAAAGACTTCATATGTCATGACAACTATAATTTACATTTAACAAGCTCCAACCAAATTTTGTGCTTGATAGATGACTTTCAACAAATTATATATGGAATACCATTATGTTGATCAACTAATTAATCAACAGTGGAAAACAAATGAGCAATAAAACAAAGGGATTTTTAATCAATTTCCTGCAGCCCTGCTAGTTGTAGTTCACATCTGCCCTCGGATTAGAACAAACAAAGCAAACACTTGATTAAACCTGACACACAACCAAACACTTTGACTCCCAACAGAGATGCTCAGATTGAAACTGTCATTTCTGCTATTTCTCTGTGAAATAGAGTTTAGTCATATTTACATTTCCTGTTGAGACTGAACTGACTGTTTATCATTTAAATTAAACTCCTCCCTATTAGTGCCTCATAGTTTGAGGACCTCTGCTCCTTGAACCTCAATCTTTAGCATGGCTGGCAGATATAGCTCAAAGCAAAGCCACACATTAAAATCAATTTCTGCAGCCCTACGTGCCGTGATGGGCTTGGGTGGGTCTATAGTTGATGTCCTGCCTCGTCACCAGAGCAGCAGAGAGAGGGAGAGAGTCCGAGAATAGTAACAGGCACAGAGGGGAGCTGACAGGCCCTAACTCAGCCCTGCCATTAATCACAGGTACACAGGGAGGAAAGAAACACCCATAGGACACACACTGCTCAAATGGCCATGGTCCACAACCAGAGAAAATAGCCACAGCTATGAACGGGTGTGATCATGGAGGTGTGGGAAAATACAGGTGTTAGCTTGGTGTAAAAAGGACAAAATCCACAACATCCTGTTTCCTACCTCAAACGGCCTTTCATCCGTGTGTGTCCTCATGTGAACAGTGAAGGTGGAATTGTAGGCAAATTCTTTTTGGCAAATCTGACAGCGGAAGCGGGGTCGGTTTTTGGACTTGCTGAGTGTTCCCTGGAAATGCGCCAGCACATGCTCCTCCAGGGCAAAGTTGGAGGTAAATCGGCGGCGGCAAGGCCTCACTGGGCATTTGAGTGGTGTCTGGCCCGTGTGGGACAACCGATGGAGGTCAAGGCCCTCTTGGGTCATGCAACGGTGACCACATAGGTCACACTCGAGCTGCGGGAGAAATAAAGACAGTAAGAAAAACAGGGAGAGGGAGAGTGGGGGAGTTAATGAAAGGAGGAAAGGTTTGTGTCAATTTCTGACATAATCACACTGGTGAGTTATTTTTGATAACCTGTAATCCATGAAGACTGGCGTTTGTAAAAGCACACCTCTTTATCAAATGAACAAATTGGCAGCGATGACATATTGTATTAAGAAAGTCAATGTTCATGACCACAGACTGTTTGGTTCGATTTCTTAAATTTGATTTATGAATTAAAGTTTGATGAATCACCAATTGATGGCCAAATTTTTTCACTGCTCTGGTTTGAGAAAGATCAAAATCAGTCCAATCACTCTACTCTACTTGATTTATTCTCAACAACACATGCTGTCACTTCATATTTTTTCATCTTTCGCTCTCTAAATTTATAGTTGAAAGTAAAAACAGGAGTTGAAAACAGGAAAGTGACCGTGTGTGTTGCTGACCTGTCCAGTGCAGCGTCCACGGCCCTGACCCCGTCCGCGGCCAGCATTCCTCTCCTCCTCTGTGGTCGGACAGCGCTGCAGGTGGATCTCCAGAACTGACTGGTTCACAAACTGGGACAGGCAGTGAGGACACGACGCTGGCTGCTTGTCTGTGAGGAAGCAGAGTCAGGATCGAGACAGATGGTTGTATTATCTCCTCCATTTCAGAAGGATTAGAGTTGGAAAGATGAAACAAATCTAAAATGTCTGTCTAATGAGTTCTATTCCTAGCAACACAACACTGAGTGAAGTTAAGAAAGAAACAGTCATTCATCACTTTGGCTAAATCACTTTGGAAGCAGTGAAACTACTTGAAAATACCACATGACTAAACAAAAAGGTCATTTCTGAAAAAAAACTAAAGCTTTGACATTTGTGTTCATACAATTTGATCTTGTTCCATCATAAGACAGAAGCATAGCCTTGTTTGCCTTGGCAGAGGTATGAGCTCTACTGACTTCCATTCATTTTTGAAATCATGAAAGATTTCAAAAGCAAAAGTGTGAATGATTTCCTGGTTGTTGCTTTTCAAGAGACATGATTTGCTGTTTTTGTAAAAAATAAATCAATTAAACTCTTTTTCACTTGTTAGAAAAATATGACTTTTGAAAATGAAACCTTGGGCTCTTAGCAATTTTTATGTTTTTTCACTGTCAATATAATCATTGACAGATAAATCTATTATGCATAGATCCACAACTGTTATTTGCAGTCATTATATGATTGGGTTGGTCACATTCCTAAGTAGCTGATTAGTAGTTTACTCTTTGGCTTGAAGGTATATAAACGATTAACAGATTGTCGAAATTGATGCCCAATAATTTTCTGTCAAACTAATCAGTTCGTCCATTTATCTTTTCAGCTGGGATTAGTTGTATTTTGGCAAATCAGACCTGGGTCAATCTTGAAAACCTGGCTGGGAAATCGCTGACACTGATGGTTCATCAGTATGTCCATAGGTCGTCATGCCAACATCTGGCAATCTGCTAACCATCTGCCATCTGTGCCGTCCATCCCAGGGGGCGCTCCACTCTACTCCCCATTGGACCCTCTAATTAAACCTTTAATAAAGACAATCTCAGCCTATGGCCCTGGACTGATCAATGGATCAATCTCTCCAATCATCTCTCTCAGAGGAGTCACGTACCTCTGACCCCTGATGCACGCTGACTCTTCAGGCTTACCGCCAATGCCCCCCCCCCCCCGATTAAGATGAAGTGTCAACATGTTGACCTAATTCATTTACCTCCACCTTCCTCTTCCATCCCACATGGGAGACGGATCAATGGAAAGTCATTGACCTAATGCATCAGAGGAACAATGTACACATAACTTGGAAGTATGTTTGTAGATAAGCACGGAGGGCCACCCAGGCGAGCTGGTGACGGCATTTATCGCCAACATTGCATCAATCAATAGGAGTTCACGGCAGGTTGTTCTGATATGAGCACCTTATCTGATTAGTTTCCATTACAAAGAGACACATGGGATTGCATCAGATTCCTTGATATGTTCATCACAATCTGTAACCTTGAACATAGTCACACGTTCCTCAGAGAACCCGGCACAAAAATGTGCCTTAAAAACACAACTAAAAACATTTAATGACCAGAAAAAACTTCCCTCATCCCACCTGATTAAAGTCTCTCATCTTTAAGTTACTCCTGCTGAACATAAAAGTACGGGGATGATAGATATATGCCGGGCTGAGCCCTGAAATCTCACCTTGGTGAGTGAGCGAGTGCAGATCAAGATCTTTCCTTCGTGTGAAGGCCTGTCCACATTCTGGGCAAGGGAACGGGTGGCTGGTGTGGAACAATCTATTTAAAACAACAAAAAAAAATGTATGCACAAACACAAGTAAGATATTTTAACAACTCTACAAATGATTTAAGCCACTATACATTTATATTTCAAAGCTGAAATTACAATGAAAACAGGCCCAGATGGAAGAGAAGCAAAAGGCCGGCCTTAGAAGTACACAGGGATTACTGTGGGCGATGTACAATAACATACATAATTAATCAAATGAAAATTAAACCTAAACCCCAATATATAAAATGTCCTTAATTAAAGACTTATAATAAACCTAAATAAACGGGTGGAGAAAAGTCATGTTTTGGTTTAAGCTGCTGCCCTGAATGTGACTTGTAGGCGGATTTCTAGAGAATATGTGCTTAGCTGTGCTTCAGGTTAAATAAGGGGCATTAGCTGAGTGTATAAGGGCTGGAGATAAAAGAACAGCAGTAAACTGGGAGGAGTCAGAGTGGAGACTATATTTATCCATTGCATAATGTTACGCTGAATTCAACCTTCGGGGAGGAGGAAAGTGTTATGGTGTATTCACCTAATGCTGCATTAGACCTGCTTTCACAGCACGGTGAAAAAAAGAAAAACACTGGTTGTTTTGCAGTTTCTAATAATCGGAACAACCACAAATTATGTAGAATGCTTCACTAAATGTGGAATTGTATAGTGTATTATTTATCATTTCATACTACTACAGGCACTGTTGTAGCAAAATACCTCGTCACACAAGTCACTTAAAGTAAAGCAGGAGGCTAGAGATGATGTGCAAGGACATCTCAAGGCCCGTGTGAGAGTCCAGGCTATTTCTATTCCCTGTTAAATAGACAATTGAAATCAATATTTCAGAGACAGCTGACCCTGAGACTACTGGGAGAATTAAAATTTCTGTCAGGGTTACCTCTACTTCCAGCCAGATGTTCTATAATGAGTAGGGCTGATGCTGTACGTACAGTATTAGTAGGTAGATAGGTGGGTAGAGATACACTGTTTGTACAGTATAAGTACTACACATAGGCTGACACTGACTGGAGCTTAAACAAGTTGTTAATTTTGAGGTTGCAGCTTCTCAAATTGAAAAGACGCTTCTAAATGGACAAAACAATCTTAACTCGAGCCCTTCTACAGCAGATGAGCAACATGTGAGCAAACACAATCTCCTCATGAGGTTGGTGACATTAAAATCTAATTATCTTTGGAGGTTTTCAAAAAAAAAATCCACGGATGTCTTTTTGGGAAGAACATATTTCTCTATTTTCTGACATTTTATAGCTAATAAAGAATATAACGGGAAGAAAGAACCATAAAGTTTTTATGATTCCTGCTTTTTCAGAAATAGTCTAACTAGTTAAAGCCTTGGTGAACTAGGTAGAACACAACCAGGCTCTTCAAACTTCCTGTGTTGTGATTGCATCTTAATTTCGTGGAACTCCGTCTGTCAATCATATGTAGCTGAGGCTCAAGGGCACCCAGACATCTCAGTTAGTCTGTGTGCTATGCAGCTTAAAGCTCTTGCTCAGTAGTCGGACACGGCTCATAGCTCCTAACAAAGGTGGGTTATCTAAATCCTTCCCAGAGATCTGTTAGGGTTCTGTTATTCTTTTGTATTTACACAACAAAAAGGGCTTGAAATTAAATGCTGACAGTTGTCTGACAAGTTTATGTCATTGCAACCCAAACCAGCTTAAAACTTATGTTATTACTTGTGATCGTTGAGCTGCTCCTCCGTGTTGAACCGTGAGGGGCAGTGAGGACACGAGAAGAGACGAGGAATTCCCTCGTTGTCCACAGTACACATCTGCATTGAAGGACACAGTCAAGGTCAATACAAAATTCACAGCAGATCGTCTAAAAAGACATCCTAACTATATGAACATGAAATTCAATGTTTTTAATTAGTTATCTTTATTTCAGAATAGCAATGCCAACCGACAAAATGACTGCCGACATCCAAATAAATATCTTTCATTTAAATCTTCTGTATAAATATTTTTTCAAATTACAATTGTGCCAAGTACAAAATGGAAGGAAGTGTACCGGTTTCCGTCCACGCCTGCGGCGAAGGTGAGTTGATGTGTGGATGCGTTGGTGTCTCTTCAGGGTGGCTGACTGGGAGAAGTTTTTGCCACAGCGGTCGCAGCTGTAGGGCTTGTGGCCCGTGTGGCTCATGCTGTGGCGCAGCAGGCTCTGGGAGTTAGTGAAGGCCTTCGAGCACAGCTTCACAACAATAATAATCAGAATTAGTGCAAAGGATATACTTTCAGCTCTATTAAGCACCTAGTACATTTTCATATGATTACATTTGATAGATTTGTAACTTTTCAAAGCAATTTCCACTAGGTGCATATTTGACAATGGAGTCCCTGTCAAATATAATGAGGTTGGAGGCTGAAACTGTGTCTGCCTCCTCTTCAAAGCGTTACGTCATCTTGTCAATGTCAACTGCATAACATAAATGACATTTACCTCAAAGCAAATTATCTCTCAGTCTCAAGAAAGGACACATTTTGATTAATTTCGATTGGCACCTTGCACGTGAAGAGCTTTTCTCCAGTGTGGCTGTACACATGTGTGCGGAGGAAGACACGCCGGGTGAAGGTCTTGCCACAGTAAGGGCAAACATGGGGTAATGGTGTCCGGGACCAATCCTGCAGCAGCTTTGCAGGTGGAGGTTGGTTGGTTTTGTCGGAGTCTTCTGCAGGGTTGTCCGAGTTCTCCTCCTTAATGCCTGAAACCTTGTTTTCTGACAACAACAAAAAAGTACATAAAAATCAAATCATCCCACTAATAAATACTGTAGGTTTTGAAAATGGGCAAAAGACATTCCACTTACCTTTGACTGCATAACCACCCCTCAGGGTCCTATAAATAGGCCTACGTCTCTTGGGACTAGGTGAAACTGAATCCCCAACAGAGGCAGACGGGGAAAGCAGCCGCTTTGAGGTCTGTGGGGTATCCTGAGTATCATTTGCGGCTGTTTCATCGCCAGTTTCCGCTCCGTCGGCCACCTCCATCCCTGATGTGAGGCCATGTTCTCTGCGGTGATACAGGTACTTGGTGGTGTTCATGAAGGTAATGCCACAATGGGTGCAACTGTGTAGTGGCCCTTTCAGGTCGTGCTTCTGCTTTCGATGGGCAGCCAGTCCTCCCTCATCGCTGAAGCTCTGCCCGCACTCAGTGCACAGAAACAACTCAGGCTGAGGGAAAGGGGAGGAGACGCTCGTGGAGGGTAGAGTGGCATCTTGCCCCAGCTCATCCATCCCATTGTTCTGGCTACACATTTCTAGTGTTGGTTTCGCTTCAGGAATCACTATCATCTCTTCCTCACCTTTCTGTTTGTGTTGCTTTCGGTGGTAAAGAAAGAGTGTAGTGTTGAGAAAGCTTTCCCCGCACACAGAGCAGCGGTGGAGAGCTTCCTCAAAGCCGTGTTGGGTCCTGCGGTGGGCCACCAGTTCAGACACCAGGCCAAAGCATGAGCCGCAGTCAACACACAGGAGAACGGGTTCAGGTTTAGGCTTTTTGTTTGCGCCTCTCTTCTTGGGAGACCATTCCTCTACATTAGCGGTTGAAGATGCCGCTTCAGTAGGAGGAGGATCAGAGCTAAGAGCGGTTATCTCTGCAAAAACAGATGCACAGGTCTCTGTGCCCTGCTCGATCTCTCCTTGTGAATCTGGTTTAAAGTTGAGAGAAGAAGCATCTTGATCTAAATTTGAAGCGGTGCTCTGATCTAGGCAGGTCTCTGCCTCAGGTGTAAAATCAGGTTTTAACTCAGAGGCAGTCTGCTGACATGCCCCTTCTTTACGGTGCTGTTGCCAAAATTCCAGGCTATTGAAAAGCTCATCACAGTCCCCACATTGGTAGAGGATCCTAGGCTGGTCTGCTGTCACTGTTGCATCAGCTTCAGTCTGCTTGAGTTCACTTTGATCAATTTGAACAGAGGAGGGTTCTTCTTGGATTTGAATCTGTTGAAGTGAAACTGTCCTTGATATATTTAACAGCTTTTGCTGCAAAGAGAAGGGAGGAAAGAGGAGAAACAAGGATTAGTTTAAATTTCTCTATGCAAAAATAAAACAACTCGGTTATATTAATCAAATACCTGTTAAGTCACTTCCACCTGCTGTGTTTTTCTTTAATTTTATCCTATCTGGCAGAAGGGGAATGAGAATCGAGTGCTGGGATACTGAGGTCAATTAGAGCAGCGTGTGTTTAGAGCCCAGGTTCCTCTGAGAGCTCCTGACTGCCAAGATAAGGCCTCAGACTGGACGATAACTATCAAAGGTTGAATGGGGTTTTACATTTGCTACTTTTATCCATTGGTATGATAAAAACTGAACGTCAAGGTCATAGTATAAGACAACTGGAACTGCATCAGATAACTGTTCGATGTCCCAAATACTCAACTTGCTCTTGTGTTGTTGCTTTGCAAGCAGTGTGGGAAGGAAATACAGAGTGTGTGTGTGTGGTGGTGGGGGGGGCAACCCAAGTTCAACCCAACAAATTTAAGACATTTGAAGGTCAGTCACAGTAGTTTGAATACGGTTCGTTCTCAAATGTAGCTAGCACTAAGAATGAGAGGGAGTTGGACCGTTTAGCAAATCAATCGCTTCTCTATCAGCCGTCAGTAACGGAGAAACTATGACTAGACGCCCAACAGCAAGGACAGACACAAACCAAAAGATATCAGCAACGATAATTTGATCCGTACGCCTTGATCACAGTCCGTTGTCTTGTGAGGGAGACTGAAGATTAAAACACTTCAGTCATACTTGGATCCATGCTACACTCTACCACAGCATAAATAACCAGTGATGTAAGCCTGTCGCACATGTATCAAACAATGTAGACACATGTCGACAGTCGTACATATAAATTCTGATATTAATGGAGCAACTTTAATGTGTCCCAATTTCCCCCTGAGGCTCAATTGAGTATTTCTGAAAATAAAATCTGTGATCCGTATCGGCCGATGCTCCTCCTAGCCCCATAAATAATGCTCGAGCACCCTTACACAAGACAGTGAAAGTTAAAGAGTGTGGTATTGGCCCGTTTAAGAAAAGGGATTTTTGACTCATGTGATGAGTGCAAGTGCTTTTTACTGACTTGACAGCTTTTGTGCAAAGCTCAGACAAAATCCGGCTTCCTGTCTACCCGACACCATCATGACCTCTCTCTGCATTGTTGAGGCTTAAGTTGTAGATAATACCCTACACACTAAAAACACAACCACACACAATGAATAGTTTACACAAGTGAGGCAACACGGCCCTAACTCTGTCCTGAAAGCTTTTCTGCCCATTCCCCACTTTTGTGTACAGATTTTAAATCACGAATAAAAAATATGATTAGCTAAAAAATGTTAAACTAAGAAAACAAAAGGATTTAAGCTTTTAAGCAGGACCTATAATGAATCATTCATGGAGAGCTTGTAATGGTGCCATATGTGGAGTGCATTATTTTAGTATGCTGATAAAGAAGTCTGGAGATGTAGCAGCCGAGTCACACACTGGTCCAAAGAGGAAATGAAGGAGTGAATTTGTGAGCACTCTGCTGCTATTTGAGACAAAACCAGCCATTGATTTCCATCAGTATCACATAATGTATAGAAAAATCATAATACACTGGCTAATGAAATGGGGATGTTTGCAATAAACCAGCTTAAGGCAAAGCAATGGCCCAGAAGCCATATGGTACATAAGTGTAATGTTTACCAAGCTAAACCATACAGGAGAAGGCCGATCAGCGACACATCAGGAGAAAAGCTGTCACTGACTGATTTCTCATGTTTCTCTACTGGCTTGCGACTCAAGATGCTATCAGTCTGTCATGAGAGTCACGGTCCTTTATGGATGTGTGTGGAAGACTGAGAGGGATGATGTCTAGGCACAAGCTCAGACAGCCGTGCCCTACTGCCAAACAGGGGGCAACGACTGCTTTTAACCCGGGGGGCTTTCAGAAATGGTCATGAGAGAGGCAAAAGAAAATATGTCAAAGTTAAACCGAATAAGTCGCCACATTATTCAACTTTCAAACTCTGCAATTCAGATGGCGTCTTCAAAGAGCTCTGAACTAATAGAGCTCAGCATTTCGATGAAATGCATCTCCAAATAATAGATTCCGAATCAGGACACGCATTGTAAGAAAAACCCTGAACACGATGCATTATGGAAACATCCACAGGCTTCTCAAATGCACTATGAGTCAAACAATAGAAATGCAAATAGATTAACATACCGAAGCATGCATTCAGTAGATGGAGGGAATATGCAGACAGATGAAAAGTTGTAGACCTCACCCAAAAAGGGCAACAGGGTAACCCCATCACAAACAGACAAAATATTTTTTCTATCCTCATGAAAACAAATTGTTCCCAGTTGCTGAAGCATGAGGAACAACCCGGTGATTCAGCTGGAGAACATGTAAATGTGGTGTCCTGGACGTCAGTTTGCCCTTGGACCTTTATCTGGGGTGTTTCCTGCCACTAAAGACTTAGCCATAGCATCTAAACATTTGTGTGCAGCGCCTAAACCAACGAAACGATTAAAACTATGCTGACACTTCTCTACCACCCTGGAGAGGAAGAAACATACTGCAGTGTGTTCCCATTAATTCTCTAGACTGTGGCGGCCAGCCATATTCTAATTTGTTCCACCTCAGTTTCATAATGAACGGAGCCAAAATGTATCACTTCTCATAATAAAATAAAAGATTCTCTAGCTTGACGTGTTTTGTTCTGTTGCTGCATCACATAGCAGCACTATTTGCCTTATGATAGCTTCAACAACGGTCTTTAACGTTTTTACCATCATGTCAGACCACATAGTTTCAGCTGAAGTTAGGCACATGAACTCTCACTCTTACGCCTGAGTGCCTGTCATTCAAAATTTGTTGCTCGAGAGAGACCTTCATGAGTGCACATACCGCCATAGATTGAATTAACTCTGTGGGAAACGCTGGCACTGGCATAAGGAAAGGACATTCCTTTTCAGAGACGTTAGTAAAAACTGGGCATCAATTTAAGAGGAGTGAAGAATTACATATTGAACCATCACATTCATTATTTCTTTCTGAATAGATCCAAGTGTTGCATTATGGATTGCTTGTAGCCTTATCATGTTGCTAGGCTACTGAGTTTTTTCAGGTCAGTTTAGTATGTCTGTCAAAGCTAATCAGCCTTGTTTGGATAGTCCAGTTTAAAGCGCAGGAGTTTGTGAAGGCGGCTGCAACATGTTCTGCTGCCATAGATCAGATAAATAAATGAAGAGTGAACACAAGTTCTTAGTGTAACCCGATGTCAACCAAGGAGAAAATCTGAGGGAACAGCCAGGAATTACACCTGTGATAGATGATGAATTCAAGAAGACCTAATTGTGAGATATGTTCAATTTCAGAGAAAATAATAGTATGAGAGAGGAATTGACTCCCTACACTAACTCAGTCAGCTGACCAGATGTCACAGTGACACTGAGCTTTCCAACTGAACAAAGATTTTGGAGAGTAGCCAAACACTGCTATGTTGTTAGATGGTTGTTGGAAGATTAGACAATTGCAGTTCAAAGCCATTCACTGAATTCTTTTTTTCTTTTTGATAATGTTATTTTGTTTGGCGCACAGTGCATTCACTCACAAAAATGTGCTTCAGGACACAGCACTCACTCAGACATGGGAATCTGTTTAGGACTTTGTTCACTTAATTAGTAAAGTGGAGATCACTTTATTTATTGCTGATGTCGGAGTGTAGAGTGACAACAACTAACTCTGTTGTGTTCTGACAAGAATTGTAATGATAGTCGGGGAAAGAAATGCATATCTTCACATTGACGCCAGATCAAAAGGCATGACTTACTTGTATCTCAGTACATTCATAACAGAGTTCAATCACGTACTATTTTCCTGTGACAGAGATGCAAGTTACACACACTGCGCTCTGCGCCAGAGGAGTTTTGTTAATCATTTTTTGATAATTAGAAAGTCTGGCTACTATTTGCCATTTAATCAACGTTCTCAGCAGCCCCACAGGTGTGTGATGATGTGTGAATCCTCATGCTCTATTGTTTATTTTCACATGTAAAAATAAACCCCTTGTTATAAAAAATTGTTTTGTTGGTTTTTTTAATCTGTCACAGACACAGTTAATGGTCGGTAAACAAGCCTCACCTATTAGTGAGAAAAGAAATTTAGAGTCAACATCCGTGTCGTATACTCTGAAACATAAAGCCCGATTAAAACAGTGTATGATCCACAATCTACTTTTAGCACTGCCACAGTTTTTCCCATTCCCCCCGTTTGCCTCACTAGTGACTCATTACTGATAGATAAAGTTCTCATGTGTTAAGTTGTCATTACACTAGACAGAAAGTAAGACCAGGTAGCACTTAGAATAACACTGATGACTGCACTTCCACTGTGCACTTAGTGTGATTAGAGTTCTGATAAATGTAAAAGTAAGATGAGTTGGTGATCTATATGCGTCTGTATAGGTGGGAGTCCAAATAGGAAAACATTGAAGGTGAAGTAAAGATCTCCACAGCTTAATTATTATTATTAGTCTATTTGTTTCCGTTGTTTATATTTTCTTTTTAACAAAGTTTTCGTTTAGGTTCCGTACTTGGTTAAATAAAAACTGAAGTGATGCATGTCAGTATAAAAGGTCAGTAATGATCACAGTCTAATCAAAGAGAAAATATATATACATGATATATATATATATATATATATATATATATATATCATCAAATATAAATACACTGCAAAGCTTGAAATGCATCAGTAAACTATTACAAACAACTTAATGGACTGGTGAGTGCTTTGATGAAAATCCCCATGACTATGATGAGCAGAAGAACATTGTCAATTTATGACTCATAAATTGTGGTCTCTATTTCATTTCCATGTATAATTCAGAGGCTTTTATGCAATCACACAGCTGGCCATTTCAGGCCCGACCATCATAATATTGATTTTTTTTCTTTTCTTTGCCCAGTTCTATTTTTGGACTCAACACAACCGCGTGGTAAAAATGAAAAATTGTTGACTGTGCCAGTATTTACCTGAGACTGTAGCACTGGAATAGTGACGGAGGTGCCTCCAGATGTGTTTGCCTGATCTTCTTCAGGGGTACATGTCAACTGGTGCTTGAGAACCTCTTCCAGAGTGTCGAACTCCTGGTAGCAGGGGAAGCACATGTACACTGACGAAGTCTCCATGGCTGCCGGGGGTGAGAAATCAAAAACATTTCATAAGAGACGCAGCAATGCAAATGTGTTTCAGATTTAAAAAAGGGCAACAGTTCACAAAACTTAGCATACTCTGAATATGAAAGTATGACCATAACGTGAGGCTTTTACAGATGCCTTGCCCACCAGTGCACTACATTGAAGTTAGGCTGTGAACATTGCCCTCTCCTGATGAAAAGAAGAGCCTGCATATATTAAGATGACAACAGCTTGGACTCAAGTGCCAGGGGGCTAACTCTGGGGTTGCCAGGATGACTCACCAAGCTCTGAGCATGGACTGATTGTAATTTTTGAGCTCATGCTTCTGCTAAAAGTTTTCAACGATCCATCCTACTCACTAGATAAGAATCACCAATCAGACGGTATCATTCACCAGCAAAACTCTGTTATGAAAGAGGAACCATACGATTCAAAGCAACATGCATCAGCATATTTGAAAAATATCATAGTAATTACTATTTTTGTTGGCAGCAACATAATTTAGCATACAGACTAAGAATGGTGAAAGTCTATATTTGAATTATTGTAGAGGAAACCAAAAACGCAATGTGAATTAGTTTGTGGAAGGTGGTTTTCTAAAAGTCTGTAGCACTCTGCAACAGACTCATTTATTTATACTTAAGATATAAACGGGTCCCGTGACTTTTAAAAAGGGCAACTCATATCCTATATTAGGTGATAATGTGTTGTGAACAGTGGAGTAAATTGTTTATTTAATGCTTCTTTGCTGCAGATGTGATTTAGAGAGTATTTATAGCAGCAGGACAATTATTGTTGGATCAACCTGAAAAACTAAGGTAATCCTATTTGTTGTAATGTATTAAGCTTCTCACTCAGTGCAACAGTGTGGCCCCCTGATGTGTTTAATCTGTTTTTGAAGAACAATGAAGGTCTATGTGACACAACGGAATACGCTTTATAAGGCTGATGCTGCACAGACATTACTCCTTTGTCAAATCGATTCATTGTAGAGCCGCAACTACAAACAGCTCTCATTATTGATTGATGTGCAGATCACTTATCTGGGTTAATTTTTTCATCCAACATGCTGAAAATAGGTTAATAATTATCCACAGACCCAGGTGACATCCAAATGTCAATCCAGACTACAAACATATTCAGTTTACTTTCACTAGCTCGTTATTTAGAATCTGGAAACAGCTATATTTAGTTTTGTATAAAAACTACTAACACAAGTATTCAGTTATAAAAAATAGTTTCTTGGTTAAGGGTTAGGGCTTTAGAGAGGTTGTGACTCAACTGATGATAATTTTGGAGGATGTAATTGTGCTGTTGAAGAGTATTATGTCATACAAAGAGACTTAGCCACCCTTGGTTCACATGAATAGGGTTATTATAAATAGAGAGGCCCGTCCGTATAAACACTCAACAATTCAACAGCGGCACAAGCTTAAATGTAAAACAGGCATCCAAGTCGAAAAGCTTTTTCTAAAGCAAATCCTGAACATTTTAAAAATCACACTCATAACAAATACCTGTGTTATCTGTTAAATCTCTATTGTCATCTTCTGCCGCCATCGGCACTTTGTCCCCACCAGGTCACAGCTCTGTGGAATAAATGCATTTTGAGAAACGGCTGGATTTCTAAAACGCATCATCTTTTAATGAAATTCAAATCTGCCAAAGAATGTGGTCCAGTGGACTACACTGAATAAAAAACAAGTGTTAAACCCTTATCATGGCTCTGAGGTCACACTAAAGCCAGATACATTCACAGAAGCATCTCTTCTCTCCGCTCTGGCTCTGCATCCAGACTGTGGTTCTTTTTTTGTCCCTAAAAATCAGAGCTTTTCCGAAAACAGCCGACAAAGTGTGAAATCTGAAAAACACCAGCTTGGCCTTTTAGTGTGTACAGGGAAAACGTTGCTTTGGAGAATCCCCATTATATTGATGGCCAAACAGATGGTGGCAGTAGTTACGCACTTCAATGCTTTATTGAAATAAATCTGGAAATAAAACTTCCAGATTTAAAAATTCACATTACTACGCCATTCCCAGTCAAGAGAATTACCCAGTTAGGTATATTAAGTGAACACAGCCAATTGCTGAAACTCCTGGTGTGGACACATGTCGTTTAAGCACAAGAGCAGCATTAGAGAGTTTAGCTGGATTAATGTGGATGTAGCCTCAGGCCATTTCACTGCTGCTGCTGTGTTTTAAAAGATGAATGTTCCCTGTCACACATTAATCTTTCTGGCTCCACTGGATTAACATGGAGACTCTGCTCTTTATTTAACCATCTCTATAATGAATTGCAGAATTGCATGTCCATTGACAATAGCTTTTTTTAAATGACCTGTCAATCACACGACTTGGACAGAGCTGATCATCATATGCTCATGGTCCATCTCAGGATCCCTCAACTCGAAGTGCGCTGACCCTGGCTCGGTCAAATGGCTGTCAGGTGAAAGCATGACTCTGCAAAGTGTGGACGGGTCAGATGAGGCCGAATCACAAACACTCAACCCCGCTGTCAGGGTCTCCTTTTACCTGCAAGTACCAGCGGAAGTGACTCCCCTGGAAAAAACGTGATTCTTAGTTAATATTTCTGCGCCACGAATGTTAATCCATGACACGCAAAATGGAGGATGACCTAACGCTAGCCAGCACTGTGTGTTTACTGCAGGGGGGGCGATCTGACTCAGAAGTGAACCAGTGGTGTCATGTCAGTCAGCATCGTCTTGAGCCTCCTCGTCTTGAGCCCGACGTCTGACCCTGAATGAACGACAGCTGCTCCGCTAGCCGTTAGCCGCCAGCTAGCTGTTTTCTGAGACCATTACAGCCTTGCTAACATAGCCACCTTTTTTCCTAGCGACAAGGCTAACGTGTCCCGCGGCGTGGTAGCTTAGCTCCGTCGCTAGCTCGTAAAGCTAATACAACGACGGTCGGAGCACGCCTCGATAGAAGCCGCCTCAGCCGGGTTAGCCTGTGTCTACACCCGGTTTGCCACTTGGGCCAGTCGTGCTTACTTTCTTCTACCAAGGAGAAGAAGAAGAAAAGACCCAAGAAGGCGGGCGGGATACGCTTCTTCGGTGGTATAATGGCGGCGACAGACTTAAGTTCGTATTGTCTGTCTCCCCCCGTTGAAATACTCCATACATTGAACCCAGCGTCTGGCGTCTCAAGCGAAACGCATCGTTCTTGTAAAATAAGTGAAATTTAATCAGAAAAACTCACCTCGCGCGGACGTTTGTTCGTTTGAGGAAACAGCAGAACAACTTCTGGGTTTCCTGGATGTTTGGCAGGCCTGCTCTGATTGGCTGCACCGGTCACTTCCTGGACCAATAGGAGTCAACTTCACATTCCACTGGAGGAGTTTGTACCGGAAAAACGCGCGAGAGCTGCAGCAGTGAGATCATAAAGTAAAGCTATAATACTGTGTGTTTTTATACTTTACTGTCATAATAAACTGCAGTAGTGAGACAGTAAAGTGTAATACTGTGTGATTTTATACTTTACTGTCATAAACTGCAGCAGTGCGATCTGAGCAGAACGTAAAACTGTAATATTGTGTGTTTTTATACTTTACTGTCATAATAAACTGCAGCAGTGAGATTATAAAGTAAAACTGTAATACTGTGTGTTTTTATACTTTACTGTCATAATAAACTGCAGTAGTGAGATCAGACTGTAAAGTGTAATACTGTGTGATTTTATACTTTACTGTCATAAACTGCAGCAGTGCGATCTGAGCAGAATGTAAAACTGTAATATTGTGTGTTTTTATACTTTACTGTCATAATAAACTGCAGCAGTGAGATCATAAAGTAAAACTGTAATACTGCGTGTTTTTTACTCTACTGTCATAATAATTTGCAGCAGTGAGATCATAAAATAAAACTGTAATACTGAGTGTTTTTATACTTTATTGTCATAATAAACTGCAGCAGTGAGATCAGAAAGTAAAACTGTAATACTGTGTGTTTTTATACTTTACTGTCATAATAAACTGCAGCAGTGAGATCAGAACGTAAAACTGTAATTCTGTGTGTTTTTATACTTTACTGTCATAATGAACTGCAGCACTGAGATCATAAAGTAAAACTGTAATACTGTGTGTTTTTATACTTTACTGTCATAATGAACTGCAGCACTGAGATCATAAAGTAAAACTGTAATACTGTATGTTTTTATACTTTACTGTCATAATAAACTGCAGCAGTTAGATCAGACAGTTAAACTGTAATACTGTGTGTTTTTATACTTTACTGTCACAATAAACTGCAGCAGTGAGATCATAAAGTAAAACTGTAATACTGTGTGTTTTTATACTTTACTGTCATAATAAACTGCAGTAGTGAGATCAGACTGTAAAGTGTAATACTGTGTGATTTTATACTTTACTGTCATAAACTGCAGCAGTGCGATCTGAGCAGAATGTAAAACTGTAATATTGTGTGTTTTTATACTTTACTGTCATAATAAACTGAAGTAGTGAGATCAGACTGTAAAGTGTAATACTGTGTGATTTTATACTTTACTGTCATAAACTGCAGCAGTGCGATCTGAGCAGAATGTAAAACTGTAATATTGTGTGTTTTTATACTTTACTGTCATAATAAACTGCAGCAGTGAGATCATAAAGTAAAACTGTAATACTGTGTGTTTTATACTCTACTGTCATAATAATTTGCAGCAGTGAGATCATAAAATAAAACTGTAATACTGAGTGTTTTTATTCTTTATTGTCATAATAAACTGCAGCAGTGAGATCAGAAAGTAAAACTGTAATACTGTGTGTTTTTATACTTTACTGTCATAATAAACTGCAGCAGTGAGATCAGAACGTAAAACTGTAATTCTGTGTGTTTTTATACTTTACTGTCATAATGAACTGCAGCACTGAGATCATAAAGTAAAACTGTAATACTGTGTGTTTTTATACTTTACTGTCACAATAAACTGCAGCAGTGAGATCAGACAGTTAAACTGTAATACTGTGGGTTTTTATACTTTACTGTCACAATAAATTGCAGCAGTGAGATCAGATAGTAAAACTGTAATACTGTGTGTTTTTATAGGATGTTTATTTGTCCTATTTGTACTGTTTTTGAACGATTCTTCTCCTCGGCCACATTTTATGCCACGATGACATTTTCATCTTGACTCTCAGCTTGACTTCAGAATGGAGTTTCAGTTTTTCATAACCAACCTATTTAGTGAATATCTTTTGCTCAAGGCTTTTCAAACTGTGGCAGCTTGTGTCCCATATGAATTCCCTTGAATGCCCATCTTCAAAGTATAACTCCTGTCAGATGTCTGAGAACAGGCGGCTGAATGGTGCTTCTCCATTCTGCCACCACCAACTATTATATTCAGAGGTCAGTGCAAGTATAGACTGGCCCACCCCACTCATTTCTGAGAATTACAAAGTGCCCGGCTGTGCCCCACTGACTCATTGGAAAGCTGAGCGGCTCCTCCAGACTGCTTAACGTGACTCCAAATGGTATTAAAGAGCCGGCCGGGCGCTCAGCCAGAGGGGCCGCAGCCACTCAAGCTCCACAGAAAGTGTACAATCTGAAAACACAGCGGAATAACATTACTCAACCTTGACACATCATATCACCATGATGAAGTCCTCGCAGACATGTTCTTCATTGAAGGTTGCGGTTCAGAGACTGCAGGTCCCCGGAGAGGACGGCTGTGTGGTCACGCGCCATTGATTACTCAGGATCTCTACGTGCACCTTCTTCTTCCTCTTCTTCTTTTCTCTTCCTCTCATCTACTTCCTCTGTTGCTGTGACATTTTTCTCTAGACCTGCTGTTCTTCAAAATTGCAGTTGTTGTGAGCCGTCGGAAAAAAACTATAGGGTTTGGATACCTCAGTCAGGTTTCAGCACTGTCTGTTGGTTTGTTTGTCAAACGAACCACTGGGCAGATGTTTTGGTGCAGAATCCAGGAATTTCTTTTTAATGTTGTAAGAGTTTTTTGCATTTTCTCTCCGATTTTTCAGGGAATAATTAATGGATCAAGATGAACAAATCATTCATGTTTAGGGAACAGATGTGTATAAGTGTTTGCATGCTAGTGCAGCTTGATTGTATTTGAGAGGACCAGGCCCCGGCAGAGTACGCCCTCTTCTGAGTGCCATTCGAATACATACACAATATATTCAGTTTTAAATATGTAACTGAACATTTCTGGACAAACATGAACATTGAATTATCTTTAAAGACTTTAAAGACTTTAAAGATTTTAAAGAGATAAAGATTTCTTTTCACATGATATTCTTTTTAGACGCTCATCCATCTAATATGCTGCTTTGGTTGAAATGGGCATAAAATTATGTCAAAATTCATAATAGGTTTGCAAAGTTTCCCTCCTGTGTGTCATGCAAAATTTGATGTAAAAGGTCTCCCTTAGGCCAATCACATATTTGAAGTGAAAAAAGGATAAAAGTCCAGCAAAGAAGAATTTCAAATTCCAAAATTAAAATAGTTCACGAATCACTGCAAATGTGTGGGTGGAATTCAAATGGGATGTTCAAACAGAATAACCTAAAATACCTAAGAATTTGAAGATCTAGATGTGTTTTGAAGAGATAATGAAAATTCATAACATCTTAATGTCCTGCTACAATTCTTAAATGAATGAAATACAACTTAAATGTATTTCATTAATTACATGTTAAGTAATTTCAATATTTGAAGTGTTTTACTTTTTGTTTGTAGAGGTTAGGATGCGTTATAAAGGACTTTGAGAGCCTCAGGAACAAGGGAGCCAAGGGCCCCTACATTGAGCCAAACTGACCCCTACACCACCCCCACCCCACCGCTACAATCACAAAGCTTTTGGCAGAGAGTGTGGAATGGAGCCTCGTCAGGTGGTTTCAAACCATGATGTCGTTGCTGTGTCGTACCGATCATAGAATTTAAGGGAGTTCTCACAGACTTGTCATCGCTATGGTGTAATTTACTCTCACCGAATTCTCTAGGAACCCCCCCCCCCCCCCCCCCCCCCCCCCAGCTCAGCTCGGGGGCCCCAGGCAATTGCTTGCTTTTCCTACCCTGTTGCAATACCCTTGTTTACTTACACTATATTTATCAATAAAACATGTAATTTGCCGCAGGCTGCTCAATGTGAAAAATTTAGAGGAAGCCGAGGCAGGATCTGTTCTTGCTGTGCAGTTACACTTTGGGATAGTTATCAAGGAGCTGTGACTCCCCAGCATATTTCCTTCATCCTCTATAGGCAGCACTATATCAATTGAAAGCGAGCTCTAGGTGAAGCTAAGGTTAGTTATTGATCTTTAAAGGACGTAAACTGACATTTCAGTGACCATGATTATTTCAAGAAAATGAAACAGGCCAGCGGCTGAAGCTGTTCATGCAGGAGGAAAATAAAGCTATTACTGAAGGTAGCTGGAAAGTTGAGAATTGATCATATTGCACCAGGTCATATGAGGATAGAGCTGAGCTGAACCAACAAGTTTTCGTTAAAGCGCCGGGCAGCGAAGGTTCTGCCAGAGACTAAAAATATTTTCTACTGAACACAGAGAAAGACGAAGGTTCATGGACACCCTGAGACTTCATTAAATCCTGCTCTTCTTCTGCAGCAGCGAACGGCAGCTTCTCCTCTGAATGAACAATCACAGGCGCTCTGAGACAGTTTCGTGTCGGAGAAACTTTCCTGGTCCTTGTTAAAGCAGCAGCGAAGAAGCTCGGCCTTGTTTGTGTGAAAGTCATGGAGCCAAATGAGACATGAATTCATTCTAATACTCGGACACTTTGAGATGAAACGAGCGAGACTCGACGTTGAGTGTTACTGAACAAAACAGTACGAATACCCGTGTGTAAAATGTTCATGAACCCAAGTCAAGTGTGGAAGATTTCATCAGTCAAGGTCAAAAACATTTTCACTGACATTTGGAACCTTCTGATTTCATCATTCTCCAACCGGTCCTTCCCAGAGTTCCCCTCTCCAGCCGACTCCACCGCCGAGCAAACAGAGCGCTTCATCCACTCCTTAATGAAAAGGTTTCACACAAGCCTGTAGCTGACTCGTGCCTGATAAGCAAGTTTATAATGTTAACGATAACATGGGGGGGGGGGGGGGGGGGGGGGGTAAAGTACAAAACAGGGTAAGAAGAAACGGCTCCTCTTCAAGAAAAGATGAATGACTCTGCACCCAGCGGCTGAAAACAAACATTTGTTCTTAGCCCCATCACGCTCTGTTTAGGGTGATATATGACTGAAAGCAGATCGCACCCTGCCAGCGAGGGAGTCGCCAGCATGAGGAGAAAACTGCAGGAAGCATCAGTCATTTTCACTTCACCTTCTGAAGGATGGCTCAGTTGTTTTCAGCAAGAATCCCTCAACAATATATCAAGGTGCCTTCGTCAAAACTCCCTAACATGAAGCAGTTAAATGCTTCACTACCAATACCATCATGTGGATCTCTACTGGTTTTCTGCCTGGACTTCGAGATGCTGTGTGGTTATTTGACTGAAGCGTCAATGTGTCTCAAGATCAGTTCATGTTAAACCCCCGTAAAGTGTCCTAATATTCTACAAAGTATCCTAAAAGAAAAATCTATTAAGTTGAGACAAGCCTGCATTTTTGGGAGCATTTGCCCGTTTTATCTGATTGTTATTCCCACCATGTTTTAATCATTATGACCTGAAGCAGAATTTGGTTAATTTAACATCTTCTTCCTTTGTAAGCTCAGGATAAGTGAGATGTAATTAAACACACTGTTATACTGTCATTCTGACTTGTAAACCTTGATGTGATCATGTAAGCATGGTTCCAATTATTCCGGTATGATTCAATCATGAATGTAACACAGGGACAGTTTCATCACTTTATTAATGAGTTTAATTATTTATACCAACAAACAAAAACTGTCTCTCTCCCTTCATCCCTCACTGTTCATCATCTCCTTTATCCAACCATTCTGTTCCCAACAATGAAATCCCCCCCCCCCCTCCCCCAAGACAAGGATGATAAAAGAGCAGGGTCACAGCAAATTAAAAACTAAGTGACGGATCCAACATTGGAGACAAAATAAAATAGCTCATTGAGTCAGCTCTTCATTTAGGAAAATATAGAGAACAATGTTCATGGTTTGCCGACACATACATACACACACACACACACGCACAAATACTCCAACACTCACCTAGTATCTGTGACACATACATACCATTAACAGGACGAACCTGTTGCATTCGAGCGACACAGTGAGGGAAAACAAGACAGTCGGACACAGGAGATGATACATGTCAATGGACGATTCATTTTTCTCCTCCACACACACACACAGGTGATCGACGCTCCCTCCTAACACCACAACCCCCTCCGCTCAGAGGTTTGTAACATTCCCTTCACATTGAAGTTAAATGAAAACTTCCAAGTTCCATCTGTTGACTAAGATGTGCAGCTATAGACACACTGATTGAACACCTCACTCCAACATCTGGATCTGTGTACAGTATCTTGGATGTCAAATTGTTTTGCATGTGACATTGCTGGACTAAAAATTGGATAAAAACAAACAAAAAAAGAATATCAAAAAAACCAAAATCCCTAAATTTTTACCACCTCAGAGGAAAATAAAAGATTCCCCCACTCCCACCCCCTCAAAAAACACAATACAATAAATAAAACACTTATGACAACATTTATGGGGGTAAAAGGGGAAAATATGACGAGAGAAATGGAGGGAGAGAGAATAAAAATGAAACATTTTGTTCTGTTTTTCCCTTCGTGAACCAGGGACTGAAATGAAATCGTATTTACAGACTGCGACTGAGGATAAACAGTCCGGCTGCGGCTGCGCCGGTCTACTAGAGAAAAAAAAATTACAAGAACAATATAATAACAATAATAACAAAAATAATAAAATAAAAGGTACTTGATATTTACAGTTTAGCAGTGAAAAAAGGAGGAGGAAAGAGGGGAAGCAGAAGGCAAAGGGTGAGGGTGAGGAGGAAGCAGGGGGAGGCTCCAAAAGCTTTTTAAAAGGACATTTCTGGTCAGATTATTACCGTGATTAGTGGAAGTAATATAACGTGATCAACATAGGTTGAACATGCACATTTGCATGGCAGAAGAAAGAAAGTAGTCTGTGCTAACGGTGGACCATTCGGCTGCGTGTATGAGTCGAGATCAGCTCCTCTCACCAGTAAAGAAGAAAACGATACGAGCGTCGCGGGCTGTTTGGGAAGGGACGAAGAGGAATTCAACAAATCTCTCACACACAGCAAAACAACTAAATCCTCCTCCTGCTCACACAGTCATTGTCTACACAAGCTGAAATAACGATGACAAACCAGGAGAGCAGTGAATGCAGACAGTATTCTCCCTGTACCTTCTACACCTGATGCATTTCTTCTATGTAATCAAGCCGATATGAAACTTAACACTGATAGAGTGACACAATAAATTAGGTGAATATTCACGCTACAGTGCTAGGCGACTGTGTTTATGACACATTGAGACTTGTGTTTTAGATGAAAGTGGAGCCCCACACCAACTCCCCCTGTGTGACATAATGTTCACTGCTGGACAGTCCACATTACTCCCCCCTTTGCCTCCCCTCTGCTCCCGGTGGAGATGTGCAATACTCACTTGAGAGTCGACATGAAACGCAGGGTTTCCAGCTTAACCAATGACAACATGAGCTTATACAAAAGAAACTGAAGATATGCACTCTGCTCGCATTAAGCTCCCACTCATTCACATAAAAAAAGGCAGTTGAGGAGCCAATATTCAAAAAGAAACAGTAAGACGGGCTGCGGTGCCCTGCTTTATAATAAAATTTAAAACCACCTCTCATCTAAAATGACATTGAAAAAAATCAGCCAATATGTTCCGTCTGGTATCAAACTGGGAGATTAAAAATAAATTCGTCACATTTGTGAACTGATAATATTTGAGTAGAGTTCAGGGTGGAAAAGGACAGAACAGCTACTCGTCTACAAGTCTGACATTTTTCAACCCTGCTAAGATGATTGTCAATATCAGTCAGGCCTTCGACACAGCCCTCATTCTCTACCCCAAAGCCAGTCACGACCCCGTCCAGTGGCCCCACTGCCACACTTAAAATGAGCTAATACGGATAAAAATAAAGAGCAAAAAAGGGATAAAAGTCAACTGTCAATTATAATACAGATAATCCAGCCAACATTTACAACCTTCCTCCTCATCTCCCAAACATCACAACCATTGTAATGTGTGTTTATTCTAATAGGCCAGACAAGGACTGAGAACAGCAGCTAATTAGCAGCTTATTAAGCGTGGCTACTTAACCGTCCTTAAAACAACGCATATCGTCCTAAAGCTCGCAGCAGCCATGGAAATCTCCTTCTATTGGAAATGGATAACATTCAGGGTAAATAGCAACACAGGTTGTTGATGTGGGTCTGTATAGTTTTTTTTTTTGTTGTATTTGAAGGGTTTGGAGCCAGGACGAAGGTTGAGAGGGAGAGGAGCAGAGATGAGAAAAGGAAAACGGGGCAAGAGCAAAAAAAGAAAAGAAAAAAGGACAGAGATGCTCAGGTGCTGTTGTTGATGGATCCAGGTGCTGAGCTGGGCTGGGCGGTACTGTCTGGGACACTGCCCTCTGCAGGGAGAGAGGGGGAATAACAATTGTCACAGTTACAGTCACAGGAAGAGTTCAGTCAAGTATTTTGATAAATAATTAAGATTTCATTTTTTGAAACTATCCTCAATGTGATAACAAGGCGTTTCTGAAGTCTTTTTTAACTGGGCTTAATGTAATACCTGTATAATACAGGACATATAGGTCGAATTATAAAAATAGGTCAGGGTTAGACTGACAATAAGGTTTATTCAGCTCAGCAACAAAAAAAGATATTGCATTTTAAAATCTAAATTTTTAATACCAGAAACAATAGAGCCACTTCTCAGTATCAAAGGAAACTGTGGCATCAAAAACAATGCAGATTCATTTTTTACAGCCAAACATACCATGTGAGGCAGGCGATGTCTGTGCACGAGCGTGAGGAGGAATGAGTGTGGAGTTCAACTGGGGCTGAATAGACAGCTCTGCGAGAGCAGAAAAGTAAATACTTAATTACACATAAAACACTACAGGTGAAATGGCATGACATGTGAACGTAATCAAAAGTTAAAAAGGAGAAATTAAGCATGCAGTCAAATGAAATGGGGGCAAACTGACCAACGGGACTGAAGTTGAAGAGGAGCGGCAGTTCTCGTCCGCTGGGCAGACGGGTGTTGGGCTGGCGCAGCTCGTCAAAGAAGGCGTGTGCACACGCCTCCAGAGGAGAGAGTCTAGTCACTGGCGTGTATTCCAGCAGTCGAGAGCAGAGGGCAATGGCCTCTGGTGGAGTACGAGGCTTAAACACCTGAAGGGAGAGAAAGACACATATTTATGGTTAACTACGGATACCTGGAGAAAAGTTTGTCCTACCAGGAATGAGAGATTTTATAGAAACATTTATTTATGCGATAAGCTCTATTCCTCCAAAAATGTGGCTAGTTTATAGTTTATAGATGTGTACAACCATCAAATTTAGGTTTTGTACAACTTAAGTTATTTTATTTCATCCTGTGGCATATTTACCATTCATTGAATAACAGAAAAGCTGTTTCAGAGACACATAAATACTAGAATCTCACACAGAGAGCATGTGGTTAACTGCTGTCTGGCATTGACATATTCCAGAAGTAGAAACATACCTTTGTCCAAGGGTGTGCTTTGATTTGTGGGAATTTGAACTCTGTGTAGTTCGGGTTCATCTCCCGGATTTGCTCCCTTGTTGGTGTCCCCAGAACCTGACAAACGAGGGTAACAATCAATCATTTAAAAACACTATAAAGACATATTTCAGAATACATGTTTAGTTGTCAGGTAGGATTTGCTAAACCAAGCCTCAGGAAGGATTTATTTTTCTTTAATTCTTAATAACAATGTTTCTTAAATTAAAAAATCGACACTAACAGTTAAGACCACTTCCTCTACCGTCATTTGGCTTTCCTCCCGTTTGCGGCATCCTCACTGTACCTTGATGATCTCTACTAGCTGGTCCACACCACTATCCCCGGGGAAGATGGGCTGGCCCAGCAGCAGCTCAGCCAGCACGCAGCCCGCCGACCAGATGTCAATGTTGGACGTGTAGTCGGTGGCACCAAAGATGAGCTCTGGGGCACGATAGTACCGTGAGCAGATATAGGACACATTGGGCTCCCCGCGAACTAGCTGCTTAGCACTAGAAGGTGGTGGGTGGGAGATGAAGCAGAAAAAAAGGAGTGTCAGTCAACATGAACGTTTCATTTCTCCATGCATTTGTTTCACAAAACTGCAGCATGTAAGCGAAAAAAAGACAGGGAGGGAGGGAGGGATGGAGGTAAGACTGTTTGACAGATACAAGTCAAGACTGAGAAACAGATGGCTATGCAAACAGACAGCAAAATACACATGCATGCTGATAGACAGACAGTTACCACAATGAAAAGAGTGATGGAGACAGACATGTCCAGAGGCAGTGTCAGCTACTGACCTGCCAAAGTCACAGAGTTTGAGGATGGCCGTCTCCGGGTCCACCAGGAGGTTCTGGGGCTTGATGTCTCTGTGACACACACCCTGGGAATGGATATAAGCCAGACTGCGGAACAGCTGGTACATGTACACCTGAGGGGGGACAGGGAGGGTTGGCATGATGCCCGTCAGTGTTTAACAACAGAATCATACATATATTCTAAGGTGAAGCCTCACTATTGTCATTCCCCCTGATCTTCTGCTTACTCAGGTGCCCTACCTCCAATGCTTTATCAGGATTGGTGCATAGTTTATTTTTTCAATTAAGTAATCTCAGTATAATGAAAGCCAAATTAAAAGGATGATGGAATATCAGCAGGGGCAAATATCCTAGAATTATTGAATGTTTCCAGTATGGTCCAGCTGTATGATACATTACAGTGATTCCTGATTAAATGAATAGTTAAATGAACTCAGCCCGGGCAGAAATTGGATGGATGGTTTAACTAATTAATAGTGACAGTGTTGACAATGTGACTTAGCAGCCTCCTTCATCGCAATCCAATGTCACAACACTTTCAGTCTATAGATGTAAATCCCTTGACAGCCTGAAATCACACACAAAAACACTTTAAATTAAAAAGGTAACAGAAAATACTAAAGAAAATTGAAGTTTCATGATTAAACTTAATATTTTCTAAGATTAATAGCTCCGCCTTGTTTTTTGGGAATCCAATGTTTAACTTGAAGTAACCCTGTCAAGTAACTGCAAACTGTAAATACTGGTAGGTTTGTGTGACCTCAAATGACCTGAGCTAAGCTTGAGGCCAACAACGCTGTTTTCAGACTTAAATTCCTGAAAATAACCTGACTATTTGGTTTGAAAATTCTCCAGACTGCTCCTTTCACAAGGGTGAAAAAATGATCCCTGCAGATGAGTAACCCTCCTCATCCTCCACATTTGTCTGCACATTCTACTCTGCCGTCATTTGATGTGTCGGTGGAATTCAGATGGTAAGTGTGTTCATATGAAATCAC
The DNA here is from genome assembly GCF_947347685.1 of Pleuronectes platessa. Classification (NCBI taxonomy): domain Eukaryota; kingdom Metazoa; phylum Chordata; class Actinopteri; order Pleuronectiformes; family Pleuronectidae; genus Pleuronectes; species Pleuronectes platessa. Next base: position 8,759,698 of record NC_070635.1, read on the forward strand.
TGTAGTCATCAACATTATTACCCACAGGGTGCAGTGACAGCAGGATGGTCACAGATTACAAATGATTAAAGACAAGATGGCTGAGGGAGGATGGTCAAAAAGGGAGGCCGAGAGAGAGAAAGAGAAATAAGAGGAGAGGGGTGAGGGTGACAATGGTGCAAACTTGAGACCCAGACATGCTGTGATGAAAGTGTGTCGCTGAAGGAAGGAGAGATGACAGAGGAGAAAGAAAATGGGAGAAATCAGTCTGCATCTTAAAGCCACAGGGGAGCAGCCGGCTGAAGAAGGGAAATGGGCCATGAGACAGCTATAATGTCCTCTGTGCTGCTTCATAACCAGTAAACAAACAAACCCTCTCCCTAAAATGAGCAACCTTTTAGACAGGGAACCAAGTGGATTGCAAACACATTAATTCCCATGGGTCTATCTTTTCCTTTCTGCTTTAGTAATCCTTAAACAGTGAATTGTCTGTGAAATACAAACAGGGAAATACTTGGTTGTTCATTTCATTGAGATGATGTTTCCACCTAATTTCAGCAAAGATTTGCTCAAATAACTGATCAGAGTCTGAGTCTGAATTAAAATATTCAAAGCTAAACCATATTTATATCTGACACATGAGACAGAAAATTACGAGTTAGTCATGAAAACCAGAAACTAAGTATGAATTTAAAAAGTACAAATGAGGCCCATTAGTCAAAATAAAAATATCAACTATTCAACACGTCAGAGCTTATGACTTAAATATATTTGTTTATCTTCTGCGTGTTGTTACCATCGCAGCACATGATGCTGTTTGGCCGAGTGGATGTCAGGGCTTCACAAAAAAACAAACTAATGCAGCATTTAAAGTTACAGCCAAAGATGCGTTAATCCCACATCCCTGCCAAAATGAACTCAGATAATTTCAAACAATTTGCATTTGCAGCTTTGAGATAAACAGAAGCGGATGAAACATGATCTCCAACGTAATTGTGATCATAACAAGTAGAATTTAGACTGACCGGACAGTAATTGCTTGAAGGATTACAAGTTTAGTTTTAACCTCTTGCTACAGACAGAAGAGTGTACCGCCTGAATAACTGGACTTGACTTAACATTTATTTAGTAGTGTGATGAAGACAGTGAAGAGATAACATCCTGCTGTATGTGTATAGCGTCTACTTACCTTAACATAGATGATGGGGATGGTGGTCTTGGCCTTGTTGAAGTGCCGAGCCACCCTGTACACGGTCTCTGGGACGTAGTCCAGCACCAGATTCAAATACACTTCATCTTTCTGGAATGGATGACAAATGGATTGTATGGTTTGAAGTGGAAGGTGGCATCTAAATCCAATCAAGACAAATACCACAACCACTGCTATGAGCATGACCCGCTCAGCAAACCAGTCTGAGAGCTATGCTGGTTTGGATATGCGATAAGCGAGTAAACAAAAAATTATTACTATAGCCATAAGCAGCAATTAACTATAATAAGAATAGGAAATTAAATATTTAGTTTAGGCTTTGCATAAATAATCTTAACTAAATATTTGCTACAAACAACGACTAATTAAACTGTTGCATTAGGGCGCATTGATATTACACTTGAGATTTATAAGCAATGAAACGCATCCATCATTAAGAATGTAAACATTATTGATAAGCATCCTATTGCAAAGGGGAGAATGTTCAGGCTTGCTGGCACCAACGCAGTATTTTACTCACAAACCATCAAATCTTTCATTATAAACTATGATACATGAATGTCTACCCTTGAAAGAGATGAATTTTAAATGGATGTGTCATCCAGGGATTCGATGGCAATGAAAATTCTGTGCTATGCCTGCTATGTCAGGTAGAATTTAGTGCACGTCACGGTGCATAATTTGCATATGAAGACCCATCTTGTTCAGAGGAACTCCAGGACACAAATATTTAGTTTCTAAAGCGTACAGATCAGAATTTAGGGACTAAAAAGTAATATTGCTTGTCAATGTTTCACAAATTCATCAGGTCTTGTGTTTGCTTCTCAGGTTTTAAGTGAGACAATAAATAAACCTTTCTTCTCTAAAGATTAGATGATATTGCTAGTGTTTCTAGATAATAAAATAACACTTAGGGTAAAACCACAATAATAATCGGAGACGTATAATAAAAACTGTGAATTCATGTTACAATAAAGACCAAGTTCTACTAGTCCAGAACATGTCTATTACTCATCGTTGATGCATGCAATACATAAATGGCCGGGCGTGGTGGCTGAGTTTCTGCCAGGAGCTTGATTCATAAAAGACAAACGTCAGAGCATACACACCTTCTCGCCACTGGAGTAGAAGAAGTAACGTAGCCTCACAATATTGCAGTGGTCCAGTTTCCTCATTATTTGCAGCTCCCTATTCTACAATGAAGAAAGGTCAAATGGAAAAACAATACAGAATGTGAATTGTGCAAAACATATATATGACAAAGTTAATTCAGGACCGCACCTGGAGTTGTTCATATTCTAATTCAGGCAGGGAAAGAGAAGTGTTTATAACAAAATAAGCTTTTTTTCTCCACTGTAGTTATCAACAGTATTTAAACAAACCTTAAACCTCTTGTCTTGGAGAACTTTCTTAATTGCCACCATCTCCTGGCTGTCAATGAGGCGAGCTTGGTACACGACACCAAAGGAGCCATTTCCTATAACCTTTATGTCTGTGTAGGACACTTCCTGAGGGCGATCGGGGCCCTGGCCCGGTGTAGCTACCACCGTCGTCACTTTGCCACTGTCTCCTAGGGATAAAAGCACAAATACACCTTGTTAGAGAGATAAAGATTCATCCTCATCACCTGCTTCAGTTTCCCTTTAAACCAACGTCACTTATAGAGAGAAAGCTACATGTCAACAAGCTCTCCCGCCATCTTTTCTCCCTTCTTTGAATGGTAGTGCCCGACGTGGTGCCTCCCTAGACACATTACACAGGCTGGTAATTAGCTCCTGAAACCTTTCACAACACTTTCTTTGCTCCCACGGGCAAACCTAGAAGGAAACCAGAGTTTTTTCCTGGCCGGGAAATTAGGTGGCGGTGTACCAGGCCTGGGGCAGACAGAGCTCCACTGCCCCAGGCAGAGTGCACAACGCCGTGGCACGGACCCGGGACCTACACCACCGCAGACACCCAGGGAGCCCTGCACAGTGTTCATTTTAGTTTGTTTCATACATGTTTGGACCATAAAACAGTTATGTGGTCTCAGCTCTTTCAGTTATTCTTTCAGATTCCCGCACTGTAAACCGAATTAAGATAGAGTGAGAGAGAAAAGAGAGAAGCAGCTGTGTCAGTGTGTGCACGCCATTACCTTTCCCTCAAGTTCTGGTACTCACAGTTCTCTATGCAGGTAAAACTTAGCTAGAGCTTGACCCACACCGTCTTAAAGTTAATAAATTGTTAACAGTCTACAACTGTATTCCAAACATAACCAAAGCTAAACTATAATATCACCTCATATAATTACAGAATAAATTAACCAATACAAATTATTTTAGTTCCCCCTGAAGCAAATATCTCTGCTTCACTTACTTTAATCTCAATTAACTCAATGTCCCAATTCCAATCATAAACATAAACCCCCAGGAGGAGTTGATATAGTCCCTGTTTGAGAATCAGCAAAGCAAATGATTTTGTAGGGTGCATTTATTTTGGTATTATTACATTATAGTTTAACAGTTTATTTGTATATTGTGAATAGGATATCGTAATAGGTTTTTTATATTTGCTAGTATGCATTCTTAAAGAGCTAACATATATGCAGTTGTATCATTTATGACAGTTGCCCGTGTGTTTTAACGGCTTGGGTAAATACGTTTAAGAACAAGAGATGGTGCTGGAAAAATCTCCAAAAATCTGCAAAGCCTAGAATCAACACAAGCAGATGAAAATGTGTTTGTGTGAGATGAACCGTTTGGGTAAGAATCACCTGCTGTGATGTTGTGATCCAAACCTAAACTTGTCCAACAGTGTCACTGTCAGGCCGATGTTTGACCTTGGACATCAAGCAGGGAGATGCTTGAGATCCAGCACTCAATGACAGCTCGAGTTAGGGTCAAGTAGCTGCTCAGTGTTTTCCCTGCGTGCACGCGTTGGGTCACGACTGATTTGACAAATCAGCACCAGAAGCAAGAACATCCCAAAAGAGGCCTGTTGCCAAAAGGGCTTGTCAGAGCCTGTGATAAAACATTGCATGGACACTAGCACACCCAGAAGTGCTACCATTTCCTGGGCTTGCTCACTTCGCCTGTCTCAACAGGACCCCTCCTGATCTCTAGCTGGTCTCGGGTCTCAAAATGGAGTCAGACACTTACTAAAAAACTAAGGTAGAAATTTGACTTCGTTGCCCACTATTTCTGTCTGTTTAATTATCTGCAGTAATATTTGGTTATTCAATAAGTTTGAAATTAGATGAGTATCTGCAATTTATCCTCAATGTCATATGAAAACTATTATTTTCTGTTTTGGCTTTTTTCCACTAACAACTTTGTCAAGGTTAAAAGTAAACAGCAGCCGACAGCGTATTCACGTGATTGGCCTAGATCTGATCTCTACCCTGAGGTCAGAAGGAAATATTCAGCCATTGAGATCAGCCAGTGTGGTTCCTTTAAATTGATCTATTGTAGCCCCACAACACACGGCTCCTCTGTTTCCTTTTAGCGTCACTTTCACACACTTTTTAAACAACTTAGGACAGAGGGGAGCTAATTTAATATGAAGCAGCTGTGGCATGATAGTCCCCTGAATAATGAATGCACAGATGAGCACTCTGCCCAGCTGTCAGTGAATGGCTTTGGTTTCTGATACTTCAGTGCATGATGACTAAGGGGAAAGGATGAGCAAAGTGACTTTCGTCGCACCCTGGCTCACAAGTAATTAGCTTGAAGCTTGTTTGCAAGTGTAAAGACTAAGTGCACTTTTAACTTAATACAACGATCAGCAGTTGCTGGATGAATTACAACTTCTGGTTCACACCTTCAATGGCCAGTGGGAATTATAACGGCACCACACATTTGCCCAAGGTCTGAACAATGTCAAAAACTGATATCAATATACAAGTATTTATATCAGTCGATATTAATAATTATAACAATAATGTCACATTCATATTTATCTTAAGTTTTAAGACTTATTTTTGGCTCCAGAGCCAAGGTTGTGGTATTTCAATTTACTTAAATCACAGTAAACACTTGAATGAGAATGGTACACGTCTGAAATGGGTGAAGCTGGATTAGTATTGGTGCATCCCTTTCTTGATCATTTAGTATGCTGCTAATAATACAGGTGTGCGTCCCTGGGTTCAAGGACTGTAGCCTGGTTGGAGATGACTGATACAACAGGATGTAATGACGTGTTATAAACCCAGTGTTAAGTAAAATAAATTATATTTGAAATGGGGAGAGATATAAGGTGACTTGAACGTGTTCCCGCGTGAGCTAGAACAAAACTAAAATGCAATAGCACCGAGTATTGAAAAACCAAGCAATTAATGATACTTGCGTAAAGTTATGTTTGATCGGACCGTTGCAGATTTTTTTGACATCCTTTTGGTTAAAAGTTGTTTGACTACATTTAAAATTTGAGAGGTAGGAAAGAATGTGCGTCTGCCAAATGTAATCACTTTACGTCTGTCATGACGCCATCCTTAAGCCTTTGATCGGCACAAATGGATAGATACCACCCCCCCCCCCCCCTTACAGTCACTCTCAGCTCGTCCATCAACTGCTCTTCTCAGTGATTACATAGTGTTATTTAGTATCGCTGAAGATGCCATTTAGTTGTTCGCACTGACATGTTTAATTTAAGGTGTCAATCAACTGAATGAGTATTGAGTACTAGTGATCAAATCCAGCTTTTAATGCTACCTGTTAAGGAGGAACAGCTATTCCTTCACTGCTGAACTAAAACCATTAATCAAGTGGTTTAACAACGGTGAAAGGAGGCTATTGGCCACATTTGTATTGTGTGACTGGTGGTATTGGCAGAATCACAAAGTGTAGATTTAGCAGATAGTAGCCTTCAACGTAACAACTTAGGTTTACCTGAAGGGCAAGACAAAGTTTTTGCAGAGCTTGTGTTTGGGTGTGAAACTGTTTGGATTATTTAGACAAAAGGTACAAATAGAGATACAATTTCTATTTTAACCAGGCTGGGGCTATGATATCTGTTGTTCACTGTAAATGGGACATAGCTTTGCAGCCTTGTTAGCTCGACAGACACAAAGCAGCCAGCTACACCACAAGGGAAAGTGGTGAAAGCTGGACTTTTCATTATTGCAAATTTGTCAATTATTTATGATGAGCCTTTAAGGAATAACACACATAAAAGGGGTTAAAGGCACGTTGAAAGAAAACCATGGACCTTGTTGATGCTTCCTGCAGCAGCAGATGCGTAAAATATCTATTATTCAGTTACAGTAGAGTATGTATATACAGTATTTGCTCCAAACAACACAGCCCCAGATCTACAGATTCATGGACGGCCAGATTTCATCTATTGACACCTACTTTGAATCCATGTATACAAACTAGGTCACGCAGTGTCTATTTTGTGTAAAGGAGCAGGTTTGTTTGGGTGCCTGTAGGGTCCCGGGACCTATTTCACAAAAACTATGCCCTCAGTGTGTTCAGCATAATAAGTTAAGACTCAGGGCACGGTCGCACGTATGCAAATGTGGCAGTGACTGTTCTGACGAACCTTCCCTCATGATTCAAAGTGGAGAAATGAGAGTGAGGAGGCGGATAAAATATTTGCTTCCTGTGGCGAGGCAAATCTCAGTGCAGCTTGGCATCGCACTCAACTTCGCTGAACTTTGAAACCTGCGATATTCGCTTCGCAAATGTGTGACTGTGCCCTTGGAGGAAAAGTCTTCATGCATGTAAAAGCAGCAAATGTGAACGAACCAATCGACTTGGTGAAGATCTGCAGCCGTACAACTTCTGTGTAGACTTAAAAACACGACAGCTTGGTTCAGCTTTAATCTTCACGTGAGTTCATTTTCTCTGAGTCATCAAACTCAGTATGGACTTCTTATCAATTCTTGAACAACTCGGGTTATGGTTTCTTGTTATGAGGTTGTTCTGTGACACAGGAGCCATTTCCTGCAGTCTCTTGCAGACTGTCGTTCTGCACACGTCTGTCAGACCCCTACAGATCTTCAGCCGACTGCTGCTGCTGCTGCAAAGCGACACAGCCCCTGAGCATTCTGCATGTTCTTGTCAACACACCACCAAAACCAACTACAGGGACTTTACAATTGTTCAACAACACTCAGCCAAAAGCTTCCCACTTCCCTGATATCTAAAGATTCCCCATGATTAACTTATGGAAGAGATCAGCTGCCTGTGGTGACCTTATGTATGCATAGGTGTATGGGTCCAGGACAGCAGTTAGATAACATACATATAGGGTCAACATTTGCTGGTTAATAAGCAGCTTGAACTTGGACATTTGGGAAATTGTCATTTTAGTGAGTTTCCACGTATTCGGGCCAGATCTTTACCAAACTCTGGTATAAATTATAAGTGCAGGATCGGACTGGACAGAGGACGACGCCTAAAAACATATATCTAATAATTTCCAACCTACTCTTACAAGCGTTAGCAAGGTAGTTAGCTCCCACATTTGATATTAATGACGGGTACATTAGAGCGCCTGCTAACACTAGCCCTCTTCTTGGGTTACAGTCCAGTAATAGTGGTTTGGTGATGACGGAAAAAAATAATCACACATCGTTATTTAATAACCGTCAACACATCAACGGTTAGGTTGTTGGTTTGCCACCGGCAGCTAACGATAGCATTAGCTGTGCGATAAAAGCCCTTGATCCCAATGGTTGCTAAATGAAAAAACACAGCTAGCGTTAGCCGGGCAGCTAGCTCAAGTTAGCTAACCAGCTAAGGTTAGCACCGCGACAAAGATCGACATTAAAACAAACCCGGGCACATTTCTTCCAGAATAGCGCACGACCCGAACCCCGGTAACAACACGGACCACCGGGCGTATCGTAGAAATGCCAAATGAATACTCACTGGGCAGTTTCAAATTGCCAAAGCTTGTCGAGCTGCTCCCAGTGGCTTGTGGAGCCCCAGTTTTTCCTGTCGAGCTTCCCCCGGCTACTGCTGATCCGGCGCCGGCTGCAGCGGATCCGGGAGCTCCGGGAGGCTCAGCGAATGAGCTGGCCCTGGCCCGCCCGCTGCCGCTCATATTTGTGACAACTAAAGCCGGGGCAAGGTTGAGCGTTAGTAGCGACCAGGCCCACGCAGACTGGAGCTCTATCTAGATGTCTTCTAGGGCTTCATACAAATAAAAACTACACTTACAGCGTTCTGTACGGGCTGCCCGTCTCCCCCTTTCTTCCTCTGTACAGCGATGATGGTGGGGGGGAGGGAGGGGGGGAGGACAGGGGAGTTGACGCACGAAGACGTAGAGCGCGCAAGGGTTGACGGGAAACTGAGTTGTTGATAATCCTCCTTACAGGACCGAAATAACTCTCACTGTATCGTGCAGTTGGTTTAAAGGGATAGTTCACCCCAAAAATAAAAATTCTCTCATTATCCACTCACCAATTGTAAGAAGAAAGAAGAAGTAAGAATAAAATGCCTCCATACTGTTCCTGTGGTGTCATCCAAGTGTCCATTAGCTCTGATGTTCAAATTCGACTGGAATTTGGCGTCATTTACAACGAGTTTTTAGCCTATAAATTAAATATTTCTAGAGTTGATCATGCTTTTACTCTGACATAAAAGTATCTTACTTGAACACAGAAACAAGGCCAAACCAGATCAATCTACCTGATCATTCTTATCAGGCTCAATATATGTAAATACTCCACGTCCTGATCTGCTTAGTGTAATGAAAAAAGTGTATGTATCATTTTCTATTTATATTTCATACAGTATGGATAGAAAATAAATCAAAATGTGTAATAAATGTACTTTATGTTTATATTTGTCTTTCAGTTTGGCTATGGGCATGTAACCGACATAATATTGACAGGTTCATATATTATAAGCTATATATATATATACAATTTGTAGATATACTATTTATAAGCATAAATACTTTAGGCATCCACATAAGCACACAACTTAAAAAACACATGTTGCTCTCCCCGTCTATTTTTATATATTTGTACACCAATAGATATATATATGCCTTGGAGAGGTGGTTGTGTACAATGACAATAAATAACATGAATAATATTTAAAAAAAAACTACAATTCCCATCAGTAAAGCACCGTCTATGACTGACAGCGAGCTTGTCCAATCACAGCATCTGAAATGCTGGAACTACCGCATTGGGCGGGGCTTCGCAGCACAAGAATGGAGGCAATCGGCGGGCAAACGTTTCTCTACACGTTTTGAAATGTGATCGTCCGAGGACCCTGCTCGCTTTTTTAATTCCCCTGTGACGGAGGGTGACGAGGGACCGAGAGAAGACCCGGGCCCGAGGGAGGCGACCGCACGCGGGATCGGAACAACGACAGCGGCCGAGAGGTAAGGGGGAAAGAAGGGCCCGCCGTCGTAGCCGGAAAGCTACGGGTAAAAGTGTGTAGCGCCGCCTGACGGACCGCCCGACGAACCGGGCAGCCGCTGTCAGGAAACCGCGGTGTCGAGAAAAGGTCTGCAGTAACTGAGGGAGCGCCGCCAACAGCTCTCCATACGCCATCACACTGTGGACCCAGGAGTGGATCCCATCCGAGGGGAGAAGCCACACCAGTGTAGCCAGTGGGGAGCAGTGGTCGGGTGGGGAGCAGGGGAGGGCCTTCATCCAGTTTGTCCCGGGGCTTGTTGCCTCGTTTCTCTGTGTAAACACTGACATATTTGAATCCTTTTTTTACTGTAAACACACGACGTGCTGCCGCTGCTCTGTGTCACGTGCTGTCATTTTCATGGTGTCTCCCCACACAGGTGAGATCTCACCCTGGAGCCCTGGATGGGAACAAGCAGATCAGACTTTGGACACAACAGTGGAGTTTCACTTCAGCACCAACCGACCTCATCACCTGTCACAGATCCTCCTCCATGATCCCGCAGTCCCCGTAGGACACCACACACACACACACTCAGCATGGAGGAGCAGCAGGAGGAGGCGGAGGGCGTCTACGTGGAGCACCAGTACATGTGCAGCGAGTGCCACCAGCTCTTCAACACCCTGGACGAGGTGCTGATCCACCAGCAGATCCACACGGGCTCCGAGGGAGAAGTGGACGTGGAGTTGAGTGAGGCCATGATGGGGCAGACCCAGCACTACCAGTGTCTGGAGTGTGGGAGCCTCCTGGTGAACCCGGAGGAGCTGCTGCGGCACCAGGAGATGCACATGAGGGAGGCTGGGCTGGAGATGGAGCACCAAGGTGACATTGGTTTCCGTGAGTTTTGAATGGGTTTAAGAAACTGGAAGTGGGAGAGGTGTTGATCACGGACGTGTACTCCTCTGTGGAAGTGAATGGGTGTGATCTGTTTGTGCAAAATATTATGTAGAACGAGTTCCTCCAGCAAGGCCCAACACATCCAGATCTTTATCCAGATGTGCACACAGCCATGCATATATCCTCAGATTGTTATTTTCAAGATCCTTGACATATTCTGAGAAATCAACTGAAATGTTTTTAATCTCACAATGTTGAAGACAAAAGTTTTCCTGGATCTGCCGCATAACTCCATCAAGTTTCTTGTGAATCCCTCCCAATAGTTTTTGTGCCATCATGATTAAAACCAAAAACCAATGAACAAACGGATGGGGGTGAAAACATAACCTCCTGGGTGGAGGTAATAATACAGTCGTATCAAAGGATGCAAACAGTTCTCAGTGAAGCCAACTACAAACCCCTCACACTGTTTTACTCAACAGCCAGGTTGTTGGTTCAGAATAAATCTTATTTGTAAAGTGGACATTTTGCCCACTACTCATTCTAAGTGTAAGACCTAACTCACTCTGTCTGTGTGTTTGTCCGTCAGAGCTGTGCGAGGTGATGGAGACGGAGGACGGCGGGTCCGAGGCTCAGGTGTCGGGCCCGGTTCAGTACCAGTGTCTGGACTGTCTGGCTCTGTTCGAGGCGCCTGACGCCTGGTTGGAGCACCGGCGGACGCACAGCAGGAGCAGCACCCACAGCAACGCAGAGCCCACGGTGAGTTAAAGGACTAATCTGTTTTTTAATGTTTTCAATTATCAAGTTATAAATCCAAATAACATTAAATTTAATAACGGATTAATTGCAGTTCTCATTAGGGTGGAGGAGGCTGAATATAAAAGTAGTTGTGTTGCTTCTCACATTGAAGAGTAGCTGGGTACTGAAAGCTGTTTGACGTTACAGTGGCTCCCTGTTTGTTTTATTGTTGATCTTAAGATATTAGTGAAAACCTTCAGAACCTCCTGATTATATTGAAAAATAAGTTCTTTACTGAATTTGTCTGAGTTGTTTGTCAACTTGAAATTGTTTCATGTATTAACAGCTTCATTTACAGTGGTAGAAGTACCTCAGAAAGTGCTTCTTGATTCAACCTGACATATTATCTTATTTTAATTAGTTATTCTTATCCATTGATCACAGCAGTAATTTACCAGGACATAGTTTACACTGTGCATAGTCATTCATGTGTGTGTTAACAGTTTCTGGTCATATTTTTCTATAAATCCAAAATGAGCACTTCTCTCCTTGTTGTTTTCACTGTAAGGAAAATATTCCCAAGATTGGAAATTATGCTCCTGATGTTGAATTCATGACTCTTTGGTAATGACCACGTTCTGTAGACTCTTCAAACTGCAGCCCTATTAAAAGATATGACAGTGACTCTGATTTGGGTTGTGGGTCTGTGATTATGCCTGTATGTGTTTGATCAAACCATAGACATCCATTCTTCAAAGCGCCAAATAATCTATTAGAATAAATGACTTTGAAATGTTTTGGCAACTTTGCTGATCTAAAACTGCAAATGATCAGACATCACCTATTTATTTAGTAACATTGCATCAACACCTTGTTGCCCTGTTAAACAGGAGTATGTGCTGCAGCCTGATGGCACCGTTACTCCACTGACCAGTATGCAGAGTTATGTGCCGAGTGAGCAGCAGAATGGGGAGATCTTGGCCCAGGTACTTTGATTTGTAAACATTTCACAACAGATGTGTGGATAGTTTCACAGTCTTGACTTACTGTCTGTACATTGTTCTGTGTATTCACCAGGTGCTCGCTCAGCAGCAGCAGCAGCAGCAGCAGCAGCAGCAGCAACAACAGAGGAAACGTCGCTCCTTGTCTAAATCTGCAGCAACCTCCCGCTTCGCCCTGCTCCCCCCCGTGACGGCGACCCCCGGCTCCGCCACCATGCATCTGCAGATTCTCACGGCTCAAGTCCTGGCAGACAACTCCACTGCTACCAGCCAGCGGCGCTCCAAGCTGCCCGCTCTGCTGCCCGCTGCCGGCCGAGGCACCGCCGCTAAGCGGGGAGTCCTGGAGAACGGCGTCCAGAGACTGGAGCTGAGGTTGGCCCCGGCCGTGCAGGAGCTGCAGCAGCAGGCCGAGGTGTTAGTCATCCACCCGTACGAGTGCTCAGAGTGCTCCCTGCTATTCCAAACTCCAGAGGATTTCCTCCAGCACCAGGGGGAGCACTTCCTGGGCCAGGACAAGGAGAGCGGAGAGTCCGGGGTCATGAGTGGCTTCGAGGAGGCGCGAGGGAGGGAGGAGGCCACGGAGAAGGTGGAGGACATCAGGAACAGGGTGGCAGAGAAGAGAGACGGCTGCTGGACCAAACCTCAACAGTGTGAGCTCTGCCACCGCACCTTCACCTCAATCAACCGGCTGGCCGCTCACAGGCGTGTGCACGAGCAGGGCACGCACGAGTGCCCGGAGTGCGGGAAAGTGTTCAAGAAGGTGACCTCGCTGCAGACGCACATGCGAACCCACTCTGGTGTGGCCAGGTACTTGTGTGTGGACTGTGGCAACGGCTACACCACTGAGATGACCCTCATCATGCACAGGTAAGTGGCTCGGACAGCGACACATCCCGGATGATAACGAACGGCCGACTAACTCGACCTTTTGACTTTTGTCTGTTGCACCTTTTCTTGCAGGAAGTCCCACACGGCAGACCCACTGCACAAGTGTCAGTTCTGCAACAAAACCTTCACCAACATGACCAAATACCTTTACCACCGTCGAACCCACCTCAACCGGGACACTTCTGGCCCACCCGCCACTGCCTCTATGGTAGGACAGTAACACCCGGGCCACACTGGGTGCAGCGTGTGACGGCCGCTGATCTGCTGCATCTCGTGCGCGTCTCTTCATACGCGGAGTACGTCTGCTGCGATGTGAGGTTCCTGGTATGACTACTGCATTTCCTCGAATAAAAGAAGTCCTATGAACTCAACTAAATGCCAGGACTCGACAGTATGAAGCCACGCATCTTCTGGCTTTTACTTTGAAATGTGTACAGGAAGTGTTTCAAATATGTGCGACATATTCAACAGATAGACTGTTAAAAATGTGGTGGAAGCTCGTTTTCGCTTTCACTTAGAAATATTTTGAGTCCCCGACTCACTAGAGGAGCAGTGCGGCTCCACGCAGGCAATCCGGCCACTCTGACCTGATGATATGGTCGCCAAAATGAAAAGCAAAACGTTCCGCGACACACGCCCGTCACTCACGCATCCAGTGTGGCCCCGGTAAGAATATCCAAAACATCACGTTATCTTGATGTAACATATGATTGTTGTCGTATTTAGCTCTCAGCTCCACGAAGAGCCTCTCGTTCTGCCCTTGCCATCCTAGAGCGAGCAAGAGAAAAGAGAAATGCTCAGACTACAAAAACCGGCCTGATGGCTCCTCTCACAGAAGAAGAGATGGAAAGTCTGGAAGACAATCCAGAACCAAATTCTCAGACAGAAGTGGAAGGAGATGAAGTAGGGAAAAAGGCAGAGGACCACATCATGGAGGTGTCCCCCCCACTTGAAGGTAACAATGATGTGCCTGAGAAGGGGGAGGAAGCCACCAAGTCTGATTTGGCTCCAGACACAGTTTCTCTGGATGACACCAATGCCGGCGTCCCGTCGAGCTCCACTGGCTCAACAGAAGCTGCCTCGGCTGAGTCATCAGAGAAAGGGCCTTTTCCCTGTCGCTCCTGCAGTAAGACCTTTCCCTCCCAGCTGCAGCTAGTTCAGCACCGACACAAGGCCCATGTCAGCGAGCGCAGCTTTGTCTGTGGAATCTGTGGCAAGTCCTTTAAGAAGCAGATCCACGTACGCAACCACATACGGACACACACAGGCGAGAAGCCCTTCCAGTGCTCCGACTGCGGCAAGACCTTCTCGTCTTTAGCCAATCTGATGAGGCACAACCTCATCCACTCTGGAGTGCGCCCGTACCGCTGTGATGTGTGCCACCGCTCCTTCTCCCAGTCCTCCAACCTCCGTCAGCACAGCCTGCTGCACTCCAGCGCTGCCACTCTGTGCTGCCCGGACTGCCCCGCCACCTTCCGCTGGCCCTCCAAGCTGGCAGCACATCGCTACACCCAGCACCCCGGGTCTCCGGCCCCCTTCCCCTGTTCTCACTGTGGGGCTGGCTTCCTGAGCAGGAGGCAACGAGACAACCACTGTCTGGAGCAGCACCCCACCCTGGTGCAGGCTGCTGCGGGGAGAGAAGAGGACAAAGGGACACACAACCAATCACAGCTGGCCAGAGACCTGAGCTCAGAGCCCTCCACCTCCGCAGAATCGGGGGATTCAACCGGTCATGTGCGGGGGGGCCTAGATTGCAACATTTGTGGGAAGAAGCTCAACTCTCCTGCCAATCTGCGTCTTCACAGACTGAGCCACCTCGCCTCAGGCGCCGGGCGGACACGGTCCACACCAGGGAAGCGACCTAAAGCTCACCAGTGTCCCATCTGTGGTAAACAGTTTGTGTCTTCCTCCGGAGTCGCACTTCACCAGCGAGTCCACACCGGCGAGCGGCCCTTTCCCTGCCAGGTGTGCGGCAAGCGCTTCCGTCAGAACACGCACCTGCGAGAGCACCTGCGCACACACTCGGGCGAACGTCCCTTCCGCTGCGAGGTGTGCGGGAAGGGTTTCATCCAGAGCATGCACCTGGCCGAGCACCGGCGAACGCACACGGGCGAGCGGCCGCATGTTTGCGCGCTGTGTGGCAAAGCCTTCAAGACCTTCTCCAACCTGAGGAACCACAAGAAGACCCACGCCCGGCAGCAGAGGCTGGACGAGGAGGCCGCCGCTCAGGCTGCCATGGAGAGCGGCTCCGCTGTGACGGTGGTGGACGCTTCAGCGGTGGAGCTCGCCAGCCGGCAGCCTCAGCTCATCCGGATCCAAGCCTCAGATCTTCAGCAGGTCGGAACTGATTTGAACTCATTTCAGAAAATAGACCAAACTGTTTTCAGCCCTGCATTAAAGGACAATCTGGCTGTCATACACACTAAGTTAATCATAGTGTAACATTTGCAAGATGACACTTACTCATCACGTGTAAATTTGATTGTGTACCAGTTCTGTGCGTTCAGTTGAAACTTATTCTGAGTTGTGTTTCCCCCTCTCAGACACAAGGAACTCCTACCATCATGTGTAACGAGTTCGGGGAAACCATCGCCATCATTGAGACGAGCGAGGGTGCAGTGCTGCCCCTGGAGCAGGCCTTGGAGATCTATCACACGGCCCTGCAGAACGGCCTCGCCATGGACACGGCTGCTGTGGACGGGCTCCAGCTCATCTGAGGACGAGGACCAGTCAGACAAACTCAACTCTATCCCTGTGAGCTTCTGCTGAACTGACGGATCAAATGCTGGTCTAAATACCAACTGAAGCAAAGGCTGACTGATTTACTGTGAGGTTGAGAGTTCAGTTCAAAATGCATGTTACGTTCAGTAAATACACCAAAGTTTGTCTACTCCCCTCAGGCAGTGAGAGGGACCAGCTCTGAAGTTATGTAAATTAAAGAACATGGCGGTCATGAAAAAAGGACCACAGGTTTGTGCCTCGCAGAATTAGCAGGATTTTATCATTAAATAAGATGTGACTTTTGTTTAAGGTTTTGGTCAAAGTGTTCTGTTGTAAATAATTTAAATGAATAAATGTTTTTTCAAGATCAACATTTCCAGTCTCTTAACGTTCATTTGACCACAGCCACAGTCAACACTGTAGAAATGATGTGAAGCTTGTTTTCATGAGGAAGATAAATAACTTCAGGAACAGGACAAAAATAAAACGTTCTTGAACCACCCCCCCTCTTTATGTCTGCTTAAGGAAAACCCATTTTTCACATTTCCTGCAATAAAATCACTTTAATCGAACACCTATTTTTATTTGCATACTGAAAGATACAGATACAAACCTTAAATTATTCATATAAATTCCTCTTCTGCAAACTGGAACAGCAAAACAAGGAGTATAACACAAAAACATTAATAGTCATATTTATTATTGTTTTTTTCCATGTCATGTTTTTTACCGTCTGTAATAGGTGTCTTAAAAGTCAACATATGTTCCTTATCAATAATATAACGAGTCTACTGACTCTACAGTAATTATTTACAGCACAAACACAACCAGTATAAGGTCCTACCAGTTCTCTTTTTTGATTTGTTACCCTCCTCTCACTTACTGCAGGTTCATTCTCTCCACCTGTCTATGAAGGAGGTCTGGAGAGAGAAATAAAGTGACAAAGGGAAGGAAAGAGGCAGAGGGAGGGTGTGTACAAATGTTGAGGCTATAGAGCGCGGGACAGAGAGGCATACAAGGCTGTCTAAAACATACGGCTTATTACTGTTGAACGAATTTAAAAAGGTCTGCGTCGAGTTGTCTTCCTCTTTGAAATGAAGCATAAAAAATAACCGCACCACAGGTCCGTGCTGAGGCGAGAGGCTGGTCAAGGGAAGACTACAACGGAGGATAAGCATCCTTCACCTGTTTCCAGAAGTATTAAAAGAAAACTAGTACAAGAAATCAACAACCGGCCGAAATGAAGGAAATGTCTGCCAGCGATGAGAATAGAACCAAGGAGCAGGATCCACTATAATGATAGGAGGAGGAACAACAATAACCATAAGAATAGTACGACAACAAACTGAATATGACCATGTTAAATACAAATCATTAAAAAAATTCATAAAACTGCTTGGCAATAGAGGGTTAAGGCTGCAGCAGCCGGACCTCTACAACAAAGAGCCAAGATGTGCCCGTTGATTCTAACCCACCTCCTTCCTTCATGGTTCACAAGTGAGAGGCACAGGAATGCTCGCTTCCTTCCCCCTAGCGTGTGCTCGGGGGGGGGGGGGGCAGTCGAGAGAAGGGAGGACTTGGCCATACAGGTACCTGCAGGAATGATGGCACTGCCAGAAGTCCACTTAACGTTTGAGTCCATGTATCAGTCTGTACTGTGTAGACCTCCCCTGAAGGTCCACGTGTGAACAGGAAAACGGGGGGGGGGGGGGGAAATCAAATGGTTTCAAGCTGTTTGGAGGCCCAGCCCCCGAAAGTCAGCAGAAACAAGACACAGGCTTACAACTGTCAAGTCTACATACAGGTTTAACAGATACGTTACTGCTTCTACTCCCCTGACCCTATTAAAACAAATAACAAAACATAAAATGTCCTATTTTTATTTATTTTTAACGGCTGACTTTCCACCGGCTCTGAAAGGGCTAAGCAGATCTCCGTCCAAAACAAGAACCCTTCCTTCCGTCGAGGCAAATGAGCGCAGCTGTACACAATGGTCCTTCGTGCACTGGCATCAATGACAGCTTCCTCCAAGGTGGTTAATACAGAGTGCTAATTCAAGTGTGGGATGTAAGAGTTTGCCGAGTGTGTGTGTAAGTTTTTGTGCCACTAGGTTTTTCACGTGTCCTTTTTTTGGTACAAGGGTCAAACATAAAAAAAAAAATCCCAATGTTGCATAAAACAGCTCTCACTCAAAAGGTCAGAGAATACAAAGGAAAAAAATGATCTCATCAGAGTGGAGCAAAAAGTGGATTTGAAAAAAAAAGGTGTGAAAGCGCGTAGTTGGTGGAAATGTGTGACAGCAGCAGTCACTGATTGGTCAATCTCTATGAGTCAACTTCCCTCATCTACAGGAGTCCTGTGAGTCACGAGGATCCT